>NW_018397255.1:8025607-8071399 GCF_002168275.2 Theobroma umbraticum | reverse complement strand
GAAATCCATATAAAATGGTTTGAACATGCATAAAACCACCAGCAACTCAATATAGTGATTTGGCCCAAGAAAATATGAGCAAAACCCAAAGTAAATTCTGTAAGGGGCAGTGAACAACAAAAAACCACTGTTGCCTTGAAGCGGAAGTATACAAGACTTAACTTAACTAAGCTGTTTTGGCTGCTTACTTGTCTATGATAGGCTTGATTGAAAAGCTATTCCATGGCATTTGCTTATTTGCAAAATTATTTGACAACACATACGTCCAAACAATCAAAACTTCGACATCCTTAAACATAGAACATAACAAACCAATCGTATCCCCAATGAGATGAATTTCAACACAACCCGTAGTGTGATGGAACAATAGGAAAATATAGCACCATAGAAACATTCCATAAATCAATGTAATTAATGTACCATTTGATTCGTTGCTTTTGCTACTTAGTTTTCTTTATATATATCAAAAGCAACAAAGCAAAGCGAGCCAAATTAATTGATTTCTTTTTTAATTTTTAACAAGAAGGCATGAACTACTGCCCAATTCCATTTCAAATGTAAAGGATGATGCGGAAAAAAGAAAACCCCCGCTAAATTACTCTTCATAGCATGGATTATTAAAAAAAAGTAAAATAATTAAAGAAAATAAAATCACAAAACAAACAGATTTCTTTAATCGCAAACAGAAATTCAAAATAATATATATGGGGGGAAATTAGAGTAAAGGGAAAAGGGGGTTGATACCTTTACGACGGAGCTGGTTTTATATTTTATGCCTTTCCGGGTCGGGTTAAATTAAAACGGAATAGGGTCGAGAAATGGGTTGTCCAGGGTAACGAGGGATCGGAGTGTGAGGGAGAGAGAGAGAGAGAGAAAAAGAGAGTTTCGCCGGCGTGAAGAGATGAGATGGCTTTGTGAAACAGGGCTTTTATAGCACCTTAGATCCAACGGCCAACATTCTGTTCTATTTATCCGATGGTTCAAGATGCTTAGGATAATTACAACGCAATTTTTTTAAGTTTTTGAGGCCTATTCTTTTTTACCTAGAATTCATAATATATATAATAAAATAAAGACATGAAAGTTAGTAAAATTTATAATATTATGTAATTATAACTCTTACGAGTATTATTCAAATTGATCTTTGGCTACGATTTTTTAAGTGTATTCGAGCCTCAACTCAATTTGAGTTTAGAGGTGTATGAAATAGATTTAGGGATGGGATTAGTGACTGCAAATATTTTTTATTTATTTTAATAACCAAAAAATCCAAAGTATATCACCTATTGGCGAGTTTGGGCTAACTCTTTAAACATGAATGAGGCCCAACCCAAGCTTGAAACATTTAATAGCAATGGGTAAAGGACACGTTAATTTTGAGGAACTCAAATTTAAATTTGAATATAAAATATAATATTCATAACTTACCCTCATTCAACCAGCGACACCTTATTAAAATCAAAGCAAAACTTGAATACGTTTGTTCAGTTATATAAGCAGTGACGACCCGAATTCAATAATAAAAAATAAATTTTAATTAATTTTATGTATTTTATTAATCAAAATTAAAGTGAATAAGTTCAAAGAAGACTTCACATTTCGATATGATTTACAAATTTTAATAAATAATTTATTATTTATAAGTAATACCTTCAATAAATAATAATACAAAAGTTAAAAAATTAATTATCTATAATCAAGTTTGAATAACAGATATCCTAAAATTACTATTTTGTATCTTAGAATCCATTGTCATCTATAGCCACATCTAATTTAGCTTCTTGTATATGGATTTATATATCTATATTTATATATATACATATATATATACACACGTACATATTAATTTTTATTTTTCAATCTGCATATGAACTAAATTGCATGTCAAATGTTACAAATTAAAATATGAATATAATATTTATCTTTTGATTAAAATTAACAAATTTTTTATATAACTATAAGTTTATCATATGTAATTGATTTTGACTAATAAGTTAAAGACAGATAAATTAAATAATAAAATGATTTTGTTACACCAGAGCTTTATTTGAAAGTAATTCAAGTAAGTTTTAACTTTCTCAAAAAAAAATGATTAAAGTTTAAAAAAATTCTAAAAAAAAATTCATATATATTAAATGTTATAATATTATCTTTTCAGCAATTACCAATTTATATAATCATTTCATAAAATAATTATTAGAAATAAATAACAAGCACAATCATATATGTGGCTTAACACTTAATTTTCTTACTCGGTAGACGGACATGATAGGCCCGCGACTTGCACCATTTATAGTGATGAGAACGAGCAAACGGAGGAAGCGGCGGGAATCACAAATTAAGTTTAGGTTAATTATACGTTATAATATTTAAAAGTTAAAGGAAAAGGTTGCTTTTGTTCCCTCGGTTATTTTTGACTTTTGGTTTCGTTTTGTCAGAGGGGAGGAGGGGGAAAGCGCTGAGGAGTGATGCATACACATAAAACGAGGGGAAAAAGGTTAGTCCGTACGCTTTTGAAACAATGAATGGCTGCATAGCGTCTAATAAGGTGCTTATGTCATTAATTAGGATTCACGACAAAACAGAACCCCATGCCGGTGATGCATCATGTGCGCAAAGTACATACAGTAATCAAAGTCTTTTGGAGTAATTAAGGAAGAATACTCTTCCTTTTTGGACCACTCCTCACACAAAAAATATAGTTTTAAAGTCATCTTTGTACCCTACCGACCTACCTTCCTCACATGGGTCTTGGCCCCCCTTTGTTTAACCTTTTCCTTTTTCATTTTCTGATTGCTTCTCCTTCTTCTTGTACATCTTCACATGCAGATTGGTATTAATTCTTCTTCGTGCCATATGTTTTGCCAGAGAAAGGAAGTTGTTTAATTTTCTTCAAATTAGTATAGAGAGTTCTTAAGACCGAAACAAAGCATCAAAACACAGACAAATCAGTGTTAGTAAGTACAAACGTTTTAGAATCATGATGGATTCGCCATTCCATTTTCCAATACCTGACAAGGCGAAAGTGGGGTTTGAAGGGAAGAGAGGAGAGAGGAAAAAGGCCAGAAAACTGGTACAAGACAGGCTGCGAAGAAAGCTCAGAACCGAGGGTTGGGCTAAAGGCTGTAGAAGCAAACTAGGCTTTCAGTGCCTTAAAAGCTCTTCTTCATCTATAAACATTTGATTTCTTAGAGTCTGACATCCTCTAAGTTTTTAACATGAAATCACCTTGTTCTTAACCTTCGTGACTGGGCTTAAATGCTTCTACTAATAAATCTCCTGTCCAGAATTAGCCTCTTTTTTCTTATCTCCAACTTCATCCTTTTTCCACCCAGAGAGAAGGAAGGTTAAGAACTGTTGGAATTTTTTTTTAAAAAAAAAGACGTGAATTTATTACTAACAGTGGTCTTGAAGTTATATCGTTGCAATTCCTCTGACGTCCTCATCACTTTCTTCTTGAACTTGAAGAGGTATCACTTCTTGCTCCATTTCTTGGTATAAGTTTGCATACAGTGACAGTTTTTACTCCTATAATAAACCCAGATATGGTTCCATAAAAGTATCTCTTAAAAATGCTGTAACTGACAAGTAAAATACAGGGTATCTCAATCAATCAGTACTCTATAAGACAAAAAATGGAAAGGCATTCAGAAAAGTTTATAGTAGATAGAAATCTTTTTATTAAGTTTCTGTACTAAAACCAAGGCAGTATGGAGCGGCCAAAATAGGAACCGCACTTTAGTACTAGTTAGCGACTTAGTGCCCCCAATATGCAAACACAATGGGTGGTCTAACTCTCACCAGCAACTCCACCTCGACGTGAAAGATTGATGGGTAAAAAGTTGGAGGAAAAATCACCGACTATATATGTATATATATGTATGACTTAAGCATGATGTCAGATAGAGTATTCCAAAGCTTAGAGTCCATGCAATGTATATGAATGTATTGCCATAACATAACCATCATAAACCATGCATGTCCAAAAGTGTTTGCCATTCCCAGTTTTTGGTGGTATTGTTGTAACTTTATGCAGCATTCAGAGAGTACAGCCATTATATACTGAGAGGCAGAGGGAGGATATTTTGCATGATGGCCAGCTTATGGTTAACTTTGTGAGTTTAGGATTCCAAGAAAAGCTTCTCTGCGAAAATTTGTCTTAATTTGTATCCCTGCAAAAGTTGTAACTAAAACAACAATAATAACTTTAAGAAAAAGGGGAAAGGTTATGGGGAGAAAGAGAGGGTAAGGCATATATACCAATGCCATTCCCCCTCCTATCTTTTTTTTTTTCCCTGTTTCAATCCTTTTCTTGTTAGCAGAGAAAAGAAGACTTTTGGCACATCCAACACATATTCTTTACTTGGTACATCATCAGCCCCACAAAGCTTTAAATCGCTGCCATAATTTCCATTCTTCACATTCTATCATCGATCCTTATCTCACTCAAAATTTTTCATCAGCTTTTATTCATCACAGAGACAAGAGCTACAGCTTTTTGATCATATGGGTGTTGTTACAGTAATTGCCAAACGTCTAGATGCAATAGTCGGGTACTTAATTACTGTTCACTTTATATATTTAATATATGTTGGAAAATATCATCTCTGTTTGTAGATCTTGTCTACTGAGACCATATATTTTCTGGCTGGCATCATGTCTCTGAAACTATATCTTATTACTCAATATAATATTTCCACATATCCTAGTTTGTCCATTATTTCTACATCATGTGGTGCTATTTTATTTGAAGGGATATTATTTGTGTCTTTCATATATATCTACAATTTATCTTATTACTCTCAAAAGATATGTGCAATGCCTCCTCCTCATTTTTTTCTCTCTTTTTTTTTTCATGTTTCATAATTATATCATTTCTATTTTTTTTACACTTAATACGTTTTTCTATATTTCGATTTATTTTCATTTTTTTTATTTTTTGACATTACAAATTTATTGAACACACATTTTTTTTAAAAAAAAAAGTTAAATGCTTACTATATAAAATAACTAAAGGCAAAATGTTTTTTTTTTCTTAACTTTCATGGAAGTAAAATAAAGACTAAGAAAATATAGTATGGAGGAAGTAAAAGAGAATATCCAAAATATATAAACTAAGGCATCACTGCATGCAAAACTTGTTTTAATTATTGTTGCAAAAGTCAAATCCGAAATTTGTCTTAATTTTGTATCCCTGCAAAACTTGTAACTAAAATATATGTTTTGATTTTAGTATAGTATATATTAAAATTTTATGTAAAATTGATATTTCATAGCTTTTAATGTCAAAAAAGTCATGAAATATAATTTCAATATATATAAAAAAAATATTAGATGTTTTAGAAACACTACAATAAATTTGACTTAAAACAGTACATTTTTTAAATGTGCTACTAAAAATATTTTTAATAACATTTTTATATGTTTTTAAAATATTTTTGTAGATCTAATTGCACTGTATAAATTTTTAGATGCATTATGAATAAAATATAGCAATAAAAATTACATATACTGACAAATGTTGTATTTTTTTATATTACTACTAAATGTGAAAAAAATGAAATTAAAAGTTTAAATAATTGTATTTTTTAAAATTTGATTATGCAAAAAATATATCATCTAAAAAGTGCGATTAAAATTCAATTTTTTTATAGTGAAAGGACAAAATTTTAGGGGCATTTAAAAATAAAAAAGAACAAATAAAATAGGATGGAAGGAATAATTACTTAAACTTCTCTTTCCTTCTTCTGTAAGCTTCTCTCTGCTTTGATTTGCTTGGCTTGGGATTTGACAAAGGCTCTGTTGGCTCCGAATGGCAGATTTTTGCTTTGCATAATATAACTTGATGATGATTCCTTAGGTTGTGCCGTGATGATGTTCTTGACGGCTGTCCTTTGTTCTTATTACAACCTGAGGGTGTTGTTGAACTTGTATAGTCTGTTTTAATGCTACTTATCTCCAGCTCTAGCCTTCTATGGCTTCTTTTGTATAGCAAGTGATTAATAAAATCATCTCTACCTTTCCAAAATAAAAAAATAAATAGTTTAACTTCATTTTGTCTTTCCTTATGCCCACATATATTATAAAAGGTCTAATAAATTTGTTTTTCTGTGTGACCCAGGCCTGGAGTAATGCTTCTTTATCCATTGTAAGTAAAGCATTAATTGTCAACATCTTCAGAGACTAAAAATATTTTTACAATTGAGAAGAAAGAATATTTAAAGATATCAGTCGATTGAATATTGTGTGTATGAATGAGCAGATATGCCTCAATCCGAGCAATAGAAACTCCTTCCATGGTAGATGACCAGCAGTGGCTAACTTATTGGATAATATACTCTTTGATAACCATCTTCGAACTCTCATGCTGGAAAATCCTGGCATGGTAAGCACAGGTTTTATATGTTAATTAACCCATCTGAGAGAACAGGCAACTCATCCCAGCTAATTCGTTTTTCTTCTTCTAACAGGTTACCATTTTGGCCATACATGAAGCTTCTATTTTGCATGTGGTTGGTGCTACCGATTTTCAATGGGGCAGCTTATATCTATGAAAAATATATTCGAAAATACATAAGGCTTGGTGGATTTGGAAGCTCAGTCTCAAATTATACAGAGGACCAGAGGAAGATTCTCCAGATGATTAGCTCGGACGCAAGGAAATATGTAGCTGAATACATTGACAAGCATGGATGGTCAGCGTTTGAGCGAATAATCAAAGCGGTAATTAACAAACCCAACAATGCATAACTCTGTCTCTCCCCTTTTTCCTTCTCTTTTCTTATATATAGCTCAACCCTGATTTGTTTTTGTTTGCTTTGAGCTGCTTTTTCAGGCTGAGAAAGAAGCAAAGAAACCTTGAAGTCTTAATTACCAAGTCCTCCTCCACTTTTCCTTTTATCACTAATTGTGTCTATATAGATATGAAAACAGAAAAACGAAAAAAACTTGTATCTGAAATTCTGAATACATAGCACTCATGGGGAAGAAAATAACTTTCAACCAGTCTTCATTTCTGCAAAACCCTGAACCCATATGTACAATATAATACGATGTTGGATTGAGACATTTTTTATGTTGAGCTTTCTACTCTCCAAAACTTGCTCTAACTCAAAAGGACTTATTATATAATTATATATATATATATATATATATATATATATATATATAAACATATGCTGGATTTCCCAGAAAATGGTGGGTACACCTACCTAGCCTACCAATTCTTTGTTTCTTTCAGAACAAAAGCATAATTCCATTTATACACATAAAAATTTTCTTGACAGACCAAAGAGATTGAAATATATCGTGACTTCATGGAACAAGATCATACACACAAAGGCACAATCATGTTATCATATATCTTTCTCCAATTAGAAATGGCAATGTTTAAAACATTTCATTAAATCGAAGTCATCATTTTTGTTGTTTAATTTTTCAAATTCTAGATATCTTAATTTGAATATCTTCACTTTAAAAGATTTGATGAAATGTGAATTTATATGTAAGATTTGTGCATTCTAAGTATGAATTTTTTTTTTTTAAAGGCATAATGAGTATGGAATATATAAGTTTTTTTATTTCAATCAATGTAAAATTTTATTTAGAATATTAAACTTTACAAGTTTTAATGTCTCAAGAGATAATCATAATATTCAATGCAAAAGACATCGTCCAAAAACCACCAATGAGTTTTAAAAAAAAAGAACAAATTGCATTTCTTCTTACCATCAAGTATAAAACATTTTAGATCTATCAACATTAGACTTGGTTAAAGAATTTGCAAAGAAACTAGCCTCTCTAAAAATACAAAGGAAAGCAACCTTCCTAATGATTTTCTATGATTTGTGAATTTCAATTTAAATTCTCCATTTTAACATACGGTCTCAAGATTGAATTACATACCCCTGAGATTATCACCTTAGAATCAAACTTACCCCTCCAACAAAAGAGACAAAAAAAATATGGAGTGTAGTTTTGATTGTCATTTGTTCAACATAATTTGATTATTGTAAAAAATTGACCAAAACCTAGCCTCACATACTACTAATCATCTTTTTTTCAAAGCATCATTACTCATTAAATCCTCACTTAGACATGATAAACGTTTCAATAGAGTTTGGTAATCCCCACCACTGAAAAACATAGCTCCATATAATCCATGAAAAATGACATGAAATTAAAACGTGACAACAATCTTCATCACACAAAGTACACCATGTGCAGGAGTAGTTATTATTTTGCAAGGGCTATCCCTCTTTCTTTCAAGAAACTGTTGGCAGGAATGTAGTCCAAAATAACCGACCATATTGAACATTTGGGGAGATTTATATGATGTATTTCCAAATAAATTTAAACCAAACCTTTGGGACCTCCTAGGTTGACTGGCTTCTCAAGGCAGATGTGGCTTGCTTCGTGGAAAAGAAGCATTTGTTATCCAACTCCCAATCCAATTGATCGTCCTTATCCAAATCAACTTGCTCTTGCATTTGTTTCAGCTCTTTCAAGGGATCTTTTTCTCATTCAAACAGTTGCCTTGTGAAATTTAAGTTCCATTATGAAATTTAAGTTCCATTAAATTGTCCCTCATCATTTCTCACTTGTGCCACTTTTGTCTTCTTTTCAACAGGCAATGAGGACAATCTAGAAAATATTTCTTTCAAAGGAGAGTTTGACACCCATTTGTCCAACTAAAAAGACATTCCCACAACCCATCTATATCCATCCCTTCCAACTAGCTCCACAACATCATGAATGTTTGGTAAATGACATTCTTTCCTTATAGAAACTTGAGGGTTGCCACTGTAAAGCACCTTTACCATGTATTTTTTGATAACAAGTCTTCTCAAAAAAGCTTTTTGGTAGTCCCATTACTTTTGATCGACACACCTCATTGCATTCAACTTTGGCAAGTTTTCTCTTACTTTCTCCACCCTTAAAAGAAGGCTCTCCTCAACTTATCACCTTTCTTAATGACTCCTTGGGGAGCAAACAGATAAATACATAGGATTTACATAAAATATTAATGATTTTCTTACATATAATTTTGAATTATATATAACGAGACATAATTCTTTTTTATTTACAATTATATCAAAATTTAGATTATGATCTTTTGGTTCAAATCTTTAATTTTTAACCATTGTGGTATTTATTTGAAAACAAATATTAATATCAAATTTACTTGTATATACCAAAAGATTGTAGCACCGGCTAAAAAATCTATCAGACTAGAGGTTACAAACCAAGGGGCCAAGAGAGTTGTGAAAGGTTGCTATCTGAATTCAGAAGCTGTTAGCTACAGAGCTGATATAAGCAGAGAAACATAAAGCAGTACATTGGTCAGAACTTCTCTCCAAAAATCAATGTTCCTGAGAATTGAGATATGGTCATAAATACACTGTTGTGGGAGGCTTTTTGACCTTCTCCCTTTGGAGTTTAGAATCACTTTCAGCAATTCTTTTAGTAAAAGGAAAGAGAAAGTGGAAGGAAAATTTTATGTAATCTAACTTTTAAGATCTACCATATCTTCTTTTATGTTATTATATAATCAAAGTACAATGCTAGAAACAAAAACAAGATCAACTTTTTAACAAGAAAATGCATGCATATATATACTATTAAGTTAAATATTTAAGTGTAAAAGTTTTTTTTTTTTTTACAAATAATGTGAATTCTAACCGTAAAAAGCAATATAAGCATTTGTGTTGGAACAAGAAAAAAGACAATCTATGTTACTTATTTTATAAATGCATTTAAAAGTATAAAGAATAGATAATGGAGTATAAATTTTTACATAGATCATTATTTCACATATAAATTCTGAAATTTAAAAATTTCACAGGTTTAATTTATATGTTTTCTTTGTCTATTTAATTATAACTTAAAAAATAAATGTAGAATTATTAAGTAAGCACATATAATTTAAATGAAGATATGGCAATAATTAAAAAAACTCTATATCATTAAATAATGTATAGCACCCCAAAACTTTTAAAGCTGAAGATTATAATGTTAAATCAGGGCTTGAATTTTCTCCTGAAATGGTTATGTATCCATGTCTGTGAGTTTCGACATTATTTCAAATCACCCATATATTGCAACATGCATAGGAAATGCATATGCACTTGCCCTCAACCCTATAACACAGACATAGATGTTATGCCCAAAGACTAAAGTAAGTGACAAATAGTGGGTTGAGATAGTTTACAAAAACCAAAATCAGCAACTACCACAGAACCAATCTGCATTCCTCCCTTCGTTTATGTTAGAAAAGTTAGATCCTTGACAGAATAAAGATACCATCACCCTTCCAGTTAGACATATATAATTCAGTTTTCGACATATATGATTAGCCTTACATTGGATAATATATGCTTCACATATGACTACAGACAATTTCAGGAAGAAAAGGGTCAGTGAAACAACTTTTTAGGGTATCACTAACGAAGCATAAACCCACTTTTACAACATTGGATTACAAATTCCAGATTCAGAAACCTCGGAAAAAAGGGAAAAAAAAAACCTTGGAAGCTTATAACATGATGTAGTAACTGATCCTCGGCCCTTCGATTGTAAATACAGGTGATTTTCTTTTGGTTTTTGCTCTTTATGTCAATTGTATAATCTCACTAGTTGGAGCTGGCATCAAATGGATGAAAGCTGATTTCATCCTTTCAATGACTCCTGGGAACTTGCAAGCAAAGAGCAGTCAAATACAAGCAGTCTTCTATCCTGCTGGGCTAGTAGACAGTCCTGTTACATTCAGATGCAGAATTTATAAAGCCTGGTTGATAAAAACTGAAAACAGAAAATTATCAGCAGGAGGTTAAGACTTACCCCTAAAACCTGTAAATCTTTGTTGATTTCTTCTGAGTCTCCAAAATGTTACCACAACCAGTCACTGATGCAAAAGGGATAGTTGAATGGATCAACCTTGAGTTATCCTGATCCACATTTTGGCTGGGTTTCAGGATGTGCTTCAACCCAGCAGTAAGTTTAATAGGACCTGGTCTTGTCACACCGTCAATTTTAGAAGAATCAATTCCAGCTGAAGTTCCAAACCCATTGCATCTAGGCTCATTTGGAATCCATCCTACAAGGCCAGCTTCATCCCTGTAAGGGTCAATTTCAGGTGACCCCATGTTACATTGAATGTCATCAAAGAAATTTTCTCTTGTTGACCGAGTTGCAGCTCTTGATTTATCTTGAATTCCTAGACTAGGTATCTTAGTGGGCTTCATTGGACAATCTTCTTTAGCTCTAGGCCTCTTCCTTGTCTTCTGGCAAATATCAGGGTCTTGAATGCCAGCACTTTTTAACTTCATTCTGTCTTTGAACTTGATTCTGTTCCTGTGGCTCATGTTAACAGAAGAAGATGGTTTAATTCCAGGAAGGGCTGGAATGAGTGGGGAGTGAGCTATATATGGTTGCCCAACTGGACTTTCCATGTGTGAGTGAGAGATCATTGGGTTGTGATCATAAGAAACTATTGGCAAATGAGGAACCAAAGGGTTGGGAAGAAAACTAGTCTCCATAGGATGGGGATGACGTCGACCACCATCATCAGGAAAAGGTTGAGAAGGTGTACAAGGTGCCTTCACTTGCTGCGTTGCTTGTAACAACCATGGGATCAGGCTCTTTGAGGAGCCCCTAAACCAAGATGGTTGGACATGTTCACCCTGATCTGGGTGCAAAAACGGAAAGTTGAAAGATGATTTTACAGCATTCTGAGGATTCTGCTTGTATTGGTGTTCAACAGAACTCCCATTTATATTCTGATAAATTCTGTGTGAAGTAGATGCTGAGGAAAGTTGAGAGCTAACTCTTAAATTTTCGTTTCTGGATATAAAAGGCTCCTGGAAGTCAGCTCCATTTTCAAAAATAGCATGGGAAGTGGGTGAATGGGCAAAATGGTGTGAGTTTGGATTAGGATTTCTTGCAATTGTAAGGCTGCTATTATGGAATTCCGGATTTGCTTGCCAGTTGAGGCCCGGCTGAAGGAAATTAGACTCAAGGGGCTTCATGAATACGTTGCTGGGAAAGGCCTGATTGCTCTCTATTTCGAATCTTTGATCAGGAGCTTCTTTAAACTTTCCTGATGCTGGATTCAAAAGCCAGTCTTGCGTAAAATGTCTATCAACATAGGAATTCTGAAGGACAGTACCTTGAGGATGGTGCTCTCTTATGATTTCTTTATGAGTCCAGACCTTTCCATCTGCAAATCCTTGCCTCTCATCACTGCTTCGACAAATTGCAACATCTTTTCCCATCAACCGCATTGTTGGAGGAGGCCTATTCAGGTGCATCTTGTCTGCATTTTCCTTTGCACGAGTAATACCCTTCTCCTTTTGGTTCTGAAACTGGTCATATTGCCCACATCCACTGAAAGAGATGTTCGTCAGATTTAGGTCTGAATCCATCAAGCAGACAGAGCGATTGCATCTCCTATCAGAATTTAGACGATATCCATCTTCTTTTCTAGGGCCTTGCGATTGGGTAGCCCCTAATCTAGCTGGTGAATGTACAGTGGCATTCTCTTTCATGTGATACTGTGCAGGAAACAAACTTAACTGATTATTTGGAAGTGCACTTCCGATAAAATGCTTCCCTTTCATAAGTGAATGATCATCTATTCTCATTGGCAAGACAAGATTGCTAATGCTATTGGAAGAGCCTGATGCTGGAGTTGATTTCTTTAGCTGGTTAAATCCTCCTTTTCCAGTTGACTTTGCCTGTACTAGTTCACCTTGTGAATTCAGAGGCAAACCAAAAAATTCCTCATCCCTGTACTTCTCTCTGAATGCAACCGCCTTCTGTTTCCATTCTGGAAAGGGACCTAACCTCCCCATCAATTCAATAGGAGACAAATGATATAAAGGCTGATGAGACAAAGCATGGCCTGAAACATTTTCTGAGGCAAATTGTGATGTAAATGGAGCACTTTCATTTACATTTTTACTCAAAGCAAAACCAGATGATGAAGGCTGCAAAGATGCCCTTGCAGTTGCCGTAGAACTTATAGCTGCAACTTCCTGGGTGTGATCTCCAAAATAATCAACAAACACAGAACTGTAATTTGAAGCTGTAGAAGCACCACCACACACTTGAGAATTGATAAAAGGATTTTGGACTTCTTTCACTGAAGAGAAGAGTCTAGGAACTCCAGTATACAGAGGGTTATGTAATGCAGTTTGATTTCCTTGATTAGACATATGCAAATTACCAGAATCTACTACAACTTGACCTGTGGGCAAGGATTTATCTGAAAAATGATTTGCTTTTTCTTGTTCAACGATATGTGGTCTGAGAAATTTCGGTATATCAACATTGCAGTGAATATCAGGCAACTGTTGCTTCTCCATCATAGATTGCACCCCAATTCCATTTCCTGTGCTAAAAGAAACACCTTCATCATCACTTCCATTTATCTCTCTAGCAGGGAATTCTTTATCACCTTCAATCCAGCAGCCTTTTTCTGACAGATCAAATGAATCCAAATCAATGTGGCAAATGCTTTTCTCAAATGAAGTAGCATGTTTCTTATGGGGACCAAGCATGCCATCCTGACCTGAGAAACGGACATGCCTGGCTGAATGTTGAACACCACAGGTACTCGCTTGAGAAGTGGCCCTCACATTGCACATTGCTGCATTTTGCCCAGAAATAATTTTTGGGGGATTCTTGAGAATGCCACGAACAGCAGAAATTGGCTTTTCATGCTCTACAATTGGCTTGGATGCTTGAACAACCTTGTTTTTCTTCTTTGCAGACAGGCATTTGAGACTTGGTTTCTTTCTAAGGATAGAAACAGCATTTGAGCCCCTATTGCACAATGTATTATTTGGTTTTCTATTGAAATTGACTGGAATTTGCAGCTTCAGCTTGCTACCATTCTCCTGAGACACAAAAAAAAAGCAGCACCATGGTTCAAGTTTTTAAAAGATTTAAGACATTTCAACTATATTCAATTCAACCATGAACAATAAACAAAATCCATTGAACAAGCTGACCAACTTCCATGGTATGTCATACTTCCACACAAACTTGAAAGAATTTGAATCCTGTCAGAAACTTATTCTTTTCAAGTTAATTAGATTAGAAAATTTGGATTTACCATAACTCTTCTACATGTGAGTTTTACTAGTTGTTTCTACTTAATTTGCAAAGTAAGTCCCTATAACTATTCCGTGTAGGAATCTACGCAAGAAGGTAGTTGTTAATGGTCGACTTTCAACTACATGATGCTAATTCAAATCATTTTATCTATACCTACTCCAACCATGTACATCACCATCCTCTTGTCCAAGGAGGCGCTGGCTTTCACATATTCCTTACAGCCAGCTTAAGAAGTCAAAAATTACTGACAGGAGGAATAGCCCCTAAGAGTTTACTGGTTCATGGAAAAGCTTGTAGTTTACTAAATTCAGATCACATACCAAGTCCTTTTCCTATCATTTTGGAATTAATTCTTAAGTTTTTAGTTTATTTACTTCACTTTTGATAGTGTTAACTAGCAATCTGGATTTTTCAAGGCATCCTTTTAGTTATCATTCCTTTATCATACTGCTCCCAGAAGCTTATCAACCTTTATTTCTTCAATTTTCCTTTTTAGTTGGTCAATGCAACGCCAAATTGCAAACCTTGAAGCTAGACTGTCCTATGACAATGCAGAGGTATAATTTTACAGTGTCAATGGTTTGGAAATGTAAATGATATATAAGGCTAGGATTTAATAGGAAGTAGTTGGCTTATAAGAGATCCAAATTATGTGAAAAAGTGAGTATGATTAGCTAGTTAATAGGAGGAAAGAGAAAGAAAGAGCATAAGCAGATAACAAATAAAGGAAATACACCCCACGGCTTGCATGGGAATTTTCAAGGCCACTGGTCTGAGTTCTGTAGGCTCATGGGGGAGAGAAGACAGTGAAATTTTAACACACATGGGAATAAAATGACTAACTAAAGAAAAAGAATAAAACAGATGATAAAAGAGAAACCATTATAATTATTCATGTGTTAATGCAAATTGTCACTATCAAAAAGCAGAAACAACTGTTCCTCGATGCTTCTAGACATGAATAACACTATGGAAATCCAACATTTAAACAAGCCTGCCTGCAGAAAACAGCATAATTGCCATGAAAAGAGTAACAAGTATAAATAATTAAGACAGTATAACGAATAGCAAAAACTGCTTAAAATTTTCTTTCACTCTGACAACTGCAACCTAAAGCTTAACGTTTTTTGTCACAATGCCACCAACATTTTCTTCTAGATTGTGAATCTTTGGTCAAATTGCAGTTGAAGACATGCATGATAATCAAAAGACATCCTTTATTATAGAAAAATATGGCATCTGCATTTAACAATTACTCTGATATTTTCTGGAGGTGTCTGCTGCAAAACCATTCCACATTTTAATGGGTATGCCTACCATTAAGAAGAAATATAAACTTTTACAACTATAGCAGAAAATTATTTTCTGTGATATGGAAAGTGATCATATGGCTAATTTGGACAAGGAAGATGTCTGCCCGGGAAAGATTTAAGGAACATTATTCCAAAAAGAATCTTCCCGTGGATTTGCTAGATAGTTTACATAAGGAAGCTCACTGGATCATACACTGATAAACTTCTAGGGATTGTTAAACACTCAGCATCGAAGATTGTTGAGTTTGACCAAAGAGACATGAAAAGCACACTGCTCTAGCATAAACTTTCACATATGACCCAAAAGAACACTTTTGCATACAACAAAGCTGTACTAGTTAAAGCATCTAGAATTTGGGAAATCAAAAACGATGGGTAATTGTATGTGATATTAAAATTACCAGTTATCTGAAAATGATCTAAAAAATGTTGAAGAGATTTTAGAAAGTCAAAATGTCCTAAAGGTCCAAGAATTGAACTGTTCCAGTGGTTATGAGTCCTTGAGATGTAAAGAATATCGCTTTTTCAATCTAGTGAATCTAAGTCAGACATGTTCAGTAGCTGGGAATAACCAGATACCTTTTTTACAGTCTTTCCAATTCCTCTATATGCTTGATGTGATGTAGCAGAAGGGACATCAACTATACCGTACTAAAAAGCGGATATTGTCTAAGATAGCACCTGCAGAAACCTGGTTCTACAACATATCTATCTCTAGTTCTTTCCAAACTTGATCTTCCTTGTGCAAATTTTAGGGTACAGCCTCCATCCTAATTATTCATTTCTTTTATGACTAGTGAAACATTATCAAAGGTAAAAAGAAGGGGCACAACCATAGTACAAAATTAGTGTAAAGAAAAGTATATAAAGAAATGAATTCAAAAAGGAATTGGGCTAGCAAAAATAAATAACAAAGGATTCCAGTAGAAGAAAAAAGAGCTATTAGTTAACATTAGCATTCTTTTCCTCCCTTGCCCAAATATAGAAGGGGACTCACAGTTTTGTCTTGGAAAGGCAACTAGCAAGTCCATATGGATTCAAGCCTCTAAGAATATGTAGTAAAGCATGCATAACCTCTCTAGCTAGTTCTCTATGTGAGTACAATAATTGAGGGTAACAAAACACATTCATTAAAAGATTACCTTCTAATTAATAGAACTTGGTATCATAGACGGACATTACCAAAATTCATCCATTAAAACACTACCCTCTAACAAAATGAAGTAAAGGTATATGGCTGTTCCTAGAAATCAGATAATTTTGTGACCAAGAACCTAAATATTGAGCTGCACAACATCAAATTGAGATACTTAACCCATTATCTAAAGTGTGTATTACATAAATGAGTGGCCTTTTTTTCCTTTGATAAGAAAAGAAGGCAAAAAAAAAACTACTCTCATTATTGTCAGTGAAGTAACCATTTTTGGGAGGTTATGGAAGCGAATAAAGGGCCTGTTTCCTGTCTAGATATAAGGATACAACACTAGTCAAAGCTACTTAGCGAGTCACCCAGTTTTTTCAAACAGCACCCTTGCACAAATGGACAATCATTACCATCAGTGGTTGTTATTCATCATCACATTGATTTGGACATATGAGGAAATAACTTAGACTAAAGCTTGTTCTAATTAACAAATGCAATGACTTATTATTGAACAAACCTTGAACAGTATAGGTAAATGAGAGAATTAGCACTGCCAACAGAAAACTTTCCCCTTCAAACATTATCCTCATAAAGAACTAATAATTAATTTCTCAAACAGCATCTCTAGAGATATCATGGACATATAAATCACCGGCATGGTGAGAAAAGACATACTGAAAGAAAAGAAAAGGAAGTTCTTAATTTATCTCCAGATCACCAGTCAGATTTTTAGCGCTCTTTGATGAAAATTTCTCAAACAAACCATTAGATAACAATGTTATTGTCACAATAAGAGAAGTAGTAAGCGAACTTGCCAGGTATCAGTCACATAGTGTGGATCTTTTTCTGTTTGATAACACATTCTTATTACTTGTTGAATTACTTATATTTCAACAGAATCCTTTCTCTCGAACCTTAAAGAACAAGACTGCAGAAGATACACCAACATAACGCAAAAATATTTCACCAGCTGTTTAATGATTTTTTTTTCTTTTTGACAAATCTCTCAGACGTATTTGGGAAGTGCTAACAGCATCAAAGAAGCATTATTCTCTCATGCTCCTGATCGAAAGATGCTTTGATTGGAACGCATCTCTCCTATCCAGATGACTTTCAACTTTCAAGAGCCAGACAGTAACTTATAAAACAAAGACTACTCATATTATAAGTCATCATCATAACCTATAATAAACAAGTTTCCTGTCAATATATTTTCATCCCAACAATATCTTCTATAGTAATTTTCCACTACTTTCCATCAACAAATTATCATCAAGCCGAATGGAAAACGCTTAAGGTCATGCTCAAACCAATATATAAGAAAGCATTTTCCTGATAGTTTGCAAATTCCACCTCAAAGGACAGAAGACAATCTACAAAAGTCCATACATGAGGGAATAAAGATGTCTTTCATCCCTATATTATCAATAAACCACAATCGATGCCAGTTGATGAATCCTCGCCACCATTTACACCAAGATGGGGTCCTAAAACTACAAGAGTCTCATAAAATATGAACACTTCAATTTGCAATTTCATTGTGCAGCTGGTTAAGCATCCTAAGACATAATCCCGGAACAGCAAAAGCAATTTAGGACTCTCCAATAATTCGGTTCTCCACATAATATATGGTCCGTTCAAAAGAACAGATTTCAACTTGGCATGTGTCAGAGTTTGATATCACCCATCTATTCATCCTCTCTCCAACAAATGCAAAGATGGATTGCAAAAGCTAAATATTGACCAGAGCTGGACTGCTAGAATACATTTGTCTTCAGAAGCTAGTCTCTGAGATAACGCCATATGTATGTCATTTAATGCAAAAGCATTACAATAAAGATCATGACAGCAATTTCCAAATCTCTATATCATTTGTCGCAATTTTCCACATTATCATCAAATCCGACCTTACAGCTTAAACAGTTCACCTGAAATTATTATTCAAGTCCTTCCATAGCGTCCATAATCTATCAATCTCAATGATAAGCACATCCACTATAAGATGAAACACTAGCCATTAGATAAAAAATCAGAATGGCCGGCCCCAATATCTAAATGATTATCTTCGTTAGAAAAAATTATTGCAACAGTAGATAAAAGAAAAGAACAGCATCATTAATCTAGGATAGATATGCTAAACCAAGGACAAAAAAACCTCTACCCTATAAAAGACCTCTCTGCCCAACCCGTACTGTACAGCTGGAGCACCACACCTCACCTAAGCTCCATAACCTGCTCAAACCTTCCCAAACATGAAAACCCCATCTCTTTCTTTCAACCTTTTTCTTTCTTTATGCTGCTGCTGAACCTCATTGCACACAACAAGTACAATTACAAGGCCACTGCTCAGTGATCTCAGTCCTCAAAATGAATACACTCTTTAACCAGCTTTATCAGCGGTAATTTTATTAATCAGAAAGAAAAGAAAGAAGCACAAAGAAAACGCACATGAAGAACATAGATATGCTAGTGCTTTAATTCGCTAGCTCAAAATCCAATCTATCAAACAATCCAAAGATCACAAGCCCACAGTACTACAAATCGGTGGCAGTTTATGACGACATGAGCAATAATGAATTATTGCCCACATGAAATGAAAAATATTGCTGCAACAACTCTAAAGTATAAACAATGAAAAGTGGTATAAAATCAAACAAGTCACAATCATAACAAAGCACATAATTTGCAATATTTTATGATGTAAAAATTGCATACCTCGTTAGCAATGAGCCCATCTTTCTTTTTATTCTTATTCTTACTCTTCTTCATCTTCCTCTTTTTCTTCATCAACTTTTTCACGATTGCGACTTTCTTCTTTGGCCTCTCAATCTTGCAATTCAACTCGCTCTTGAAACTGCCATTTTCATCTTCATCCAGCAAATTGTTATCATCAGCAGCATCCTCAACCTTGTGGATCTGTGGAGCCGCAGCAAAAATCTCAACGATGGATCGTTTCTTGGGGGTTCTTGATTTGGTAGCCTTGATTGCCATCCTCATTTGGCGCCTCTCTTCTCTAGATGCTTGAGCAAGGCAGCTATCAACATGAGCGTTCAACGCATTCACTGTGGAAGCAGCAAATGCCCCACAAACTGGACATTCCAACATGTCTAATCTCTCATCAGATTTCTCCTCCACATGAAGATATACTTGCAACAAGTTACTTTGGTTTCTCAGTTGTGCTTCTTGAAGCTTATTGTTTTCCATGTTGCTGCTGCTGCTTTGAATGTTAGCTAATTCAGTTGATTTGAGACGATCAAGCTCTTCGGACCACCAGCGGAATTTGGTGACTGTGATCGGAGGGAGAAGAGATTCCATGGTTTGTTTGTTTATCTTACTGTTACCATTATCATCATCATCTAAAGAAGAAGAAGAAGCAGCAGCTCCACTGAACGGCCAGCATTTCACCACGTCGATGCTTCTCATTTTGGAAGCATATTCGCTACGCAAAACAACAGATCAACAAAGTCAAACAACAACAAGAACAAAGAAGAAGAAGAAGAAGAAGAAGAAGCAAAGAGACAAAAAAAAAACCCAAAAAAGAACAAACTTACCGGATGGAAAAGCCTTCAAAAACAACAGCCATGCTAATTCTTGAGAGAAGATGCACGTATCCAGAGAGAAATCAGTGTCAAAAACTCATCTTCGAAAGAAGATGAAGAAAAAGAAAGAAAACAAGCAAAGAAATTTGGCAAGCTGAAATTAGACTAAAAAGGAAACGAGAAAAAAGGAAAAGACCCAGACAGAGAAAGAGAAGAAGAAACTGATAGTTGAAGAGAGGTGAAGGCTTGTTGTACCTATGGTGAAGGGTGAAGATGAGGTTATAGAAAGAGAAAGGCTTTACATTTTTCCCGCTCGAAGAGAGAGAGAGAGAGAGAGAGAGAGAAAGAAAGAAAGAGAAAGAGTGTTTCATTTCATGCTTTGCTTTGATAGCTCTTCTCTTTCCCCTAATTTATGACTGACAGCGACGTATGAGACCGCAAGCGAACGCTAAAGTGTTTCAGAGAATAACCAATTTTACATTTCTTTATTCATTCCTCAAATACAATTTTGTTTCTTTAATCTCTGGCTTTACTGTTTACAACTTAAGAAGATGCAAATGTGTTTTTTTTTTGCTTCCTCTTCCTTCCCCTATAAGACGCACTCGTGTACGCATAAAGAACAAAGATTCGCTGTAAGAAAAAACTCTCCACCTACGCGCTGAATTACTGCGCGTGGTAACACACTCATCTATGTGAATGAACGATGAATGGTCGGAAGAGGAAGTGGGTGTTGTTTTTTATTATATTAAATTTCCGGGTGGTTAGGTTCTTGCTAACGAATCAGAACCTGACACCATCTTTTTCAACATCTCCATCCAATGTGTTATTCATGTTCCCATTCACAGTAGCCAAACTGTCCTCTCTCTCTCATTTAACATGATATTGCCTGTGTGCAATGTTTTTGGTTGGTGCATATATATACCTTCGTGGCTTTCTCAAGATGGGGATCATGGGAACATTGAAGAGTTTGTGTAGTGGAGGAGCAAATTCGGTTACTTACGACCAAGTGGTCCATGCATATAGCAGAGACTTGGACTAACCCGCATGGAGTTCATGATGATAGACATAGTAACCATGCATGATATCATCTTAAATTGGACTTGGAAAAAAAAAAAAAAGCTTTACATGAATTTGTCATCTCTCTGATCATCGATCAGGTCTAGTTTTCGTGAGTGAAATATCTTAGGGCTTTGCCTTAGATAGCTATATATAGGATCATTAAAAACCCACCCACACTCATCTTATATACTGGTACCCCATCTACATCTATGGGTTTCCTAGGAAAGAAAAAGGATGAGTGAGAGATAGAATAATGGGCATGCATGATGCCACCATCAATACAGCTAGCAAGTTAAAAAGGAAACATTTCTAATAATTCACCATCGATGAGCGTTCTCTTCTTTTTTACGTATAAATTAATAAATATAAAGGAAACTAGAGATTTGAACCTTAAATTTCAATCCTTCTAAAATCTAAAAAGAATTAATTAATTAATTAATGAAAATCAGTCTTTACAAGTTATTTCACATTAGCTATGGGGGTGAACAAATGAAAATCAAACGTACAGAAGAACTAAGGTTATAATATATATATATATATATATATATAATGACTTAATTAAAAGTTTCATATCTTATAAGTAGGTATATGATGACTAGGTACGCAAAGCTTACCATATGGTTAAAACCTGAGTGTCTTCCTCCTCTTTAGTAAGATACATATATATACCAACTAATTTTGGAAAACCCACAGGATATATATGTTAGAGATCTAGAGAAAGCCAAGGAACCAATAAATGACTCTTAATAAAATTCTTAATATGAAGCCGTACATATATGCTTTTTAAAACTTGCACTTCTGCTGGAGTTGACGAGTTTAATACGAAACACTGGCTTCTTGGGAGACAAAAAGGGAGAACATAGAGAAAAAGTGTAGTGCTTCCCATCCAATTCCAAACTATACAATATATTTTAGTATCAAGAAAGAGCATTCACTCAACAGCTCTCATGCAAAGCAAAGAATTGACTTAAAAGATACTTATAAATGGACTTCATTGTTCAAAACCATCAGTTCTTTCTGTCCCTTTCGCATCAAAATAATTGCACACATATAATATAATATATATATATATATATATAGAGGCCTTTGTCATGTTATTTCATTGGATGTTTAACTAGGTAATAAAGCCACTGTAAAGCTAGTATAAATGAAATTCTTCTGCAAAATGATTGAAACTTTGAGATCTAAAAAGCATTTAAATCTCATAACTCATAGATAAGAGATGAAAGTTTTTCCATAAGAGCACACCCCAAAACTTAAGAAAGGCTTAAATTTGTTGAAAACTGATCAAAACCATAAAGTTCCCAGTTCACAGCCATTTGATGCATAAGGCATTTTGTAGCCAATCCAACAATTCTATAGGTTTCTTAATTTACGATCATCAACTAAGCTAAAATTAGAGTCTTCAACTCCACTCTAGCTTGCTAGCCACTTCTTTTAAATTGGCGCATAAACATTTTCATTCAGGGCAATTTATCTATGCCCAGACAATATATATATATATATATATATATATCGTTAAAGAAAAGTAGTCAATGATTTTATCATCAGTTTGGAAATTAATCTGTAGCTTACCAAAACTGAACATGGATTAGTTATTAATTAGTAAAACTTACGTGTTAAAATCCACAAGTCACTTTCGATGCCCTCTGGCAATCCCAATTCGCAACCCATAAGCAAAAGCCAAGTCCCATGTGGATTAATTAAAAAGAAGAGAAATTTTCAACCTCGTGCCTTTCACGCGTCACTCTCAAATTCTTGAAATAAATAATAATAATAATAATAAAAGAACCCTAAATGGCCTAAGGCAGGGATCGGTATCGTGGATAGCACGAAACAAGTGTCCGCGAGAATGAAGCGAGTACAGAGTTAATTGACTTTAAAGGAGTAAAAGAAAGAAGAAAGAAAAGGGCTTCAAAGTACGTGAACATTATTATGGGGGATGTGAACCCATTGAGAGCGACCATTGATTTTTATAGCTTCAATTTGGTAGGACACCCACCACCCAAAAAACCTTTAAGCATCATCCATCTTCGCCATGCATGTTATGTATGATGGTGCATATTCCCATGTCATGGGCATGCATACATCTTCATGCATTGTGACCTCTGCCTCAGGACCCGATGGAGACAAAAGCTCCACTGTGAGCTGACATGGACCACCATGGCCCCACCACCATACTCTTCTGCCTTGTTTGACAATGACTTGTTTCTGTTGTAAAATCAGATATGGCCAAAGGATCCTACGTGAAAATAATCCCACTGTTTCCCTGTTCTTGAGCTTACGTCCACGTTTAGGCTAGTGCTATCTTTTCATCAATGTTGGTTTAATTCCTTACTTGGTGTATTTTAATAATAAAAAGTTTTAGGTTTGAGCGTGCATAAATTTTCATTTATTTTAATAATTATACGTTGACATTGCGCAGAATATAAGTTTTTGGATGAAATGAGAGAAGAAATAATACATATATGTTATCCCATTTAATTTTTAATTTGTTTTCAAATTTTCAAATCCTAAATGTTTCATTAATAATTGTTATAAATATATCATTTTTCTTGCATTTGAGTGTTTAAGTCAATAGTTTAAGCATTTATCTACTTGATATAAATGCCATATTTTCTTACTTAAATAGATAGATCCTACCATTAAATTTATCTAATAACTAAAACCAAAAATCATACATAGAAATTAAATTGATATATAGGTCAGGCAATATTACTAATCCCAAATACTCTACGATAATTTAACATAACCAAAGAACAAGAACAATGAAAATAGACTTGAAATCTCCCAAACACCCGAGTCAAGACCAAAACAATGATCTAGGACGGATTCAAAATATTCGCTGAGTAAGGTAAAGAATAGTTACATATCATGAAATAAATACCAAATTTCATTAGAAATATATGCAAAAATCAAAATTATGGCCTACATATAATATATATGTAACATTTGCTTTTCAAAAAAAAACTAGATTGTATTTAAATTATTTACTTTTGTTTCTAAAAATAAAAAATAGAAAAACACGCATTTAAATAAATACAAAAACAACATTTACAACTAATAATTGTCGCCAAACCTAATCGTTTAGTGCAAAATCAAAAAAGATGCTCTACCATTTGAAAAAAATATCATTAAGGCCCTTAGAGGGAAACAAATTCACTCAGATTCTCAAATCAAATGTTGGGTTCTCTGTGGGAAATGGTAAAAGAGTATGTTTCTAGTCGGATGAATGGATCGACGGTCTCACCGTTAAAAGTGATCCAAGATGGAAAGAAAAAAAAAAGAATTGATCGAGGATGGAAAGAAAAAAGGGAAGGAGAAGTGATTGAGGACGGAAAGAAAAGATGGAAGGAGGAGAAAAGATAGGCAGTAGAAAAAAGAAAGGATAAGAATATGTTAGGGTTAGAGACAAAAACAAAACAATATATAACTTTAATTAAGTAAGAAAAAATAAATATAATTCTTTTTCATATAATACCAAAATATAGATTTGGATAAATTGGTAAGGCTCTTGGTTGTCCAAGAGCATTACTCGGCTTCAATCAAAGCTTATAAAAGCATATAATATATTTTTTATATATTTATATATAAACAAATTAAAATGTTAAATATCCAAAGCGTGATACATATGCCTTGCCCGAACCCAAGATAAGTAGTAAAATTTCTACTTGAACTCATCTCAAATCTGAATGTAGTATACCCAAACCCTATACAAGTTGGATACTCACAGGCACCCATAACCATCTTTATGGACAAATGTGGAGTTAGGGCATCGTTTTGGAAATTGGTTTGGATAGGTTTTGCTCTATATAAAGTGAAAGTCTTTGTTTGGAAATTGTTGCAAAGGAAAACAATGATGAAATTTTATAGGTAGTAAAATTTCTACTCGAACCAATCCCAAATCTGAATATAATGTACTCAAACCATATATGGGTTAAATACTCACGGGCAGCCATTACCATCCCTATGAACAATTATGGAGTTAGAGCGTCATTCTGAAAACTAGTGTGGGTATGGTTCATTTCATATACAATGAAAGTCTTTGTTTGTAAATTGTTGCAAAGGAAAACAGTGGTGAAATCTGAACTACTAAAGAAAGGTCTTCTCAAAGAGAGTGCGACTACCTACACCATTTGTAACATAGAAATCGAAATGATGAGCCATTTATTTTTCACATGTAAGGAATCTTGAAAAATTTGGGTCCAATGGTGAAACGAATGAGGAATAGTATGGGTCAATTTGATAAAACCTATCAACTTTTTTCGAATAGAGTGTACCAACAATATGAGTGACGAGGATAATAAAGTGTGGCGCATGGCTTTCTTCACCACCATATGGTCAATTTGGCTGAGTATGAACAAAATGATCATCTTAGCAAGGATTTGGGATATCAAGCAGGCAACAAAAATTATCATATTGTGGATAGCTTCATGGACTAATGCAAAATGACCTGAAGAGAATGGCTTATCATTAATATGATTTGATTCCCAAACATAGCTAGAACCACATAGAAAGTTAAGGGGACTAGACCTTTCTAGAGGCTTTCTTAAATAATGGCTCAAATTAATGTTGATGGAGTAGTTAAAGGATGTCCTAGGAAAGTTAGCATCAGTGGCATCTTAAGGGACGAGGACAGGATCATTAAAGTTGTATTCTCTCATGTTGCAATTAATGATTTTGATACTGCTAAGCTGACTACAATGAAGGAGGCATTATTGATTTTCTCAACCTTTAGATGGGTGACTACCCATGATCCAATGGTGGAAAGCAATTCTCTCAACTCTATCAAGTGAAGGAACCACCCAACCTTAGCTCTTAAAGGATAAAAGAGTTGGTTTTAGAGATTGAAAGTTTGAAAAAAAATAAAAAGATAGAGAATCTCTTAGATCTTTAGGGAGGCAAATAAGGTGGTGGATAGGGTAGTCAAAATAGGGGTACAACAAGAACATAATCACCTGATAGTATTGGGGTAGTCAATGTTATTTACAAGGTGAAAACTTATTTGATGATACTTTAAGTCTTTTCGCTTAAAGGTAATAAGTGAATGTTTGTTGTATTTTCTATTACAATTCTCTTTGCTTAATTACTAGTTGGTTTTTTATTGCAAGTTTCAAGGGTATTAGAAAGCCAATGAGTACAATGGATTGGAACACTATCTGATCTTTCACTCTCAATGGCAATTGCTTGGGTTTGCTTTTTTTGACCTTTTTAAGTGATTTTATGATGTGGATGGTTGATTGCTTTGGGTTGTTCTAGGCTATTTGGTGTTCCTTGAATTAAGGGACTTTAAGATATTATTGTTGTGAGTTTTTGAATGGCAAGAAATTGGATTGATTGTGGTTTTTTGTTCCCACAATTTGGTTTTAGGATTGTTTTATGAAAAGGTTAGACATTGCTACATGTTATGTGT
This sequence comes from Theobroma umbraticum, assembly GCF_002168275.2. Taxonomy (NCBI): domain Eukaryota; kingdom Viridiplantae; phylum Streptophyta; class Magnoliopsida; order Malvales; family Malvaceae; genus Theobroma; species Theobroma umbraticum. Next base: position 8,044,813 of record NW_018397255.1, on the reverse strand, counting down.
TGAGAATTGATGAGTATAAGATGTTTAGGACATGATACTTTGGTTATTTAAAACTTTTAGGGCAAAAAAAAAGAAAATAAGGAAAACCAATACTCAATAATTAATAAATAAATAAATAATAGGGAAAACATTAATAGGGAGGGAATGATAAAGGAAAACCACAAATAGGAAAAAAGAAAAATAAAAGAAAATAACAATGAGATAATAAGGAAAAGGAAAAACTTCAACATTCAAAAAGTGAGGTATGAAAAATAAGAAAAAAGGACAAGAAAAAAAACTGAAAAACTGAAGAGAAAAAAATATAAGGAAACAAATAAATTAAACTAAATTCGTTTTCCTCTTTCGTGGGAGCTCATTTCAATATATAATGATAATGGTTTATGATGTTTGCAGAGCTGTGATATAAGGCTCTAGAATATGCGAGCTAATTTGGGGAGGGGGGGGGTAGCTCTCTCTTTGGAATCGATTTTGGGGTGTATTATTTTTGTGGTTGGGTTGTCCTATTGTGATCTATAAGGCTTAAGCTTAAGGGGATCATTTTGGTTGGCAAAATGGGGCTTCTTCATTCAGTCTACCTTAAGGGGTCATTTCTATGTCAATGTGTTCTTTGAATTTGTTGGGTTGATTCCCTGTTATGAGGTTATCCCATACAAGGGTCGAAGTAAATGCTTTTACAAGTAGGTGATTTTTGTGAGTTGAGAAGAGAGGTCACACTTTTTCTTGCGACCTCTTGGGTATGGTCAAGTAAAAGATGGGAAGGCAAGTCTTTTTTAGGATTCCTTGTGGTAAATGGAAATGGGAGTTCTTTTTCTTGAAGTATTGTGTGGTTTGCCAATGTTGTGGGTGGTATCGTTGGCATGATTCTAAAGCTAATGAAATAAAGTTTTAGTGGAGTAATGAGTTAGTTGACATTAAATAATAAAGAAATATAAAAATATAAATAATAAGAGAAGAAAAAAAGGAAACACAAGGAAAAAACAAATGATAAGGTCATCGACATAATAAATCTCAAGCCAATTAACAAATGAGGTTTAGACTTTTCTTTTTTCTTCTCACACTACTGAAGTGGGAAGGCTGGTACTGTGTCATTGTTTCTTCTTCACTAAATGGGGAACAATCAGTTCGTTGCTCCTCATGGCGATGGAATATCCTTCGAGGCTGAAGAGTTCTGGGGAAAAGGATCTCTAGATACTAGGATGATGGTGCTTGGTGCCCTGATACTTCAACTCTTTTTATGTTTCTTTGTTAATCAAATGATTGAGAGGGTCTTTTATTCTTAATTTTGTTGTATGTTGGAGGGATGAGCTCTTATGTTGTAGGTTTTAAACCTTTATGTGCTGCATTTTCAAAAGTTTCAAGCAACAAGCAATCATAGGGTGGTACCATGATAATTTTATGTCAAGTCAAGCAAGAATTGAAAGCTTTGTGGTAATAAGTGTTATCGGCGATCTTCAAGCATGGGAAGTGAAGTGATTTATCTCATGGATGGTGATTACTGGTAAGCCAACTAGCATTGAGGGCCACAAAAGGTTTTATGGGTTTTATGTTTGTTCTTCTTATGCTTTTAAGGTGAGGGTCTAAGCCAATGCAGCTCTTCGAGTCTGGCCTTTGAAGGTTCATCTTAGGAATGATCTTGTTTGATATGGGGAGTGGATAAGGGTCATGTTTGCTAGACCTAACAATTTGTGGTTTCATGTCTTAAATGTATTAGACACGAAACACGTTAAAGTTAAATACAAATACAATATGAATAATATTTGTGTCTTAAATCTGAAACACGTATGCATATACGTTTAATATCCATATAACATGACACCACACGATTAACACATTATTAAACGTGTCAATATATGACACGTTACGATTAATAATAGGAGTAACACGTTTAACATATTTAACACAATTAAATAAAAATATTTACAATGAGATATAATTTTATTATTTAAATTTAAAATTTTAATTATAAAAAAATAATTGTTTAAAATTACATTATTATCCTTAAAAAGTTTTAAAAACTTATTAAAATAATTGTTTAAAATTATTTAAGTCAAGCTAAAATAGTCTGTGACTATTACTTTTTAATAAGTTGATAAACTTATCACATGTACACGTTTAAATATGATAACACGATTGATACAACTAATTAAATGTGTTATTCGTGTCTGACACATTAAGACACGAAAATTTTCGTTTGTTAAACGTGTTAGATATGAAATATGTTAAAGCTAAATCCAAACTTATTTAACTTCGTGTCTTTTAATGTTGTATCCAAAATTACCAAGTTTAATATTTAATATCCAAAATTACCTATTTAACTCTATGAATCACTAAGGCTAAAAACAAGTCTTCTGTAAATTGGTTGCTAATGACTTCATTTCAACAATATGTAATCCTACGATAATCAATCTATAATATTCTGCTTTTCAAAAAAAAAAACTAATCATTGTCCTCTTTTACGAAGTTGGTTATATCTATCACTATATTTAAAGAAAGCCTCAAAAAGCTTTCTTGCTTGACACTTGGTAATATAGCTTGAAGGAGAAAAGCCCCAAAGGGCTTCCTTCCTTCCATATGGTTATTACTTTTTCTTTTTTTTTTTCTTTGGTTTTTCAACACTTATTATTAAATATCAAGTCATATTTAATAAATATTAAAATAGCAATTGAAATGTGATTACCTTTTCTTTACATTAAAAGTTAAAAAAATTTGAATCCAATTATTTACTTAAAAAAATATATACATGTCAATTACTAAATCAAATTATATAATATAAATTTTTTTATCAAATTAAAATATGCAACTATTATTCAAAAAAGCTCAATTTTAATTTTTCTAAATCTTAAATTTTAAAAAATAAGTTTTCTTATATTTAAATGTACTCTCCAATTTTCACTTTCTAAAATAAAAAATACTAACTAATAAAATAACAATCTAAGGGAACTTAAATATATACATTAACATAATTTTAGTATCCATTTGCAAACATGGCAAGATGGAGAAACAAGAAAAAACAAGAAATGATGGACTTATATATAATCTTGCTAAGGTATATGTATACTTTTAAGTAGTGTTTAGTATGAAGGACATAAGAGCAGATTCCTTATAATATACCCAATTAAATTATATTACATTGTTTGTTTTGTAATAAACCATTGCAATGAATCATATTACAACCAATGAATATAATATGATTTCAGTCTAAAACCAATGCAATTAGATTACATGACACTCTATAATTAAATTGCATTGCACTCTGCAATGTTATTAAAGATAATTTTATCCTTTAATCTTGTTACTGTGTTAAAAATATTTTATAACGTTATAATTTGTTTTTGTATATAGATTTCCATGATGTCTTTTTATTATTCTCAATAATTATGCTGATTGTCAATAAAATTTATATTATCATTTAAAGGAAAAAAATAAAATAAAATATATAATATAGAAAATTATATTAAAAAATAAAAATAAAATGTATAAGATTATAATAAAAAATTAAAAAAATATGATTTTAAAAATATATTTAAGAGATGATATTATATAAAAATTAATAATAAAAAATACAAGTAATGGTAACTATAATAACAACAATTATATATTTTGTAAAATAATATTTTGTACATGTCAATATACACCAACAATTAGATATAATAAGACAATTACTGTTGTATATCGATCTCACAAAGTATTCTTATTTCAATTGAAAAAAAATTTTTACCATCCTCAACGTATCGCATGGATAGCAAAGTAGTTTATCTTATATGGATCATATATTGCATCATTAATATAGCCTAGTTACAAAAATATTCTCCATAAACTCAAGAAAAGTGGTTCTTTTTTTATAACATATACTTTCTTTTCATGTTTTATTTGGTCTTACTTCACTTTCTTGACAATGGTATCCTCCAATAAGATCACATATTCTTACGTAGCTTATTTGTGCAAATCACCTTCCCTAATTTTGCCCTCACTTAGTGCGACCCTAACGTTTTCCCCCATAGACTCATTCTGATATTATCTCTTTTTTTTTTTTGCATGTTTTAGTTGAAATAAAAATAGTTTTGAAGTACTAATAAATTCAAATTTTAATTCTTTTAAATTAGAAAAAGCTACGTCATTTCTTTTATATAGAAAAAGATTGAAACTAACTCTTTAACTACTAAATACTTGTACTTATCATTAAACCAACACTCGTACGTTGCTTGTGTTTAGCTCAACAAGTACTCAAGCTCAACTTGTTTACTATCGAGCCGAAGTCAAGCTTATACTCTCCAATAATAAGTTAAAGCTGAGTTAAATTTTGTAATACTTGACTCTAAATGACTCACAAACCTTATCAAGTTTTTGAATTTAATAATATTTTTACATATATAAATAACTATTTGCATATTTTCAATTTATATTTAAATTTGTAATTCAAGTTCAAGTTCGAATTTCAAAAATTTTTTACTAGAGTCAGTGATAATCAAAACTAATAAATTAAATTAAGAGTAACTGGATTATATTTTGAGCTAAGGTTAAACACAAAAAAATAAATGAATAAATAAAGTGGAGCTCAAGTCTAATAATATAGTAATTTGGCTAGTAGAATCCAAAAAACCAAAACACTTCAAAGGGACATTTTGGTTCCTTTTATCCCTCAACTGTTAACACTATTGGTCAACAATTAAAAAAAATTATATCAATACTATATAAATATTTTAAGACACAAATTCCTTCTTAATTCATGTTTCCTTCTAAAGCTTAATAAAATTCACTTTAATATTTAATAAAATTTAATATTTGGTAAAGGAGAAAAAATTTTAAAATTTAATAAAATTCTTATACAGGATTTGTAAGCATGGAATTTGTCTTTTTTTTATACTTAATAAAATTCACTATTTGATAAAAAAAGAAAAAAATCTTAAATTCTTTTTGAAAAGTAATTTTGATTTCGGGTGCATTTGATAATCATATAATAGCTTGCTGAGAAAATTTTTTTTTGTGTAAAATATTTTACAAAAAATTTAATATTTTCTATTATTTAAATGAACTGTTAAAAATATTTTTTTTATTTGAATCATCTCATGGAAAATATTTTCTACCGTCACTTATAAAAATTTTATAATCTTTAACTTATAGATTTGAAAGTGAGTTTGCTGTAAAAAGTACCTTTGAGAGTGTAAAGTGGCTTAATTTGCTGTATAGATTTCACAAACTTCAAACTCTAATTTAAAGCTACAAAACCCTTAGTTTGCTAAAACTATGCATCAGTTTAAAGATAATAACAGAATTCTACTATTTATTTTATTATTTTCACTTGGATTTATTTTGTATCTCAGGAAAATAGTATGATCAGAACTAATGCCCTAACCTCAATTTCCTTAGCTCATGTAAAGTAAAACTATAATATAACAGTACCCCAAGATGATTTGTCACTAGAAAAGAAGCATTTAAAAGTAACCCTTCAAAGGTCACTGTTACAAATTCTTTATTATCTGACTATTGAGCTAGCAATATTAACAATCAAAAAAAAAATTTATTAGAAAAAGCGCAAAGATCCAAGGACAAAAACCTAGGTCCTAATAACTTCTAGACTTTGAAATCATGCTTTGGTTGTAATCCATCTATATAATTAGTCATAGATCACATGAACCAACAACCAAACCAAATGGGTTAATACCCAAATTATATGGAAAATCGAAGCAAGAAGGTCAAAGGGAAACAAAGATGGCAAGCGGCTGTGCAACACAAAATGGGAAAAGAAGAAGACAAGGACCCAAGAGATCTTTGAAGAATATGAGAAATAGAAGATTTTACGAAAAATACCTAGGAAAATAGTGAAGAAATGAGAGATTTATTTCCTGTTTTGAGGGAGAAGGGGAGCAAAGCATACATGGCTATTGAGAGAAGAAAAAGGCCAATGAATAAAGCTAACCCTGTCATCTATGGAGGAAATCGAAGGTGGAGGAAGGGATGGTAGAGATTGGACTTGGGTCTTGGTGTAGGAGGTTTTTGTTTTTTCAGCTATAGTAAATTGTCTTATGCCGCTTGAGGGTATGAGACAATTCACAAGGTCAACGGGTCTTTTCCACGTTGATTGTAAAATCTTTTACCGAATGAAAATATTTTCAAGTTGCCAAACACGATTGAGTGTTTAAAATGTTTTTCAAAAAAACATTTTCAGCCTAAACAAACGAACTCTTCGTAATTGAAAAATTACAAAAAAGCTACCAGCCATGGTAGAAACAAGAACTCAAAAAATCTAAATCCCATCAACAAATAGAAACTTAAGATCACTTCTCAAGTTGCAAGAAGATTAAGATGTCTTTGGTCAAATCTCAAGGCAAGCCTTTTCCCAACAACTATATGGTAAGCACTATATCAAAAGCAAAACTCAGCCCTAACCAAATCAAAAACACAACAAAGCTGAACCAGGAAATCAAAAACAAAAAACTTAGCAAATCTAAAGCCTTACAAATAAAGAAGGAAACCCACCGCATGGTACACCATCAAAACTTTAAACTTTTGATATATCGTAATCAAGTAAAAATCTTTTTACGTCACCTTAAACCCTAATATCAAAAAACAAATTTTGAGTAAAATTTTTTTAACAAAACAAGTAAAGAATTAATCCCTTGACCCAACAACATCAAATTTGAAATATTAACCATTGAACAAAAAATTTAATTTTATTACATTCCTTTCAATGAAAAAAATTTTAAAAGTGTTGGAGAAATAAAGGGTTTAATAAGAATAGACTTTACTAAGAAAGAAGTTTATAGTTTTCAAGACGAATACAACTTCAACTTTCTAGGCCCTCAAATCAAAATTTTTTAAATTTTCTATTAAGATTTTTATTAAGAGAATGATGAGCAAATTTTTTTAAAAAGAGAATATCCTTAAATTCAAAAAATATATATAGGGTATTTATGTTTTAAAGTATTTATGTTATATTAGGTTTATTTATTTTTTAATTATTGATTAACAGTGTTAATCATTGAAAGGTTAAAACTGTTAATTTAAAATAAAAAGAACTAAAATATCCTCATAAAAAATTTTGAATAAGGTTTTTGCATTTTACCCATAATTAGACTAGGCTCCATTGTACCCTTGCTTGCCAAAAGCTTGTGTGCTAATGTCTACAAGGAGTGTAGGTATCTAATTCTGTCTCTAGGTGAATCCATAATAGTTGCGGGCGGTTTTCCCGCCTCTAATTAATATTTTGTTGGTTTTATTTAGTATTGCTTTCCTTTCATGGCAGCTTTTCTCTCTTGGTTCTTTCCAAGTAGTAGTACTACTAGTCTACTACTTTTTTCTCTTTCCATTTATGTTCCCTACTTACGCACGTGCTTTACTGGTGGAACAGCATTCAAGTAAGCATACCACAGACTTAAACGCTGGTTAATATGAGTGGAAATGGGTTTAGTTTATTATTTTTAATTTTTTTTCGTACTTTCCTGTTTTAATCCTTATTTTTTCTAGTTTCTTGTTAATGTTTATTAATTTTTTATTACTTTTTTATATTGAAAAGTATAACTTATCAATATCATAAAATGTTATTCAAAAATTATCAAAAGCACTAAAGTGAAAGCCTTTTTTCTTAATTATCGTGTCAAGTCAAACATAAATATTTAATTTGAAATGAAAAGAATGTTCTTTATTAATAAAAATTTGTTAAATTGTCTGAAAATATAAAGTCAAAAATAATGATAACATGTGCGAATGATGCCAACTTTAAGAACAACAAAGAGCATGTGTGTGATTGGACTATGTATTCAATAGTTTTTTCTGTCAGTAAATTACTCAATTGGTCACTAAAAATTTTTGTATTGTTTTGAAATTTTCACCTACCTTTTAAAGATTAAGTTTTAGTCACCAAAACTGAAAAAGCTAATCAAAAACTCTGATGATCGATTTTTTTTTGAATTTCACTTTATGTTATTTCTATATATACATGCCATGCTAGCTAAATAAAGCCACATGGAACGCCAAATATGAGCTAAATTAATCATTAGAATTTCATCATTCTAATGATTTTATGATTTTATGAAATGCCAAATAAAGCTAGTTGTTTACTGTTAAGGATAATACTAAACCTTATCTATTATTGTAATCTAATTTTTATTTCTATTATCTTAGCTTTATCTAGATACTTAATTTTATCAGTTAATTTTACATCATTGTATATATATATATACACACACACATATACTCTTGTCTATCAATAAAACTCATTATTTTATAATTTTATGTATAATTAATATTATAATAAATTAATCATTAGATTTAAAAATATACTCATAACAGATTATGTAAATAAAGTTTCAAATTAAATTCAATAATATCATATGGAATGAGAATGCTGTCTTTTCATATAGATTTAACTTTGAAATTTTATTATTATCAAAAAAATAGGTAGACATTTGACATGCATGATTTACGTGAAGCATAACATGAAATTCAACGGTTGAATCAAGAAAATATAAATTGTATGAAAAATATTTATAAATGTGTAAAACTTAATTAATTTTCAAGCAAGTTTAGCCGAGGTCCAAAAGGCATCTACATAATTGCAATTGCCAAAAGCAGATAGGTTCATTAATTTAAGCAAGTAAATGAAGAGAAATTTGCACATATACAACATACTTTTAGAAAAATTATATTTTCTAAACACAAATTCATCGTAATAAAAGTAGTAAAAGAAACCATTATAAGAACTCTTAGAGAATTATATATACTTACAAACAACCAAAGCTATGCAAATTAATGGAGTTAACTATCTTCTACAATCATTTCCTAAGAAAAAGAAAAGGAAAAAAAAATTAATTAGACAACCAAAATTATTTTGAAAAAAAAATAAAATAATTTAATTAATAGAAAAAGGGCCATAGCATCTAAAAACAATACAATGTAACATCTAACGAAAAGAATATATTTGAGTAAAATATAATGAAAAAAATGTCTAAGAGTAAAATACAGGAAGAACTCAAATGAAATAATCACATAAAAATGTATATATTTCTTTTGATAAATAAAAGTATATAAATTTCAAACTTAGTGGTCTTAATTGTGTACATAAAGAACCTAACTAAACTTAAAATCTAAATAACAATTTTATTTTAAAAAATACAATAGAACTTACGAAAATTTTAATAAAAATTAATTAAAAGGGTGATGGAAAATAAAAGAAAGAAATTAAAATAAAAGTTACATACACAATTGATTTTGTGTGTGAAATATAGCAACCGGATTTTTTAATTGTATTTTTTATTTAACATTGAAATAAATTGCTTGACAAACCAACTAGTGTCAAAATGCTTATTTTGTTACTCAAAAAAGGTAAATTCCTGATCGAAGAAGTTAAATCAAGTGTAATAAAAGCTTTAAAATAGAATTAAAGGAGGAAAATCAAATTAGTACTTAATTATGTCTAGTGAAATAAATTACAAAATTTACCATATCATTCGGGGCCAAGTTATTAACTTTTGGGGGACCACAATCTAATTTTACCCTTTCTAACTATTTGACAAAAGGTAGTAATACATATCACCAAAAATGTAAAAGCCAATTGTCAGTATTCGGATATATTTTAAAAAATTAATAAATTGTTATAACATTTTTTAATTTTATTTTAAAATTTTTTAAAAAAATCTCCAATTTTAATGTGAAAAATAATAATTTCGCTTTATATTATTCAATTTATTTTATTAGAAGATTATGATTAAATGGTTGGATAACTAAACCCAAGAATCAACCGCGAAAATTCCAAGGCAGAAAGGGGTCAGCAACTTGCACGAAAGAGGGTGAGGGAAAAAGGTAACAGACAACGAGACCCTTGTCTCCTGTTTCCTTCTTTGCAATTCTCCTGTCTCTCTCTTCTCCTCTCATCCACATTTCCTTGAAGTGATTGATCAAAACAGTGCAATTTAACTGTTCAACCCAACTTAATAGTAGTACTTCATTTTCTTTTCTTTCAATATGTTGTTTCTGCAACGCTTTGTTTTTTTCTCCTGGACGTGCTCCGTAACCTTTGCTTTCATTGTTCCTTTTTTTGTTTTTTTTCTTTTTACACCATAACCTTTGTTTTGCGTTGGCTGACGTACGTACTTTCAACATCATATCCTCCCACCCCACCACAAATAAATAACAATGAAAGAGAAACAACCGATCATGACATGCAAAAACTTATGCGATTTGGTATTAAGCAGAAAACAATGATTTGTATAAGCTGAAGAAAAGAAAGAGAAGTTGATTTTAGGTTGTCTTTTTGAAAGGTTGGTGGTGAGGTGGATTCTCCAGAGAAACCGAACGTAAAAAAGGGTTGAGTTACTGTTGGTGGAAGTATGTTTGTCTGTATTCCAAGTTAGGATATGGAACATGGGAGTTGAACGACCAGTAGTACATGCAGAGGGACTACTCCTCAGTTGGTCTTAACTGGAAACTCTTCAGACTTTGATTCGTGCTCCGTCAATTTCATTTCCACTCTTTTTTTTCTCCCCTTCTTGATCTTTCCTTTTCATCGTGTTTTCCCTTTCTATCATTGTCTTTATAAGGTTGGGTTTGGGTAGAGCTACACAGTCGGTGAATCCATATATTGATTAAATGTGAAGGAGTGAGAGAAGAAAGTGCTCGAAATAGGCTTCCTTATTGAATGCAATATTTACTCTTATTTATTAGTCCACTATATATGAGCATGCAAGCAAAATTAAGTCTGTAATTAGTTCTACTTCTAACCCCAAACCATGCTTGGAAATTATTCATAGCATGACAATTCTCCTTTTTTTTTTGGCTTCATGTTTGAAAATGGCATGCATGCTGGATCATGCAACTCATATATGTACATTTATGTTTAGGCATGGGCATATTCCTATACATTAATACATGTGCATATATATATATATATATATAGTATTGGTATTGGGTATCAACTCAACAATGAGCAAATCTCCTTCAATAATGATCTGTGGCAGCCCCAAGTCCTGGTCAAAAAGAGGTTTGTAAGTTTCAATATCAATTATCATAACCCAATGGTTGGAAGTTCTTATTAAAAGGAAACCTAAACTATATGAATTAATTATTCATCAGATTCATTGGTATAAATGCAGCTCCATATTTCGTAGTGTTCCATACAAATCACACTGTCTCCGTCAGCCAAAATGACTGTCGGCAGCACTAAAACTGCTAGCCAAATTAACTTCTTAAACTTCTTAAACTTCAACAACTGTGTATATATATATATATATATATATATAGTATAATCTGTTTCATCCACATCCCAATATTATGTTCCTTAACTTGTTATCTTAAAAAGATGGAAGGAGACAAAATGGGTAGTTTAGATATGTATTAATAAGGTGTGACAATTGGGTTTTGGTTTTCTGCAAAACGAGGTGTAGCTGTTGGGTATTATCGCGCCTGTCCGTTTTATCCGACGACTTATCATTTTATTTTTTTCTGTTCTTCGGAACTTGCAAAAGTTGACAGTGGCCGTAACTTTTGAACCTATATACGCAACCATTATTATTATTATTATTATTATTATTATTCTATTGATTTTGATATGCGTAACGTATGCTCTGTAAGAAATATGTATGGTTAGCACTTTCCAGCAGCGGGAGAGAAGCTGGTAGTGTTAGTGACAAGTAAGAACAATGGAGCTAAGAAGCAGATGGAGGTGGCAGAGAGAGAGAGAGAGCGGGAAAAACTCAATAAAGTTAAGCAACAACATGTGCTAGATATTTGACTTGTGAAGTGAAGTGAGAGTGAGATGAATGATGAGATATTTGGCACTATGATTGGAGTGTTAAGACAGCTTCATGTGTGTTGTAGATGATCCATGAAACTTGTCGGTATTTTGCAGTAAACTGCATCCATATATTTTGTGACTTCTTAAAAATATTTTAATTCACTATAAAATACTCAGTTCGTAACTCTTTAATTACTAAAACAATTTTGTTGTTCAATGAAATTCAAGAAATCGTCATTAATTAAGAGCAACGTTCCAATTAATAAATAGTTGTAGAATATTGTTAAAATATTCTTAATTTTGTTAATTACCATATGTACTCAAGTCAAGCTTGGACATAGAATTTTACATCTGGGCTCAATCCAATCTCGCTTGGCAATATTATGTTATTAATAAATAATATATTTTATTTCATTTAATTTTAATCTTAAAATATATTTAAAATATTAACATAAAATAATATTTTTATTATTTTAATAATAAACTAATAATTAAAAAAGCATGTGCAGTCATGCTCGAGCTTGGCTTAAAATGAGAGAGCTGGTAGGTTCAACAGACCCGACCTATGAACATTTCTAATTAAGATTGTAATTTTTAAGAAGCATATATGTGGGATCTTTTGATTAATTCCAATGTACTTTTCTATAACTTTATTTTCTATTATTTATATTCAATGGTGTTATATTTAATGGTGTTGGAGCTTAAGAAGTCGACAAGTAAGATATTGTATTCACTGTGCATGTAAAGAAAGAAATTAATCCTAAAAAAGTAAATAAATATAAAAATTAGCATTTAAGTAATTTTTTTAAAGGCATTGGCATTATACAATACTAAGAATAAATTTGTAATGGGGATCTGTTATTGTAAATTTTTTTCAAATTATCGCACTGATAAGCAACGTTTGTGGCAATTACCACAAGTCACCCTGTCATCTATGGAAAAAGAAGGAAACAAAAAAAGAAAAAAGAAAAACAGCATTCATAAATGATGCGAAAACCTTTTATTCATACTGACACAAGTTTAACCAAAGAGGAAAAGAAAATTACTGCGACATGAAATATGGAATCTACACCTATTGACTTCCAGGCGACAATTGTGCATACAATTTTTAAGGTTTTCTGACAGTAAATTTATTAGTATGATCCCAAAAAACTAAAAGAAAAAGAAAAAAAAAGTTAAAAATTGTACTAGCAGAATTTACTCTTGTAGTAATTAAGGCTGGAAAGCTTGTGGGGACAGAATCAGTTGGTAACCGTGGTTCCTGCTCCCAAACTGTGGAGAGGTAGGATATAGGATATATATAGACACACACACATAGGAATAGGAGGAGCTGTACGTTTTTACCTTGTACCATCGCTGCTCAACTGGTTGGGTTGGGGGTAAAATTTCAGTACCTTTACCACAAAGTGATGTTTGCTCCACAGAGATTGAGGGAGATACACTTCAAGGTTCCCATTTTGAAATTTAAGGGCATACCCAATTATATTGCTGAGATTTTTGCCTCCCAATTGCTTTCTGAATCATACGGTTGGGCTTGTAAGGTTGTTGGTATTAATGTATGATTCAGATTCTTGCTTTGGGATATGTTTCCCCGTACAGGGTTGTTTCCTTTCTTGGCATATATTTCTCTCAATATATGAAATAGGTTTGGACGAGGCAACTTGTGTGAAACTTAAACCCACCTTTTAAAATTTCATTCTTAGATAATTAGGTATAATACTTAAAATGTTTTTAAATTATTTTAAAATTTAAATAATTTTTTATTTTTTATTATGTTCAATTAAATTTTTGTATTTTTATTTTAAATCAAACAAGTTTTTAGGACTAATATTTGATTTAGCTAAAATGTCAATTGTTATTTTATGTCACCTGAGCGTTGATATAGTATGCTGACATATCATAATAGATGATGACACGATATATTGATGTAACATAATAATATGATCATGAGACAGTTATTACCTTTCACGTAAGTATTTTTTTACTTTTCATATTAGCATCATGTAGACATAAAATCATTTTTGATTAGTAATAATTAGTGTCTATTTGGCTCGATTTTTTTTTTAACTTATGTATCTCTTAAAAGTAGAAGTCAAATCATACAAGATTTTGAAAAATTCTAAAACTAAAAAAAAAATAGTTTTTTTTTAAGAACAAAATCTAAAAAAAAATTAGAAAAAGTTTCAAAGAGGATATTTCTCTTCTCTTCTCCTAAAAATAAGTTAATTTTTCTTTTGTTTCAAAAATGTCCTCATCTATTAAAAACAATTTCAACATTACCTTCTTAAAAATACATCCTCTCTCTCAATTGATCTCCCTCTCCTTTCCCTCTTTTTGCAAGTCATCCATTTTCTCTAGAAATTGCAAACTCCCTACCCTCTAACTCTCATAAATACGACAATTTATTTATGAATAATGTGTTACTTATAAATTATTTATGAAACTCTTTTTTTTATGATTTATTATTAAACAATAGATAAAGTTAATTTTATTTTAAATAGATACAAAAAATAAAGTTAACTTTTTTCCATTGTAAACAAAAGAATTCGTGACTAATAAAAAATTATTTATTAAATACCTTTTATCGTAATTTTAATCAAAATTAAAGTTTATATAATTTGTATTGCTAAATAACTTATATATTAAAAAAAACTTTTAAAAAATAATTTTATCAAATAATTTTAACTTAAGTTTAAAAACTATTTTTTTATAAGACATTTATAATAACTTTTAATCTAAAAAGGAGCCAAGCCAAACAGGCTCTTGTTAAGTGTTTATTTAATTTAAAATAAAAATATAAATATTTAATTGAATGTAATAATTTTTTTCAATTATTTAATATTTTTAAATAAATTAAAAATTATTTTAACTATTATATCAAATAATTATTTGTAGATGTATTAAAGCAAAACATTTTATGGCACTTTATCTGAATTGGATTCGAAGCTTCCGTTGGCAGGCCTCGACTTTCTTCCCAATTAGCTACAACCTTTTGGCCCAATCCACTTACAAATGAAAGTAGAGACTAATCAACTTTCCCATGAGCTGAAGTTGGATTTGCCCAACTTAACAAGTTTTGTTAAAAATAATCAACGTTGAACTACGGTTATTTGAGTACCCTTCTTTTTTAGAAAAAAAAAAAGGAAAAGTGGAGTCCTGTGTTAAAAAAAATTAAATTTATTTGTTGAGAAAAATAAAAAATAATTAAAGTTTTATAAATTAATTAATTAACTAATTTATTCATAAAACAATTTAAATTAATTAATTTAATTCTTTACAACTCAATTAATTTATTAAAAATAAATTTTATACATTTCTATATTATTATTTATTATTTTAAAAAATAAATTATCTTCTCCACGTCGTTAGTTCTTTATCATTTTTGTACTTCAGTTTTTCAAAAGTGGTAAAATCTATCTTGATTTTTCAATAAAAATAAAAAAAGATAAATGAAAAATACACTTAAGCCCAAAATGGTAACCCCATTTCATTCAAGTCAAGATTTTTTTCAAAAAAACAAAAAAAAAAACTTGACACTCAAATGTAATGCCATATATAATAAAACTTGCAATCATATTTTTCGATTCTAAGTGGGTTTATTCTCAATCACAAGTGCAAGGTCTTTCTTGCTTTAAAATTTTGAATTGTTATTTATATTTCCAAAATTTAAAACATTACAAATAAATTTATCTAATTGGCACATTTATTTATTACTAAAAGAAAAAAAGAAAGGATGCCCACAGGTTTTTTGTTTTAAATGGCCAGTCCATTTTTAAGATTGCCTAAGGGTCATGATTCAAAGAGTACAAACTAGTACAAGTAAGCAACTCAACTAGACCACACATGTCAAGCAGCACCTGAGTAGAGTAGACAATCTAAACAGACCAGATAATGAGTCCAACACACAATGTAATCTGATTTAAATTTTTAAATTTAATTATATATATTTAAATTTAAATTACATTTTAATATTATTTTTTATTTTATAAATTTTATATAAATAATGTGATTATTATCTTGTAAAGTGACAATTATCTTACTTTCTAAAAGTAAAAAAAAATAAAATTTTAATTTATTAATTTTTAAAATAAATATTTCGTTTTAATAAAATATCTTTTACTGATCACATAAATTTAATTGTTAATATTTTTATTAATTTAATAACATAATAATATTAAAAAAATAATTTTATTTTTTTATTATTTAAAAAAGTAATAAAATAAAATTTTTAAACTTTTTAAAATTATGACTAAAAGTGATAGAGGGTATTTTACCCTATTTTCAAAGTCCTATATTTTCGGAGTTTAAATCCAACACCAGGACCATCATTCTTAAACCCAACTTGAAATCTAGAAGCCGAACAACAGAGATGTCTCTGCTGGAGCTTTTCTTCCTTCTGGCAGACTAACCCAGAAGACTGATATCCACTCGAGAAACCAGTTATTCTTTAAACGGTAAGCAGCCCATTCCTTTATTTTCTTTGTTCTTGTCATTACATTTAGATGTCAAGACTTGGGTCTTAGAATTTTGTTTAGAGTTGTGGGTTCATGCTGAAGATATTTACTCCTGTTTATTTGGTCTCATCAGCTTGTACTCTTGAGAAAATTGTAGTGTAAGATTAGAAGAATTCTGAGTACCCAGAAAAGGACTTGAATGAGAAAAACGGTGGGTATGAAGTTTTTTGCCAATGCAATATCTCTGTACAGAAATTATTGCAGCAATAGTTTTAGCAATAGCATTGTTCAAAAGTCTTACGAGAGTGGAAATAAGGTCAATAAGAATAAACCCAAAGTCCATAAAGCCAAAATTAAATTGACTGATGAACAGAATAAGGTGTTAGATCATGTTTGTGGTGGCCTTTCCATGTTTATTACTGGCTCTGCGGGGACTGGGAAAACAGTTTTGCTAAAGCATATAATCAAAATATTGAAAAAGACTTATGGACAGTCCGGGGTTTTTGTGACTGCATCCACTGGGATTGCGGCTTGCGCTCTTGGTGGACAGACACTTCACTCGTTTGCTGGTATAAGAATTGGTGATGGTAATCGTGGAATGTTGCTAGATTTGGTTTTAAATGATAGGGAGGCTTGTAGAAGGTGGAATAAGGCACAAGTGTTGGTTATTGATGAAATTAGCTTGGTAGATGCGGATTTGTTTGACAAACTTGAATATATAGCAAAAACTGTTCGTGAATCTGATAAGGTGTGGGGTGGAATTAGGCTTGTTGTGAGTGGGGACTTTTTTCAGTTACCCCCAGTTTTTAAACAACATGATCCAGCACGCAAAGAGTTTGCCTTTGAAGCTGATTGTTGGGATGCAAGCTTTGATAAACAGGTTGAACTTACCAAGATTTTTAGGCAATCAGAAAATAGGTTGATTAAATTACTTCAGGGTATTAGGAGAGGCAACAGTGATCCTGAAGACTTGCAGTTTCTAAAACAATCATGCTCGGCCTCTGAGCCTCATCCTTCAGCGGTACGGCTCTATCCAAGGATTGATGATGTGAACAAAGTAAATGAGGAGAAAATGAAAGCCTTATCTGAGGAAAAGGTTATCTATGAGGCTATTGATCGAGGTAAAAAGCCTTGGAAGAGGCAGCTTGCTCTGGGGCTAGCTCCTGACAAACTTGTACTGTGCAAAGGCGCAAGGGTAATGCTGATAAAGAACTTGAATGTTTTGCATCGACTTGTGAACGGTGCAACTGGTATTGTCACTGGATTTACAAAGGCACAGGGTGGCACGGTCCTAAGTCCTGATAATCTCTTGCCAGTTGTCAAATTTGATTCAGGCCCAGAAATGGTTATTGAACCAGAAAAGTGGTATGTAATGGTAGGATCAAGGCCTGTTGCTTGGAGACTGCAATTACCTCTTGTCTTGGCATGGGCTCTAAGTGTTCATAAGTGTCAAGGAATGAGTCTTGACCGTATTCATACTGATCTCTCTAGAGCTTTTGGGTATGGTATGGTTTACGTTGCACTTTCCCGTGTAAGAAGCTTAGATGGCCTTCATTTATCTGGCTTCAGTCCCTCGAAGATCAAGGCTCACCCAAAGGTTTTGGAGTTCTATAGTCATCTTGCATGAAGTAATGGCAGTAATACCTTGCTCTCAGTTAGATAGAACAAGCAGCGAAAAACCCATGACATGGCTTTTCTCTTGAAGAGTTTCCTATTCTCACATGAATTATCCCAGTGATGGAAGTTGTGAGAAACTTTTGAAATTCATAGGTACTAAAATCCCCTTTATATTAGATGTTTTATGTTTTATGTGAGACTCTCTATTATAATGCAAAAACATTGAAAATGATCTTTGGATAGAATTATATCAGTAGCGTTGATTGGAGGAGTGATCCCTTGAATGGTAAGAGAATTGACACTGACCTTTGTTCGATTTTGATTCCCAGAAAATGTTTTAACATTTCCAAACAAAGCTGTCAACAAGGTTGCTCGAGATGCTGGATCTTTGTCTACATACATATAAAAAGCAAGTCAAATAGAGAGAGAGATGAACACAACAACATACGCAAAATAACCTAATTGGAGAACTAGACTGAAATAAAGGCCCAATTATATGTACATTTGTTGTTTATTAAGATCAAGAAAGCTTATAAAAATTCATCATCTGGTTGTGGTGCGAGATAAACGACTGCTAGGATTCAAACGATCTCTCTTCAGCATATTCTCAAAGTTCTTCAGACACTTGAGCGGTCCAACCTGTGCAATGGAATAACACCACAGCAACTTCTTGTAAGAATCATCAAGCTAGCTTAGCCAGAAGATGTAATCCAGCACATGCATATACACCATAATAGGAATGTAGGAAACAAAACATGTCAAGCATTGCTGAGACACCTATGGGATCCAGGAAACTCAATGCTGACACCAGCCTCGACCATCAAAGCCACCTTATGGCTCCAGAATACTCAAAAGCTGGAACCAGCTGAGATCTTATATGAATAAGGCAAACACTAGAGATTCAGATAACTATGCACTCAGAATTTCAAAGCCTAGGTACTCATGGTCCATTGCACATTGGAACTAAAACTTATTATTGTCTCTAAACAGTTTTTAAAATTCAAGCAACATGTTAATACAAAGAATCTTGTCACATAGACCAAGATATTGGACCTATAAAAGAAGAGTTAAAAAATTCTTATTCCTGATACCCACTTTTCTCGCTATCCATCTGATATTCTTTCTTTATCATCACATTTTCCTTGCAAGGAAATTTTTAGCATTAAACCTTGTTGATATACATCATGATAATCAAACTTCCCACTTCTGCCACTGTTCCCCCAAATTTTAGAATAATCACCACAGAAAGCCCCTTTCTCAATGAAGAAATGCTGCTACATTTCTATGCATTATTTTGAAAGACGAAGATATACAACACAAAAAACCACAATAAGTTGGTTTATGCACAAAAATGCAGGTACAAAGCCCACTCACACCCTATCTGTGTGTGTGTGAGAGAGAGAGAGA
>NW_018397255.1:8016739-8025597 GCF_002168275.2 Theobroma umbraticum | reverse complement strand
AAGAGAGAGAGATGAGACCTTCCAACGCCCCTTATGAGCAAGTTGGTTACTTATGTGATCCAGCCTTGTAATTATCTGCCTAAATGGTGGTCTCTTGATTGGCTCCTCACTCCAGCATTCCTCAATTAACCTGCAGAAAACATGAGGGATCTACTTTAGCAAGAAAAAGAAGAAAAAAACATTAAGGACTTAGGAAGAGCCTTTGATTTGCTTTGAAAACTTATCACTAAATTTACGTGAAAAAATAAAACAAGAGAAAGGATAAAATAGCCACCTCTATTACTTTTTCTGAGTTACAAGTACAATAGGACATTTAAGGCTCAAGAACTTTAAGCAGGAAGCCATGTGGCTGGATGAAATACAAAAATGGCTGACAAGCAACATTCTTAAGAATTCATGGTCAACTCAGATAAAGATTTACAAACAAATAGAACTTTATTTTCTGCTTCCACACTGTCACACCCCCCCCCCCCCCCCTCCCCCCCCCCCCCCCCCTCCTCTTTTTTTTTTTTTTCTCTCTGAGCAATTCCAATATAAGAAGTCAAACTCAAATGGCGTCAAACCCATGGCCAAGTTTCAGCAGTCTTGATTCTTCCAAGGTATATCTATCCAAGATCTTGATTGATTGATATCAATTTCATGTTTCTCGGATCTTATTGAATTCGGGCCATGCTGGCCAGCTGAGAGGTAACAAGAGCCACTACGCATGACAAGCTACAACTCCAGGTAGATACTCTAATAAATATGTTCATAGCAGGCCAGCAGCACTAGAAGTAGAAAATTGAAAGTAGACAAGAAGCAGAGGTAAATTTCCTTCTTATTAAAAAATTTTTGGAGCTCAGATAAAATATAGGTCAAACATAATGGCAGATAAAATTATGCTTATTTAAGAGGCAACAAGGCTTTGTAAATTCATTCACGCATTCAGAAGGGATTTAGGAAGAAGAAAAGAAATAGAGTTCACATAAGGACTTACTCCTTTAATCCATGAGAATAGTACTTTGCAGAAGCTCGAAATGGTGGGCGCTCATTTGCAACATATGCTTTAGGGACTTCATTTTCTTGCTTTGAATGAAATGGTAGACAACCTTCAATCATCTAGACCAATGATAAATGACATATTATTGCAACATCTACATGTATCAGTTAGTCTTTATAAAATAACAAAACCAAAACACCCCATAGATCTTATGCATGCAACTAGGATCAAGTGCAATGCAAAAAAAAAGAAAAAGAAGAGAGAGAAAGAGATACTAAAACCTGAAAGTGAGAGCATAAACTGGGAAGGCTCCAAATAACAATTTATTAAATCAGACAAGCGCACACATACAAACTCATACTTGCAGTGAGAAATAAGATAAAATTAAATTTTTATGATTGTTACTGTTACTTAATTTCTTATTATGATTAGAAAAGTTTATTTAGCCCATAAAAAAAAGACAGAATAGTTTATTTAAACTCTATATGATTGATGCTTTTGCTATTTACCTTTTGCTTTCTACCAAAAAAATATAAAGCAAAAAGCAAATAGCAAAGGTATCAACCAAACTGGGCCTTAGTAGTTGTATAGTTCATTACAGTTAGACATAGTTTAGTTAGTTTAGAGTTTTAAATTATATAACAATAAGAGCAAATTTTTTCAGACAATTGTATTAAAACCTTAATGATTTTGTGCATAGCAAAGTAAATTCACATATTCATATGAGAAAAGCATTTAAATGTAATATACTTCTGTATCAAATACATTTGTCCCATCAGATACAAAATGTGATCACGGACTTGGTTTTCAACCATATAAGATCAAGTGGCTATATGCCTATATCTCCAACGTATTTCATTCCTTATGTACAATAACAGCAGTGATGGAGACATAAAGCATTGGGAAAGTTCATACACATAGATACAAGCACACATGCACACACATATATATGTATGTATATACATATATGTCTATTCCAACTTTCAAAGACAAACGGATCTCCTTGTAAACATAAAAGTTATTGACCAAAGTTGTGAGTTTATTGATGTTAGAAATTCTGCACATGACATGATTGAATTCTCTTTAACTCCAAATGTTAAAACACAATATGGATATAAAATTCTTCCATCAACATTACACTACGTAAATATCAGATATTACTCTAAGACATCACGAATAAAGCAATCTATAAATAAAATGAACACAAAGAAAGATTTTGCCAAATGCAAAGCAAGATTTATAAACAAACAAAATCAAAATCAAAAAGCGATTATAAATTCCTGTCATTTTAAGTTTTGAATTCTGATATTCCTTTTAACCTTAGACATCACATAAAGGCAATTTTTATTTAAATAAAATATTGCAGTTTTGAACTCAAGTCCTAAATTAAAATATATTGTAGAAGGTTTCAAAGTTTCGGAAGATGAATTGAGAAGGTGAAGAGGAAACCTGCTTATCAAGTTCAACTATAAGAGGCCTAATTAATAAATTTAGAACAAAAAATCACATAATTTTTCTTTGCCCAGAGCTGGGGCCAGTTTCCATGACTACCACTTGCACCCTAAGTGTAACTTAATAGTTACACATGTTTTAGCAATATTGCAACTTCCAAGATAAGTTTTTGGGTTAGAAAAAAAATCTAACCTCTTGTAAGATCAAAGCGAATGAAAACACATCCACTTTAGTATCATATTCTTCGTTTCTATAAACTTCTGGTGCCACATATCGCCCTGCTCAGAAGGATGGATACATCATGATGTATTTTTACCATTAAAATGAAGGGATATTTGGCATTTAATACTTTAATTCAAATTAAGCAAACTGCAAAGCCGCATGGAAAACAAAAAGATTTAGCTGTGATCTTAACATGTTTTCCCAGTAAACAATCAGATAACGTAAAGCATTAATTAGGAACCAAAAACACAAATCACTTAGCCCGCCTCTGGCTTTCTCAACAAAGGCCAAAACAAAAGGCTAGTCCAGTAATTCACAAGCAACCCTGCCTAGTACTAATAGATGACAATGGAGGAAACGGAGTTTTCCCCAATGCAGAAAACTTACAAGAAGTCTCTTGAGATGTCACTGGTCTGTCTTCTTTAACCATGTTTGCAACTTTGAGTAGCTTGCTGACTCCAAAGTCTGCAACTTTCAGATGCCCAGAATCATCGCGCAATATATTTCTGTTATCTTACTCGTAAAACAACGACAAGCTTTCAGTAATTTTACCCATTTGGGTATTAATAATGCATGTTCCATGACTGAAAAGTAATGATAAAAATTAGGGTAACCAGAAAATATATTTAAGGAGGAAGACCTACGAAGGCTCAAGATCCCGATGAATTATTGCTTCAGGTTTGTGCCCGTGCAAATAATTCATTCCCCTGAAATAGATAGTGGCATTTTATTGAGGTACCGGTAAATCATTAGAATGAAACAGGTAATAATCAATTGACATACAGTTGGGTAAAATTTTTCAAAATTTGAAGGAAAAAAAAAAAGGGCTTGCCCAAGGAATCCTTTTAACCCAACGGCAAGACAACAATTTTTTGCTAATTCCATATTCCTTAAAGAATCATCATCCACAATCAGCCAAAACGTGGAGCAGAGAAATTTAGTAGATGTTGTTGCAATCCACCATCTTTTTCTGTTTCTACAATATCACAGCAACAATTTAGAAATCTTACTAGTTTTGTATATTTAATGACATTCAAAACCATCTAAAGTTATCTTTTACATGATTACTGAAACTTTTATTTACCAAGTTTTCCCCATTTCTGCATAATTTATCTTGCAAATAATTCCTTTTCCCAGCCATTAATTAATTGCATATTGCATTAGCAAACATTTTTCAATCACAAATCTGTGCTACACTGCAAGTCAGTTATAGTGATCCATTCTTACAATCTCTTTCATCATCTTCATGTTCATCAGATTACAAACAACTTTGCTACCACCAACTAATCCTAACATAATTCACTGAAATACCAACACCATCTCAGCATAATCCTTTCCACCTAATAATGCATGGTTCATGTAAAATGATTTAAACTTTAGTTAAACACTCACTTCACATGCTTGATAGAAATTTGAAGAGAAGTTTCTGCCATATGCTTAACCCCAAAAGGCATCCACGAAATTTAATCCCAACAATTATAAAAAGCTTGGACTTGGAAATTCCAATTGAAAACAAACTCCATTGAATGAAAAGATGATGTAATAATATGCACATAAAAATGCTGATTAATAGGAAACTCTGTGAAACTAGCGAGAGACACCAGCCAATAAGAAACTCATAAACAAATTCCCAGCCACCAAACCAACCTAGCAATATCTAGTGCAAACTTAACAGCAGTTGTTTGCTTTAATGCGCCTTTATGCTTCAAATATGCTCGAAAATCTCCCTGCAAAAAAAGTACATGAAAGAAAATGCTTATATGTATACTTGATGTGGTACAAAAGATCAATGAATATTAAATATGCAAAAGTAAATAACCAGACAAGATTAATTATTATTCTTTCACAAAAATGAAGACATTAGTCATTGGTCCCAGAACCAAAAGTAATTCCTTTCCCAATTTCTCTTATTCTAATTTTCCTACAGCCTACAATGCACTGCAAGGGGTAAAGAACAGAAAGAAGAGTGTCCTTGCCTTGGGAGATCATGAGAGACTACCAGCAAATTAAATGAGAGCATTTTCTACTCCCTTATATTGTTTAAACTAGTAATCTCAAATATGTAGTAATTATACATATATGGTACTCTAATATGCCGACTGGAGTTGGAAATTCTCCTCCCTCTTGAAGAGGAGGGAATCTACAAAGGCTTAGCGCAAAAAATAAAAAATTTAATAGAAATTTCACGTAATGGCCCCAAAACAGGTATCATAAAAGTTTGGATATCCTATTACTATTGCTGGACATCAAAGTTTTTGACATTCAACATTCAGCCATTTTCTTCCAGAAAGGTTGGATTCTAGGGGGCGGAATGTCAAACTTAGCAACTTAAGTTAGATGCTTCTTAACCTAGGGCTTTTCTAACAATGAATTATGACATATGGTTCTACTTTAGTACAGATGCAGCAGCTTCAGAATATCTAGAAATAAATCACAAGCATGTGAACATGTCTGTGGGCTTGAAATCTCAAGCATATACTCATCATAATACAAAAGTGTACATCTTTTGAAAGTGGGCAGACAAGTATTAAAGAACTGTATGCAGTAGAATAAGGGCTATGAGATAACTAAAAAAAGAAAGGATGAATATCTCTATGTGATACTGAAATTTTTAGCCTGGATATAACCATATTTCATATGGGCCTAGCACTGGTTGCAATTGAACAAATATCAAACAAGTAGCTTGTTGGTCAAGAGAAATGTCCCAAAGGCCATGCCAAAATTACCAAAACTACTTTAAGAATTTAGGTGTAACTTTAACTTATGCTTCACTTCACAAATTACTGATTTGCAAAGTCACAATGGTGATTTGCTTTGTGGTATACCAAGAATGACTCCACCATACATTTATACACTATTAAATGAAAAAGATGAATAGGTTAAAAGGCATTGCTACGAGAATAGCAATGAAAAAATAAAGTTCACTATTTTCTTAATAATGTTATATTTCATTAATCTCTCCATGGGAATTCCATACTAAGTTCTACACTAACAAAACCATATAAAAAACACTAATATATTTTTTCCTTTATTTAAATCAAGTAAACTATGAAAATAACCAATGTACCTAACAACAAAGTTCATGAATATATAACGATAGCAATGTACATCAATCTTTTTTTAAGGGTTCAGGGCAAAGAGCCAAATGCCAATGGACCATATAAGCATTAAAAAGAAAAGACAAACTGAAACAAACTTATCACTGTTGTAGCAAGTGCAGAACAAGATCAAACCTTAGGTAAGTATTCTGTAACAATTATCATCGGACAGCTTTGGGTTACAGCACCCAAAAATTGGACAACATTTGGATGGCGTATCTGCTGAAGCAATGTAAGCTCATCCCTGAATGCCTTACTGAAATTCCAACAACATGTCAAAACCTCAGAGACTAGAGTAATCAAGAACATTAAATCGCAAATTAGATTTGACACAAACAAACTGGGGATAATGCACCAAAACTTAAACAAAGAAAGAAAATCACAAATGATATAAAACCAACCCACACTTTGTCCTCATCAGTAAAAACTTCCTCTCCAAGGGTTTTAACAGCAACTTTAATGCCCCGCCAAGATGCTACGCGAAATGTTCCCTATGATAAAATTTACCAATTAATAATTAGTGAGATGGCATGATTGATCCTGATAGACATAGTACCCCCTACAAAAAGAGGGGGAAGCTTGTGCATTCAAGTCTCCCAAGTGACTTAGCTATAGGAGAATTGTTTTTCAAGTTTGAACACAAATATGCATAGACCAACTGTGTTAGAATTGTAATGGTCTACATGTCTTATCCCATTAGAAGCCGAACAATGTCATTCCGGTGTGCGCATAAACGGAAAATGTACTATAGTTTCTGGACAAAGATGAAACTTAATACCTTAAGCTAGCATGCAAACATAAAAATGTACTTCTTACCGCAAGTACAATGATAATGTAAACAATGGTAAAAGGTAACCAAAAGTGATATCACAATTCAGCAAATGGTAAATTACAGCCATAGACAGAGAAGAGAATAAGGTTTAAAATTACCTTTGTGATATGGACACTGTTAGAAAAATCAAGCTCACTAGGATCAATCTCATACTCTGGCACTTCACGAGAATTTTGAACATGCATTGGGGCTATCTAAAATCCCAGAATTTGCCCAAAAAAAATATAAAGACATTTAATCATGAAGCTACACTTGATAGTGTAAAAGCAAACTTAACAAATCAAAGCAAATATCATTAGCGGCAAGAACACAGTTAATTAAATACCGGAGACTTCGCACCATGCTTCTCCAAAAGCTTGATCACGTCTTGGTTCTTATAGTACACCGCATCAGCAAGTGGCTGTTTAAACAAAATCATCCATTCAATATTTTTATTTATCTTTAATGCACAACATTAACCAAATAATGCTCATTTCAATGATTCTCCCAAAATGAACACTTTTTACTTTTTGATCATTGCTTTTGCTATCAAAGCGAAAAGCAAGTAATGTGTTTGGTTGGGATGCAAAAGTAAACATAATTTTGAAATGTTAAAAATAAAACTTATTGAATAATAAAATGCATGATTTCACTTTTAGAAGGAACAATTCTAGTTATTGCTTTTTGTCATTTGTTTGCTTTTTATCAATAGTAATTTAACTTTCTATTAGTTTTTTTTTATTTATAGCAATTTTTTGCAAGTAGCAAAATAATAAGCAACAGAACCTTATTACGTAAAGAAAAAGAATTTAACAAGAAAAAAAAAGAGAGAATTACAGTGCTGCCCCAGCGGTCTCTGCCGTCGACGTCTGCACCGCGATCAAGCAGCAATTGGACGACGTCTGTAAGGCCCTGGCAAGCGGCGACGTGGAGGGCGGTCCGACCGTCGATGTCTTTGAAGTTGACATTGGTGCCAGAGTCCAACAGCCCCTTAATTCCTTCCAAGTCCCCTTCGTTAGCCATGTACATTAGTGTCACCCTCGGGTCTATGTCCGCCTCTATGGCTTCGCCAGCCGAACCTTCCCGGTCCGGCGCTAGAGAGGATTGCTTCCCCAGGGTGAATCGAGCTGGCGACTTGCAGCTGGAGCTCGAGTCCATTGAGTGCTAACAAAAAAAAGGCTGTTCCAGTTTTCCTCTTTTGATTTTTAATAGTTTGTTGGGGGGTGAAAATTTAAAAAGATGAAAAGCGGAGGAGAATATTGAAATTTTTGCAATTTAATTTATTTTTAAATTTGTTTTTATGGAACTATTATTACTGATAAGAATAAAGAATCTGGATCCTGTTGTAGCTTTCACTAAAAACATTTAATGACGTGGTTGAGCGAGGGCGGTGAGCAATCGGGCCCTTATAAAAGATATGCTGTAAGTAGCCCTGTCAATATGGGCCGGTCCGGCCGGCCCTAGATTTTGTGGGTTGAAAAAATATGAATCGGGTCGGATCAGTCCATATTTTATATGGACTACAAAATTCTCAACCCAGCCCACCTCTTGCTAACCCATGAGCCGGGCAAGGGTAACCCATTATTTTCAAAAAAAATTATTTCTACTACTCATCAATACAAGTATATAATTATACTATGGTTTAGTTCATAAATTAAATAATAAAAACATATTACAAACAAATAAATTACACTAAAAATAAATAAGTAAATACATTACATCAAATATAAATAAAATTTCAAATTTTTAATCTTTAACACAATTACACAAATTACAATCCCATCAACATAACTACATAAATACTTAATCAAATATTCATAAACTTCAAGACTAAGTAATGTTTTTCTCGATCTTCATCCTTAATCAAAACATTTGAGTCTTCTTTGGACAACAATGATGTCTCCAAGTCCTCGTTGGATGGCTACTTTGCAATGCTTTATTGACTACTTTCAAGCCCTCTTGAACAATAAGATTTAATATATGAGCACAACAACATACATGAAAAAATTCACAATCACAAATCAAGCTACTTTGCAAATGAAGATGACATTTCAAGATAACTTGCATGTTATCCTTAGTAAAAGCATTATCTAGAGTAAGAGAGAAAACTTTTTTATCTATTCTACATTCTTTCAAACAATCAAATACAGTGGCAGCTAATTCAACTCCAGTGTGTGAGGGAGGCATACGACAAAAGTTGAGTAACTTGTCACATAACTTCCAATTTTCATTAACAAAGTGAGCAGTTAAACAAATATAGCCCTCAGAAGTAGATGCTGTCCATACATCAGAAGTT
>NW_018397255.1:7922673-8016482 GCF_002168275.2 Theobroma umbraticum | reverse complement strand
GTCACGTGAAATTCTAGGATCAAATTTTCTAGCCTTTAATTTCCCTTCATAATCTAGAAGCATTTGATGTGGATTAAAATATGAAATGAATTTACATGTTTCAATGTGACGACGCAAATGTGAAGTGCCATAATTAGAGTCACCAGGTTTAGGGCCAACCGATACTCCGTTTTACAACCATTACAAGTTGCCCTTTTACTCCATCTTGCGTTTTGCCTATTTAGTGAAATAATTCCAAACATTTGAAGTTTATTTTTTTACCCTCTTGCTCAGTTGTTTAGACTCGGATACATGGGATTGGGAGGGAATTTCATCTTTATTCAAAATGTTCACATCATCATCCAAATTTGTATAATTTTCAATTGATTGATCCATTATCGTCACTTCAATAATATAAACATAATTAAAAATTAAAAATTTACACCAACAAAACAAACAGCAATATTTATTGATTATTGCACAAAACTTGAGTTCTACATCAAGCATGATTTCACGCAGCAATAATAACAAAGTTCAAAACTCTTGCACAAAACATCTTAATTCAATGAAATAACTGTTACAAATGTTGATATATTCTTTACCATAAAACTTCCATATATCCAGCAAGTCAGCAACACACCACAAAAGTTGAAACAACTAAGAAAGAAAAGAAAAGCAGATCGGAGTTTTACTTGGGCTGCCGGAGGAAGTAGATTAAAAGAGGTGGGTCGGGTAGGCAGTCGATGGGGAAGCTAGTCGATGGGGATTGGGGAGTGTTCTGAGGCCTGGAGTGGTGACCGACTGCTATCTACGGCAAACCATAATGGAGTGAAGGTGCAGGTATCGGGGTACGACGGTGCGATCTGCGGCAAAACAGAATGGAGAAGGTGGGTGGTGTGATCTGCGACAAATCAGAACGAAGAAGGTGCTGGTGCGACGTGAGATCTGCTGCAAAACAGAATGGAGAAGGTGCGGGTGCGATATGCGAGTATGGTGGTGCGATCTGCTGCAAACCAGAATGAAGAAGGTGGGGTGTGGTGGTACTATCTGCGGCAAACAGAACGGAAAAGGTGTGGGTGCGACGGTGAGATCTGTTGCAAAACAGAATAGAGAAGGTGCGGGTGCAATCTGCTGGTGCGGTGGTGTGATTTGCGGCAAAACAGACCGGAGAATGTGCTAGACTTGCGGGTGCGACGGATCGATCTATGATGTCGATGGGTGATGGCGACAATGGAGAGTGCTGCTATGCTGGAGTGCTGATTTGCTAATCGGGATGGTCGAATGCCGGATGGGGAGTGAGAAAGAACGTTAGTCCGACGGCGACTCACCGTGAAAGAACGAAGAAGGCTAGAAAGAACAGAAGGGATTAAGGGGAGTTGGGACTTGGGAGTTGGGGAGTTGGGTAGTCGGTTAGGACTTAGGAATTAGTTTAATTTTTTTTTCCCATCGGGCTGGCCCGCATCAACTCGGGTCAGCCCGATTTTAATATAGGCCTAAATTTTTTAGACCCGACCCATCCCATATTTTAAAAAAAATGGACTGGCCTGATGGGCCATGCCCATTTTAACAGGTCTAGCTGTAACGACTAGAAGAAATCTGGCGTTAGATATTGGTTTAGTCAGCATAACATACTAGTTAAGCGAGCAAAGTCTTATTTATACATCTAAAACTAATCTCATATTATATTTTTATTATAGTGAAATCTGTTATATTCTCTCCCATGTTATTATGCATTATATTTACTCCGATTTAATATCAATTTATCGTAAATGCATGCTTTCAATTCAAAAAATATAAATATTAAAAAAAATCTTTTTACAAATTTATACTTTTAATTATAAACTTAACTTTCGTTGAAGTAGGATCCGAGAGACACGACATGTTAATAGAGCATCAAAAATTCAAAATAGACACCTAGAATAAGAACATGATCAAAACTTTGTATTTTCAATTCAAACAAAATTTTATTTCTATTTAAAAATTAAGATAATTTCCTTACAAAATCATGGAATGCAAAATGCGTTATTAAATAATTAGTTAGAAGATAAAAAATTATTTTTGAAATGAATAGAATTTTTCTATTCTTAGAGTTGGAAGAAAACTCTCATTGTTTAAAATCTTATTATAAAATAGCATGCAAATGCGTGTAAAACTTTAATTACTATAAAAGCGCATGCAAATACTTGTAAATAGTAATTTGCTGTATAAAAATAGCATATTACTGTATACGTTATTTATTAAAAATATATATTTATATTGTTTAAGTATATCATAAGAAAAAAACTTTCATTGTAACTTTAGAACAATTTTAAAAAGACTTGTATGTACAAATTGACTACAATAAAATTGAACCATTTTGTCTAGGTAAACATTTTCAAGATTTTTTTCTTTTTGCTCCAATTGCTTTCTAGCAACCATTGCTATATATTCCTAATTAAAAAAACAAATTCATATATATATATATATATATATATATATATAAAGATGGGTCTATTTTTATTGGTGCAAAACTAAATTTTGTATTCTTTATATTTTATATACAATTTATTTTATTAATTCTATAATTTAATTTCATACTCTATCCGTATAAATCATGTATATAAAAATTAAAATCAATTGAAATATTCACAAAAGCAAGAAAAATAAATAAATAATGCTACTCCTAACTTACAACCAAAATTAACTGAAGATGAAATAATTAGATGTAACAAAAGGATTGAAGCCCGGATTTGGATCCCTATAGTTTTGGAAGTTAATTAGTCCTACTTTTCCAATTTCAATCATTTAATCCCTTTTGCTGTTATAAAATGTCAATTCAATAAAATCATCCACACCATGGAGAAAACACAGGTCAATTTGATGATGGCATGGTCTGCCAATTTATAAATTTTTTATTAAGTGGCACACATCAAAAGGCAACTCAAAAAATCCTATTTTTTAAAATAAAATAATAGAAATTGTAAATTGTCAGCAACCCTTTATTTAGTTTTTTAAAAAATCATTGTAAAAAATTTAAAAAATAAAGAAAGAAATAGAAATTTAGAACCAAAAAAAAACATGAAGAGAGAAATTAAGATGTGACAAATTTGACATGGGAGTGATTAAGAAAGAGAGGAGAAGAGAGAAATTTCGAAAGCAAGGAAGCAGAGTCAATCTGGTGGACGCAAGGTTTGTTAGTATTAATCCACATTAAGCAAAGATAATCAACACGGATCTACTACTTACTCTAATTAGTAACATTGCGGCAATTAAAAATCTATACTCTTTTCCCACAGATGATGACGTTGACTCATCAGCTAAAATTTCAATGTGGTGAAATGATGACCTATTAAATTACAAAAGGAATAAAACCTATTAAAATAGAAAAACAACATTAATTAATCTATCCATATAATAATTATACACTTAAACATTTGACTTATAAATCATAACAAAAAAAAAAATCAAAACCTTCAAGATTGAGTCTTAAATTATAAGAACTAGATGTCTCTTAACTCTTGAGATGAAATGAAGTGATTACAATGTAGAGTGAATTGTCATTTTTAAATTTTAAATTAATTAACAATGTTTACTTATATGTTTCATAATAATATTAAAATTTCAATTGTTAAATACGTGTTTATAATATTATAAAAATGTTACATTCTGGATTGATGTTATATAAATATCAAATTAATTTAAATTTTATGAACATTATATATATATAGATAAGTTTAAGGATTACTATTTTAGTTTTGGATAAATTTAAGTGATATTATTGTGTTTCAATAAAAAAATTATAAAATATTTTAGAGCCTTAATCTATTTTTTAAAGTAAACTTCAAGAAAATAATAAATCCTAAAAATTAAAGGTGAAAAAAATAGACTTTATAAATTTTTATCCCAAAAGAAGTCATCATTTTACAAAAAAAAAAAAAACTTGTAAATATTTTTTGAATTAAAATAATTACAATAAAAACATATGTGAATAGAGTGAGGAGATACTGAATTTGGGCTCCAAACAAACCCAATAATTATTAAATGGGCCGAGAAAAAATGATTATGTATCAGGTTCGTTCGCTCCTTCTTTCTCCAACTCACCCGGCTAACCCTCATGGCTCATAGTCTTTGAAATGCAGACGCCGCTTTTCTGAGTGAAACGCCCACCGTCTGTCTGTCTTCTTCCCCGCTTTCATGTTCAGAGGACAAACACCCAGGTAAGCCTTACGTCTTTCCCTTTGTTTAACTGATATCTCTCTTGTCAAGGTGGTTTTAATTTACTTTTACTTATGGAGATTTTGTTAGTTGTGATCAAAATAAAGTTGTAGCTGTTCTAGGGCAGCTCTGCAAATCTTTTCTCATCCATTGTTTGATTTTCCAGAACCTTGAAAAGAGAAAAAAAATGAGTTTGATATCTCAGAATCCAGTGTCTAGAAACAGAGTGAAGGCTAAAAGGGATGATGAGCCTTCAATTCATGAAGATAACAATGATATTGATAATGGGTTGGAATCCGATTCGGAAGTCTCTAGGTTGATAAAGAGAAGGAAAGAAAAGGAAAAGCAGATTGAGATGGAGCAAAAGAAAGAAATCAAAAAGCTTGAGAACTTTCTTTTTGGGTCCATATATTCCCCTGTTGAATTTGGTAAAGCAGGTGAGGAAGATGCTCAAGATGTTGCTCAAGATGGTTCTACTTTGTTCTTTTTAGACCGATCGGTGAATAATTTAGAATTGCCTGGGGAAAGTGATGATGAAAAGAAGAACAAGGAAAGGAAAGCTGTTTGGGTGGATGAGGAGGAGGAAAAAACAACAATAAACATAGCTAAGGTTAATAGGTTGAGGAAGTTGAGGAAGGAAGAGGATGAGAGTCTGATTTCTGGTTCAGAGTATATTTCTAGATTGCGGGCTCAGCACACTAAGCTGAACCCAGGGACAGAATGGGCAGAGCTAGATTCGAGGATAAGGAGTGATACTATTTATGATGATGAATTATCGGATGAAGAAAAGGGTGTTGTAGCTGCTCATGGTTATAGAAATGTCGAAGCTGATGACAATATTCTGAGAACAAATGAAGATCTTGTGGTGAAGAGTAATGTTAAATTGTTGCCTGGGCTTCTTGAGTATTCGAGACTAGTGGATGCAAATGCTGAGGAACCTTCCAGTGGTCCAATAAATTCTGTCCAGTTCCATAGGAATGCTCAGTTACTACTTGCTGCTGGACTGGATAGGAGGGTCAGGTTTTTTCAGATTGATGGTAAACGGAATACCAAAATACAAAGCATCTTTCTTGAAGATTGTCCTGTTCGAAAGGCATCTTTCTTACCTGATGGTTCGCAGGTCATTATAGCAGGGAGGAGGAAGTTCTTCTACTGTTTTGATTTAGTGAAAGCAAAAATTGATAAAATAGGGCCATTGGTTGGTAGGGAGGAAAAAAGCTTGGAAGTTTTTGAGGTTTCCCCAGATTCTAGTACGATTGCTTTTTTGGGAAATGAAGGTTATATCTTGTTGGTTTCAACCAAAACAAAGGAACTGATTGGAACACTTAAAATGAATGGAACTGTCCGTTCTCTAGCTTTTGCTGATGATGGGAAGCAATTATTGAGCTCTGGTGGGGATGGACAGGTCTACCACTGGGACTTGAGAACAAGAACTTGCTTCCATAAGGCTGTTGATGAAGGCTGCATCAATGGTACAGCTCTTTGCACTTCACCAAACGGAAGAATGTTTGCAGCTGGTTCAGACAGTGGGATAGTGAACATTTACAACAGGGACGAATTCTTGGGAGGTAAAAGAAAACCAATCAAGACTATTGAGAATCTAACCACCAAAGTGGATTTTATGAAGTTTAATAGCGATGCTCAAATACTGGCTATCTGTTCTACCATGAAGAAAAACAGTTTGAAGCTGATACATGTCCCATCGTTTACTGTATACTCTAATTGGCCTCCACTGAATGTGAACTTACATTATCCCCGCTGCTTGGATTTCAGTCCTGGTGGTGGTTTCGTGACTGTTGGAAATGCTGCTGGCAAAGTGCTATTGTACAAGTTGCATCATTACAGTCATGCATAGAATAGATGTCTACCTCTGTGCTTGTTTGAAGCATCATTTATTTGTGTGTGGGAGGGGATGTACTTCAGCTGCAATCTAGTTTCACCGCTTGTCTGTCTCATGCTGGTGAAGGCACCACAACCATCAGCAGATGAACAGTGCCTTAAAAAAAATTTTCTTTCGTTTGCATTTGGCCTTTAATTATAAACCATGCTCATAGAGCCATAATTTTGAATTCAATAGCTTCAACCTAGTTCTTATAGAGTATGATTTCATTGGCCATTACAGGTTTTTCGGCTCTATGCTGTAACTTTAATTAATGATAGATTCTTTACACTTATCCCGCATTATGAAAGATTTGGAAACTTCATTGCTTTCTGCCCCCATAATTTTGTTGGAATTATATAACTCTGCTTGATTAAGATTGGCAGGATGTTCCCAATTTCCAGTTAATATTCTAATCAACATAAATTATTTTAGTAAGTCAGCTGGAAAGAGTTCAGCGTTGTTTGCGGATATTGTTCATGTTCTTCAGTATTTTCCGTTAGAAAACTATCAAGTAATAATAACTCAAAAGAAAGCAATGACCCAGAAGCCTGCATTTTTTAGATGAACAAAAGAAAGTCTCTACACTTTAAAAGTGCCCAAAAAAACAATTTCCAGGCTGCAGTGATCTCATGGTGATTCCTCTTTTCATATTATAAAGAGTAAAATTCATTAGAATTCAACAACTTCTTATAAATGTCTCATTTTTCTCATAAGCACCAGGTGTATTATGTTACATGAACATGAAGCACTGCATTGACATTAATTGATCATTTGGTATGAAAATTATTGGCATTCAACTCTTCTTTTCGTTTTTTTCCAGGTATACGGGATTCAAGACAACAATTCTTCTTAACAGAGAGATTCTAGTCAGGCAGATCAATGACTACAGAAAAGAAAGGCTGAACTGAGATGAATTTGGGTTACTAGCGAAAAAAACTCTCATGAACATCGTACTGGGATTCCTGATCATCCTAGACATGAAGACTTCTTCTATTCTAATCCACAAGAATGTCTGCCACCATTTTCCTGATCAGCAACCAGCAATAAGTGCTTCATACTTATAACCACGGGCCAGCAATAAAACCTTTTACCATGTGAATATTGCTACCACGTTTTGAATATCAAATTTCCATAAAACGTATCAATTCTTCAAATTATATTTGAATATAACCATAAATAAGTCGATTTATATATATATATATATTATGTATATCATAGAAAATTGACATAACATTTTAAAAAAGTCTTAAACTATTTTTTTAAAAAAATCTAGTAAGTCATTAATTTTTAATTAAGTTTATTCTATCTCTTATATTATAACTAATTAACAATAATTAGTCAAAATGACATTATAAGGTGGGAGCTGAGATATTTATACAACAACATTATAATACTACATCGTCATTTATTATAAAAAGTCAATATATTACATGTGATAGTAATAATGATTAATAAGTATACACTATTAATTATAAAATTTTATTTAATTTAAAATAAAAATTTAAAAACTTAATTAAAAGTAATAAAAAAATAAAAATTTATGTACATATTTTTTAAAAAAGGATATCACGAAAGACTTTTTTTTCATAAGTTTAAATTCTAAAGAAAATACGGCTAACAACGAGAGGGAAATGCTTAAGCACCCGACTCCAGGAGGTGACTTCTTCGAGAAGTATTAACAAAAAAAAAAAGCAAGCTTAGAAAAGGCAAAATGAAAATTGAATTTATTCTTCATGAGGAAGATTGAGATCAAAATCCAACATTTTCGCAGTACCAGATTGTTTAGCTTCGGGGGAGAGGCTGTCTTTGTGATCAAATCCACATTCTCCTGCTGATTCTCCTCTAAAACCAACCTCCTTGGCTTTTTCCTGCGATGTAATGCTGCTGAGGGGATTGTCTGCAGTTTCCATTTGAAGGCAGATCTTACGGTTGCTAAGGGTCTGACAAGTCTTACCGTGGCGTGCAATTTTTTCACTTTTGCCCACGTTTGAGCCAGAAGAACTAGCTTCCCTTTGCTTCTTGTTAACAACTGTGGCATCAGAGAAGGCCAATTCTCCTAGGTGATCAGAGTCGTTAATCTTCCCATGGCTGACTCTTTGTATACCCAATGCTTGAAAAGTTGAGAAAGAATTGGCTAGTACATCCTCGTTATACTACTGCCGTCATCAACTTTGCGGATGTTAAGTTCTTCTTCAATGATCTCTCCTTCTTCTGGCAAATCCTTTTCCAAGATATCTTCTTTTTCTAGTACTATCGAAGCAGCCTTTTCAGTCTTCAACTCCTGCCTTGGAAGCCTGGATTGGTTCCCATCTTCTGAATTTCGAAGCTTCCTTTTTTTCTCAGGAACTCGGTCAATAGCAAGCTTGTCTTTAATACTAGCCTTCCGGCCTCTCTTTCCAGTCACTGACCAATTGCTTATGCTATTCAGCAAATTTTTGCTGGCTCCTGTTGCTGTAGTCGAGTGTCAGGATCAGGTGTAGTCTCGTCAGAATTCGGAGCGCGAATACCCTTCCAATGCCTCTCAGGATGGTTCCTCATATGTCCACACAAAGACATGATGGATGGAAACCTCTCCTTGCAAATAAAACAAGTATTGTCGCCCTTCTCTTTCTTATCAGTCAAGGTGGACAAAACTTTAGCTACTGACTTATCAGCTTTAGGCTTGCCGTGCATCCGAATATGACCACCCAAGGCTTTGCCAGAGCTGAATTTTTTGAAGCAATATGGACAGCTTCGAACTTGGCCTTCAGCTCCATTTGAACCAGTCTTCTTGCGCCATCTGAACTTTCTTCGATTTGGTCTTTGTCTTTCCATCAAAGAATCTGAAGAAGAAGCACCGTGATCATTATCATTGTCACGCACTGTCCTCTGACGCTCATTCTCGTTCTCACTAGATGTTTATCGCTAAACTCGTCTTCCGCACGATTGATCTCCATGGAACAAAAAAAAAAAAAAAAAACAGAAGCAAAGAAAGCTAAGAAAGAGGATGAAGATGGCAAGGGATCGAGGCACAGAGCAAGAGCAACAAAGGCGGACACGTGAAGTTAGGGTTAAAAGTTGTTCTTTGAATTTTTGTAGATTATATTATTTCTATGGGAAATTAAAACTAGTAGTGTTAATAGAAGTAGAATCCCGGTTTGAGTTGTATATTAGTATTTTGAAGAAAAAATTATTAGAAATAACTCTCTTGATAAGTTTAATATAATTTTAATTATTTTAAATTAATTTTTGATATGATTTGATAATAATACCCTTTAAATAATTTTAAATAAATTAAAATAATTTTGATTTTCTCAAGCCCACTATCTAGACAAAAATTTTAAAATTAAATCTTATCTCTCTCTTGTCAAATACTATCTTCTAACCATCTAGCTCTCTCGCCATCTCAAATTGTAGAGATAATATTAAGATATATGTTTTAAGTTGTTGGGTTTATTGGTTTATATTTATAGAATCTCAAAGTTGAATAGTTAAAATTAATTAGATATATTTGTAACTTAGAACATTGTATAACTTTGACAACTTAAATTTGACTGCGAGTAGGTAAATCAATTAGTTATTAAGCATTACATTATTAGCTTCCAAATATTGTATAACTGGTTTGTAGGTATTGCGAAATTTATTTTTAGGCATTATGTAACTTAATCATTGTCTTTGATTTTTGGCATTGCGTGATTAATTTTAGGCAATGTTAAATTACATAATATCTAAAAACTAGTCACGTAATACTTTATTAACTAATCACATAATGATTAAAAATCAGTCATGCAATGCTTAAGTCATGTAATGCCTATCAACCAGTCACGTAATATTTAAAAATTAGTTACGAAATACCTTATCAATCAGTCACACAATGCTTAAAAATTAGTAACGTAATACTTAAAAACTAGTTACGTAATGCCTAAAAAGCAGTTACACAATGCCTAAACCTTCAAAACTACCAAATTCCATTTAACAAAATCAATAACTTTAAATAACACATCATATTCCATTTAATAACATAACTAACGAGTATGCCTACTTGGTAAAAAATGCTTAAAGGTTTTTCTTTATATATCAAAAACTATTTCAAAATGTTTAAAATGCTTAAAACGCTTAAAAGTTTTTCTTCATGTATCAAAAATCATTCTAAAATACTCAAAATATTTAAAGGTTTTTCTTTCTTACGAAGAATATTCTAGAGATAAATGGTCTGACGAGAAAAATTCAAAGGATATGAGTTGGTTTGATGCACGGACCTAAACATATGGGTTGATTTCATTAAAAGTAATTTTATCTAAAATTAATTTCTCTTGAATAAAAATAGTTAAAATTATAAAGATGGTTATTTTCGAAAATACCTTATATATGATGAGTATTTTTGAAAACAACCCTATTTCTAAATAGGATTTGGACATTTGGTTGAAAAAATAGCATGAAAAATTAAAAATTTTGTGTTCAGGAAACACCAAGCTTACTTACTTATTGGACATATTAATAAAAAGGGAAAGCTTTATGCAGTGATGAATTTATAATTTTACTATTTAAAAGGTAATCATATAAAGTTATAAATTAGATCAATGATTTAATTTAAAGGATCTATAATTTTACACGAGGAGTGTTTAAAGGATAATTATATAAAATTATAAATTAATCAATGATTCGATTTAAAGCACAAAATTGATCACGTTTGAATAAAATAAGACATAATATAAAATTTCATAAATTTTCAGATTTAACAATATAAATAGACATAAAGCATATATATATATATATATATATATATATATATATATTCACACACACACACATTGGCTATCGTAAGCTATACTTTGAGATTATATTATGTCTTTTTTTTATCAAGTCATTTTCATTTATAAGAGAATAAAAATATACCATTAAATTAATAAAATACATAATAATAACTGAACTACAATATCTTTTATAAATTCAAATATTACTAATATAAATCAAAGCTACAAACTAAAATTGAATTGAAATTTAGGAATTAAAAGAATATTATCTATAGATTATGATAGGTTAATACTAAATGTTAAAGATTTCAAATTTATGTGAATTAAAAGATTTACTATAATTTTTTTAAATAAAATACATCTAATTTAAATAAGCATAATTCAAGAATAACATATTAGCAATAAGAAGTACAACGTTTATTCTTAGTTTTATTTGTTCAAACACAATTGAGAAGGCAACGAACACACTGTAAGACATCAAGACAATGCGGCAACCTGTTCCACCAATTGTTTTACTTTGGTGATGTAATTATTCATTGCTTCCTCTTTAGAATTCCTTTCAACCGCCTTCCATGCATCCCATTTGTAACCTTCCCTCATGTTGAACATTTGAGGACGGTTGATATTCACTGGTCCAACAATGACTTGATTTAACAATTCATACAAGATGAGCTTGTTTTCATTTGTTGTGATCTTTGGTAAAAGATTTAGCTTTCTCAACGTGCTCCTCCAATTCTTCTTTCAAATCCATTTTTCTCTTATAATATATGGATTGTAGAGATTGAAAAGACCACTTTTTTGTTTGGTTTAATATAGTCATTTGGTTTGAAAAGAAAAAAATAGTTTGATGAATAGAAGAAAAGTTGAAAATTGTGTGCAAAAAAAATTTTAAAAAAAACTAAAGGGTTTAAAAAAAATTCAAATTGCATGCTAAGGAAAAAAAAAAGATATTATAAAAAGAAAAACCTAGAGAGTTTCTATATAATGCACAAGAAAAAAAAGTTATGCATTGCACAGAAAAAAAAAAGAAAAAATAGTAAAATTGAGTTTAAGCAGAATCAAAAAGCCAAATGAATTACCACTAGTATAAAATAATTTCTTTATTATTTTTAAGGGTAACAAAATTATCTATTCTCAATTTTGAACATATAAAAATAAAACAAATTAGAAACGCTAAAATTAAATACAATGATTTACCATCTCAAAAGTTTAAAAAAATTAACAATAAAAATAAAATAGGTAAAACACTATGTGAGTACAACATAGAAAATCTAAATTGCATCTAAATGCAATAATCACCTTCCATAATTTTCTCTTGCAATACAAAAATATTACACCTAAAAGGAGACACTAATTTCAAGAACAAAAAAGTAACATTGGAGTAATATTTTACAAAGGCCTTCTAATTGAATTATGTATATATATAATTTTGATGTATAAGTAGATTATTAATTTATATATTAAGTGAAACCTATGTGTTTTTTTAAAAATATATTATCTTATAAATTTAACGAATTATTAATTTAAGTCTTGGTCTCAAGTCAAGGCTGACCAAAATCACTAATTTACTAAGGTTTTACTATAACTGATTTAATTATAAATTAATAAAATAATGCAAATCTCAGTTAATTAATTAAATAACTAATTTAATTACTAATTAATTAATTTAATTATAAACTAATCAAAAATACAAATATCATTTAGTTAATTAACTAATTGAATTACTACCTTAAATTAACTTAATTAACTAATTTTCTAACTAATTAGTTAATCAAGATAACTAATTAACTATTTAAATTAATTAATTAAATTATAAAATAAAAATGTAAATCTCATTTAATTGATTAACTATTTTAATTTCTACTTTAAATTAACTTAATTAACCAATTAACTACTTAATTGGTTAATGAAAATAGCCAATTAACCAATTTAATTATAAACTAATTTAATTTTTTTGAAAATATAAACTAATTTAGATTAATAAATTTAATTTACTATTTTAATTTTATAAAGCATGTAAGTGTATCAAACTTGTATTTTCATACATAAGCCATAATTTTAAAAATTAACATCACATTTTTGTAAATTAAATGTTACAATATTATCTTTATAATATTTTAATCAAACACTTTCACTTGTTTTTATAAGAAAAAACCAATATCCTTTAGGCCTCCAAATAAATAAAAAAGAAGTTGAGAAAATTTAATTGAATGGCATTTGTCATCCAGACCCTCAACTGCAACGATATCATGATAATTTCTTTAACTAGAGTGTAATCTGTATTATGTGTTAAAGACACAATCATTTGATATATGAATCAAATATCAACTTAATCGACATTAATAATAAAAATAATTGTCTAAAAACAAATGGTGAATAAATGTATCATTTATAAGCATGAAATTACATTGTAATTTGTAAAGATAAATATCCAAAAGTCAATAGATATTTTGATGGCTATTTGTCGGGTTAACTTGGAGGCTACTACCGTATTGAAAACACATATCAAAATTCACAAGTGGCGCTATTTTTTCTATTAAAAACAAAAAAAGTTAAAATATTAAATATATGTAAATTAATTACATTCAAAAAAGTTTAAAGTGAAAACAAAATAACAAATATAGTAAAAAAATTATAAATTTAGATCGAAAGATAAATAAGTTGAAAAAATGAAAAGAAACAGAAGAAGAAAAACAAAGAAAATGAGGAAGAAATAGAGGAAGAGAAAAACTAAAGTGGAAAAACTAAAGAAGA
Source organism: Theobroma umbraticum (assembly GCF_002168275.2). NCBI lineage: Eukaryota > Viridiplantae > Streptophyta > Magnoliopsida > Malvales > Malvaceae > Theobroma > Theobroma umbraticum. The sequence goes on along the minus strand of NW_018397255.1, from coordinate 8,002,940 downwards.
AAGGGATAAACAATTCTACAAAGAGAAACCCAAAAAAAATCTTGTAAAATTAAAACAATACTAATCAATTGTATCCCTAAAAACTAATCTAAAAACTACATCGATTTAAAAAACAAAAAAAAATGCATAAAAAAAATCCAAGGGTAGCAATTTTGTTTAAAAAATTATAAATATAATCAGTAAAAAATTATATTAATGAAAATAATAATTTTTTTGAAAAAGAGAAAAACTAAACAAATTTCAAAGCTTAATAAATCTGTAACTTGATAATATTTTATTAATATGATTTTAATAATATATAATTATAAAGTGAATAGTTGACTAATAGTGTATTTTGTAATCTATGACATTTTTGAATATTCAAAAATAATTACAAAAAAAAATCGAATGAGTTGAAAGATAAACATATCATAAAATAATAATAACAAACATGTAAATTAAGGAATATATTTCTAGTAAAAGACACATTTTTACTTAAAAGATAATTAAAAAAAAATACCCGTCTATTATGTTTCAACTTTTTCTTTTTTTTTTTCTTTCCAACAAATCATACCCCCTGTAATCTCCTATTTAAGATGCCTTGAAAATTAGCATAAACAAATACATTCAAAGTTAATAATGATCATTAAACAAAATAAAACAAATAACATACAATCATCAATGAGAAACATATAAAAAAAATCACAATGAGGAATAAAAGTAAAAATCAATTACATGCACCCTAAAATTCTTAAATCCAAAAACATTAAAAGAACAAATATAAACAAAAAAGAAGAATGAAAGAAGGAAATTCAATAACCAATTTCTATAACTTAAAGAAAAACTCAACAAAAATACCATAAACAAAGAAAATCTATATTATTAAACAATATGTCGAAGCAATAAGTTTTTTTAATTAATAAATTAATATAAAAAATATATTTTATTTAAAAATATATTTTTTAACAATATATAAAAATAAATGTAAATAGACAAAATCATCATCAACACCTTCCAAAATATCCAAAGCCTCATTAGTAAAAAAACTCAAACAAACTCTCTCAACAAATAAAAAAATACCATACATGTCCTCTGGACAATTCAACCTCGGATTAAGCTACCATGTGTCAAACAATTAGACTATACAATTAGTAACTAATTAGTTTAGGGACAACTGTTAATATATGTAGATATAAATAGTAATAGATTTATTATTTATCGACAAAATTAGAGTTCATATTGTTGATTAAAAAAAAGTATAGAGTATAAATTGTAATAATTGATTTGTGAATTTAATTATTCTAGCACTTTAATACATGTAATATTTAATTGCTTAATTTGTTCACATATTCAAATGAAACCAAAATTTATGACATTTGTTACTAGATTAAAATTTATATTATTATAGCACAAAAAAAGAAGAAGAAAATTCCTCATAGAAACTCTAAATTTTTCCATTAACTTTCTCCCCAACAAAATTAAAATTATTAAACAACTTTAGAAACTATAAAATAATAAAATAAAATAAAAAAACTATTATAATATATGCATGAATGTCCATTGCAATCTCTAATCTTTTAGATCTTTTCATATCCAATGTACATATTTAACAAGTAGATCCCCATCTTCTAAATTCATTCTGTGAATGAACACTTCTATTTACTAAATTTATCCTATCTTCTCCATGTTTTCATTCCCTCCACCTGTCAATGTAAGTCTGTAGATATATTGCAATACTTTCTTAATTTCTGCATAGCTATATTTCACAGCAATAACAATGACATCAACGGAAAAAAAATAAACGTGAGTTGCCCTCGCTTTAACTATTTAACTAGGGTTTCGCTTTCACTTAACTAACAACTCCTTTTTGCTTCCCTTCTCTCTCTCTCTCTCTCTTTCTTTCGAGTCAAGCTTGAATTCACCTGATTTTTATTTTCTTCTAATTTGCAGGTAATATACTTTCTTCTTGACTAATCTACACTTAACTCTTCCCAATACTTTACGAATCCAAAAACTATAAGATTTTCTTTCTTCTATTTTTTCCTTTTGGTTGGTTCCTAGAAAATGCTTAATCCGCTGTTTTGTTATGCTTTTGGTTGATTAAGCTGCAACTGCTGCTTCTTTTAGGTAAAGAATTAAAATTTCTTTTCCCAGATATAACATTTTGAACATTTAAGAATGAAGGATGGAATTTTGAATCATGATTTAGTTCTATTTGCTTCAATTTGTATGTGGAGGTTATTTGTTTATTTGCTTTTTAAACTCTTGTCGATAATTTTAGATTTGTGATTTGGTCTAGGGTATTTTAGGCATTGTCGTTTCGAAGTCTTTTGATGCTTTTGTTATGGATGTTAGTTCTGAATATGTATGCTCTTGTTTTGGGAACAAGGCTTGGTCGTTTTTACTGTTCTTTTGTTTGTTAATGTTTTTATTGATAGTGCAGAGGTTTGTAAGAAAAAGATTAGCTTTTGGCTAACATTTTACTGGAGGTAGGCAAGACGGTAAAAGGTTATGCCCAGTATGGAAAATGGAAGTTCTAATGTCCCACGGGCTGAAGAAATCAAACTCCAAGCTAATGAAGCATTTAAAGGTGCAAACTTGATGAGCATGTAAATCTCAATATTGTGGCTTTTTACTTGTTCATTGACCTAGCTCTGAGTGTTTGATTCTGTGTACAGCATTATGTAGGTTGTTTAATGTATGTATAATGCTGTTTCCCATTTCTTGTGTTTAGTTTTGCTAAACTTGTTGATTTGCTTTCTTTTTTCCAGCCCACAAATATGGTCAGGCTATTGACTTGTACACGCAAGCAATAGAGCTAAATGGTCAGAATGCAGTCTACTGGGCGAATCGTGCATTTGCTCATACCAAATTGGAAGAGTATGGTAGTGCCATACAGGATGCTACTAAGGCAATTGAAGTGGATCCTAAATATTCAAAGGCATGGTCTATTGACTGAAATTATTCTTTCTCTTATTTAATATCTATTTGTGTTCTTGTTCTGATGGTTCTCTAATTTTCAGGGTTACTACAGACGAGGCGCTGCTTATCTTGCCATGGGGAAGTTTAAGGAAGCACTAAAGGATTTTCAGCAGGTATTTTGTCTGCCAGGGCTGTAATATTGCGAAATATGTGTTTAGTGTCTCTGTCAAACTTCTTGCAAACAGAGGTTGCCATTATCTGAAATATATTTCTCAAGCAAATGTTTCTATTTACATGCTCATGTATACATTTATGAGCGAAGAGAATTTTTTCCCCCTTTCAGTAAATGTTCTTCATTTTATTAGAAATTTTTTTTTGCCAGATCATTTTAATATAAATTATCATAGTGTTTTTGACTTTCTGCGGAGCATTATGGAATGCTTGCTCCATTTATGACAGAGCTTAACTAGTTGTGCCTTCCTCTAGTGTTAGATATCATATGAGGTATTGAGATGTGCTTGCATGCAAGATTTGAGATAACTTTATTGGTGTGAATATGATATTCTCCATTTTATGAGCTGCATATATCTGCACAAATGCATGCATTTTCCTTTGAGTGAGAAAAAGTTTATGGTTTTATTGTTGTTTTGCTTGAGATCGTTGTGAAATGCCATGTTCCTTTTATCGTACTGGTAACAGAGGAGTTCATTTTTCATACTTCATGCTGTCTAAAATTGGTCTAGTGAAGTTTATACCTGGAGGAGTCACATCTGGCATATTTTCTGAGCTAATTTAAAATTCACTAGTGTAATTTATCAGGACCTAGAGGAGGGTTCTTGCAAGTGAAAATGCCTAGTTTCTAAGTTCAACTTAGTAGTAACTTTCTTTGTTGCACGTGCCTTTTTTGCATTTACTGTCAATGCCTTTTTTCTTCACAAGGAAATTTGTATAATTGCTATACATTAACATGTGACACCGGTGGTTGTGATGTCTGAAAAATGTTTTCCTCCCTTTGGACTTAGGTCAAAAAGATTTGTCCTAGTGATCCCGATGCTGCTAAGAAATTAAAGGAATGTGAGAAAGCAGTAATGAAATTAAAATTTGAAGAAGCAATTGCTGTACCTGAGTCTGAGAGGCATTCTGTAGCTGACTCCATTGACTACCATTCCATAGGTACTTTCTTTTTCCCATTATTTCTACCATATATACTCTAATTTATGAATTCTAAGATGTCTTCAAAAATCAGTTTCCACATTTATATGAAATTCATTAGGATGGCTGTTTCTTGTTAGCATCAATGGGCGGTAGAAAATGTTAAAATTGAGGATTAGCAAATGTTTGTAGCATGTTGTTAAGAGTCATGCACAAGCTATTGAGTATGATTCACATTTGTTGTGAGAAACTATGACCCTTGTTTGGTTGACAGGAACACCTAAATCTCGTTAGGAATATTTTTTGAATCTATGTGTTTCATCTGTTGGTATAATTTGTGACCTAATATGTAGTGAAGCTTTTTTTTTTTCTTGTTCACCTGGCGTGGGTTTTTTTTGCAAAGTTCCCGTGCCTTCTGATGTTATGATTTTATGTTTTTATCCTCTTCTTGCAACTTCATATTTCTTATCAAGAATCTCTAAGTGTTCTTTATGAATAAAAACAACCAGTTGTTTAACAGTTGATTATTTAGCATGCCCTTCAGTTTTGTTCAATGTATAGTTTGGTAGCTTGTAACCAAATATTATTATGCCTTACAATCTGGATGTCATCATCTTGATTAATTGATTGGGTTATATATGTGCCTGTTATATGTTTAATGTAGTGGGGAAATGAAATATCAAAAAGTAATTGTACTGCAAAAGTTGCTAATTTGTGTAACTTTCATTGGTAACTCTAATATTATGTGGCTATGGATAGGTGAAATCGTTTCTAAAAATTTGATAATGTCTGGGCCTATCAAGGCTGGATTTTCCTCGTAGAATTGTGTTCTTCTTGTAATTTTGATAAAAAAGGCCTTGAGCTGAATCTTATTGAAATTTATGACCATTATACACAATAAGTTTTACAGTTGTCCTTATTTACAATTTTAGGTTGTACTTGTGTGATCTATATTTTGGTAAGGTACAGGGTAAGGGCATTGCTTGTAGGAAAGTTATCGTTTGATGATATTTCATTTTTCTAAGTTCATGATAATTAGCTTTGTCTCTAATAAGAAATGACATTTTTTGTGGGTGGAGTAACAAGCTCATCTGCTTGTTATTGGTGATCCTAATGTCAAGGATTCCTGATATTCTCAACTCATAAATTTCTGACAGACTGTAGACTACTTGAGTCTTAACATTTGTGTTCCTCCCCTGGGTTTGGGAATTTGTCCTTTCAGTGATTAGTTAATCTGTTGTACATATAGGTTTCTGATGAAGTCTTATGTTAATTTTACTGTAGTGATTTAACATTCTAGTGGGCTGTTTTTGCTTCACTAGTGACTGGCTCTGGAAGACAGGTATATTTATCAAAAGAGAATTTTATATGTTTAGAAACGCAATGGTCATCACATTGATTGGCAACCAGTTAAGGTTATCATGATAATATATTGAATGAGTAATTTGAATCTATTTTATGAATAAAATATAGGGGTGAAATCAATGTGGTATTGGATTCAATTGTATCCATCAATGATAAACTCTTAAAATAATATTTATAATATTTTGACAAAAAGAGCTAAATGGACACAATGGCTAAAACTTAGCACTTCTATTTTTGTAAGGAGGGTTTTTACTCTCTTTTTATTGCACCATAACTTTTTCTTAGGGTAAGCTGATATGGGTGGACGTAATTCTGTTCTCTGTCTTACTAATTATGTTAGCTGGACCTTCCAATCATTTCTGTAATAACTCTGGCTTCAGACTTTTGCAAGTTTTTAAGATTAGAAGCAGGGTTTGAGATGCTTTCCCATGAACTCGAGCTGTTTTAATTCTAAGATTAAATTTACAATGGATACTTATTATCAAGTAGCATAAAATTTATGGTTAATCAACATTTATATTATTTTAACATATTGTATCATAATAGGGATGAGTCACAGCTCACCGTCAATGCCCACCCAAGTGGCCTTAGCGGCAGTTGCAGTAGCATTTGTGGCGGCACTAGTGATGATTGTGGGGGCAGCAGCCACAAAGGTGGCAGCAGTGGTGGTGGTGGTCTTTCTAGGGACATGGTGGTGGGGTGGATCCACTGGTAGTGGTGTCTTTACTGAGAGATAAATGCTTGACTTAGGTTTGACTGTTTGAGCTCAAAAGTAAAATGTTGAACTACTGCCACATTTCAATCTCACATTTTCCAATAACAGTCAGGAAATCTTTTCTTCTGGAAAAGTAGTTAATTATACTTTAATTGGTGAATTAACTAGAAAACTGATGCATTTTTCACTTGGTAATCTAGCAGGATTTCTCCTTTTCTCTCTCTCTCTCTCTCTCCCTTTTTTCATTAAAAAAATTTCTTCTTTTTCATTTTACCTGTCTTGTAAAAAATGTGTTCAGAAATGCTGCCAACCATCCTGTATTTTCATGAGACAGAAGAGGGACACGTTAAAAACATTGCATGACAACTTATTAACTACTTGATGCAATTATATGAATTTGGGGAAAATTGGGAGCACCGTTCTTCCTATGAGAGGGTCCTTAATGCTAATGTACTGGGTGGCTGGGAGTGGGTATTTGCTTTTATTGCATCTATGATAGTTATTTGCAGAATAAAATTTCTGCTGGTTTAATTTTGTATACACGTTAGCGTTTAGCGGGCAAGAAGTTATTACCTTTGATTTGCTTGAAGACCAAGTTAAATACTAGGCTTAGATGTTTCTGTAGTTTAGCTCCTTCTCCTCCTTTGTTCCTTTGTTTTTTTCTCTGAGACAATGGTTGGACAATGTAGTGGTAGGTTGTATTTTGCCTTCTGTGAAAAACTCTAAGCCCATGATGAAGGTGGGATTTGATCCCAAGATTTTGTCGTGGCTAGCAAAGGACTTTCTCTGCTTCTTCTATTTTATATTTGTTCCTGACTATTCATTGCATGGGTTTATGATGTAATAGGTAATGATTTTTGATCTTGGAAGACTTTGTGGAATTGAATATTGCATTTGAACAATTTAAAACCTTTAGAAAGAAGGACAAGTGTAGTTGTCAAAAGATTAATTTTTAGTACTTGAGGATATATAACTAGGAGCAGTACATGTGTGTGTGTGTGTGTGAGAGAGAGAGAGAGAGAGAGAGAGAGAGAGAGGGAGAGGGAGAGGGAGAGAGAGAGCACTTGCTTGTTCTGTTTTCTCTTTACAGACTGTGCATTTCATGGGTTTATCTTGGAAGAATTTGTGGAATTGAATGTAGCAATTCATTCTGGCATTAGAAGAAGGCTAGTGCTTGATTTTCACTCACTCTCTAATATGAAAGCTGCATATAAACATTTAACTTACACTGATTTGCATAAATGCTGATAAGCATTCTGGAAAATGTTGAAAGTAATTTGTTAATTTGTTTTGGAGCCACTGGATGTATTAGCTGTTTTATTGAATTCTTGAAAGTATGTTAACAATAATTTTGTCCCCTGCACATTAATGAAATTGCTATTTTGTTTCCCTTATAGAGGTGGAGCCACAATATTCTGGTGCAAAAATAGAGGGAGATGTTGTTACTTTGGATTTTGTTAAGAAAATGATAGATGACTTCAAGAATCAAAAGTGTTTGCATAAAAGGTATGTTTAGCATGTGCAGTTATGGATTTTGTTCTTTCTATATTGCTAATATTTTTTCTTTGAATCTTGTTATTGGTACAGATATGCATTCCAGATTGTCTTACAAACAAGAGAAATGTTGCGGGCTCAGCTCTCTCTTGTTGATATTAATGTTCCTGATGGCAGTCATTTCACTGTCTGTGGCGATGTACATGGTCAGGTAATTTCACATCTTTATAATCCTTATGTTTAATCTGTAATTCTTAACAACTTGACATGATATGTCCTTAGCAGTCAACTGACAGAGGATAAAGTGGTATTACCTGTTAATAGAAAATAAATGCATGAACTTGAATGACATGGTGATTTGTAGTTTCTCTGTCCAGTAATATTGGTGCCTTGCATGGTGGCTTTGTTACTTTCTTGAGCTGCCTATCACTTACTGCTATGTTAATAAAGTTAACTGTGGAGAGTAATTATTATGCCTCATTTTAATGCTTATATTTTCTCTTTCTTTTCTCTGTCTAAAGTTAATGGTGTTTGTTTATTAATATGTTTATTTTTCCTTTTTGTAGTTCTACGATTTGATAAACATTTTCGAGCTTAATGGTCTCCCATCTGAAGAGAATCCATATCTCTTTAATGGTGACTTTGTGGATAGAGGATCTTTCTCTGTGGAGGTCATCCTCACACTGTTTGCATTTAAGTGCATGTGTCCATCAGGTGAACTTACTTGCGACATTCTCTGCCTTGCACTTCTCCCCAGGCCTTTGCATGTACTATCATAGTCCTTTGTTTTGTACTTTTCTCTCCCCCTTCACCCTTTTGGTTGACTTTTTCAATCTTGTTAATCTCAAATATTTTACATGTATCTTTTCTGATTTCCATTTTAAAAAGTACTTTTCCAATCTTATTTCCTTTTACCAAATTTTCACTGGATTATCAAGGAGCTTTTTCTGTGCACTTCTTTTAGATTTTTATTGCCTCATGCCTTTTGCATCTCTATCAAAACTGTCTTCACGATTGGACACTTTCTATATTAATCTTCTTGATTAGACACTCACTAAACTGATCATCACTCACTAAACTGATCATCTTGATTAGATGCTCTTTAAACTGATCTTCAGGATTTGACAGCACTGTTAGTATGATACATATGAAATCTTTTGTTTCAGTTTTGTTGCATCTAATTTACCTGCTTGGGAATTCTCAGCTATTTATCTTGCTAGGGGGAATCATGAGAGTAAGAGCATGAACAAGATATATGGTTTTGAGGGAGAGGTCAGGTCCAAGCTGAGTGAAACATTTGTGGAACTCTTTGCAGAAGTATTTTGTTGTTTGCCTTTGGCTCATGTAATAAATGAAAAGGTCTTTGTTGTTCATGGAGGCCTTTTTAGTGTTGATGGGGTGAAACTTTCGGACATCAGAGCAATAGATCGGTTTTGTGAGCCTCCTGAGGAAGGTAAACTCAACATGGTGTTTTTTCTTTAATTTTTCTTCAGTTTATGCTATGGTTGGTGCAATGTTTTATATTCAGCATGAATAATTTTTTCTCTTACTAAGTCTAGCAACTAAGCTGTCAGTGTGTATTTATTCATTGTTTTTCATTTGTATGAATGCTTCCCCTATATAATCCATACTATATTTATAAAATATATAAATATGGCTTAAGAGGTGTGAAACTTTTGTGAAGACAAAATACCCTTTCCACTTTTTATTTTATTTCTAATAAAATTTAACTATAGAGTACAGGTTTACTTAAAAAATTTTCATGTAGAGTTTTAGTCTAACTGACTCACTTAATTATTGACTAATTAGTATTAATTTATTTTATAGAATTGGACGGTTTTTCTGAATGTTAAAATACCTTCTTGCTTTTATTGTTTCTGATAAATTTTTATAATGAAGTTACAATTTACTTGAGTTATTTTGTGATCAACCTAAATCACTATCTTCTAATTTGTAATTTATCAATCTTAATTTATTATATAAAAATTCAATTATATGAGGAGATTTATACTTAAGTTGAAAATTTATAAGGTACATTCAAAATATAGAATTTTTTTTAAATTTTTTATTTGTTATAATACTAGATAGCTAATATAGTTCGTAAGGAAAATGGATGTAAAGCAAAAAACTAGTCATCTCTCAAATCTATGAAGAAAAACAAATTGAGGAGCGAAAAGTTAGACAACTACAATGTACAATATATATACAATGGGTTGGGAAGCTCCATGGGAGTGCCATGTGGCAGCACCGATGGAGCTTCCAAGCCTTTTTTCTTTTTTATACTTTTTTAACAGAAAACAAGCAAAGAAAAGAAGATAAGAATTCAAGAGAAAGTAAAGAAAAAAAGGTTAACATTTTTTTGGCACTCCCATGGAGCTTCCCAAGCCAATTGTTTTTTTCCTGTATATTATATATATATATACAAAAAAGAAGAAAAGGAAAGAAAAAAAAAGATAAAAATACAAGAAAAAGTTGACATTGTTTTTCATTTTCCTTTTTTTATTTTTCCTTTCATTTTTTCTAGATAAATATTTTTCATGAAATTACTAAAAAGAGAAATGGAGAATAATGAAATTAACCCTAAATTACAAAATGATAAGATAAAAATGTGTTGTTTCGTTTGTATGTCTCATGGTTCCCTGTCTGATTTCATCAGGGTTGATGTGCGAATTGCTTTGGAGTGATCCCCAACCTTTCCCAGGACGAGGTCCTAGCAAGAGGGGAGTGGGTCTTTCTTTTGGTGCAGATGTGACAAGAAAATTTTTGCAGGATAACAATCTAGGTATTTATCTGCAAGTTTGGGTGCTTTTTTTTTTCTTTTGCTGAAAAGGAGAATTGGTGTTTAATGTAGCTGATCTGACATACTTAATTGACAGATTTAGTTGTACGATCTCATGAAGTAAAAGATGAAGGTTATGAGATTGAGCATGATGGTAAACTTATTACTGTTTTCTCTGCACCAAATTATTGTGATCAGGTAATTGAGTCTTAAATTCTTTCATAAATGTGATCATCAATTAATGGCAAATTTGTCCTCACGGCTTTGTATAATCATGTGATTTGGATTTCTCTATACACAGAAAATAATATTTGTTGAACCTGTTTCAAATCAATATGTATATAAAACCTGCAAATGATGAATTTATATTCTGAACGAGTACATGTAAAAATTCTTTAAACGGTTATGCGTGGGTACTTATTGCGTGGAAACCATATATGCTTCACAGTAAAAGAGATTCAAGGCAATATTAACCTGTTGTATTGAATAGATTCTCTGAGCAGGAGTGACTTTTTGTCTTAACAAGCTGGCTTCAGTTTGTTATCTTGCAAACTTCATTTTATTGAAGCATTGTGCTGTTTTAGATTAACTCATCTGCTTATCCTTAGCTAAGTATTATCAGTTGTTAACTCTATTAAGTAGCAGCATCTTGTCATACTTTTGATCCCTCTTGACGTGAACTGTAGCTTATAACTGATATTGAAAAGCAATTGAGGTGGATGGTTGAAGTTTTAACATTCTTGATATTATTGAGGTAGTGACAGGTGCATGTGCATGCTCATGACTCTCTTCTTCTTAATCCATGTTATATAGTCGTTTTCAAGTACACTGTGTGTGTGTGTGTCCACCTGTACACAATGATCATTTTTAAGTACAATGCAATATTAAATATATCAATTGAACTTGTGGACAATGTCAGGCATAGTTTATGGAACATCAAGTTTCTTCTAGTATTTGGTGAAGTTACTTTTGAGAATAGTGTAATTTGTTCTTGATTCTTGCATGAGATTTGGCTTTTTCCAACTCCACAGCCTGCTTATCTGTTCTCTTTCCAACAACTCTTTATCTTTAGGGCTGCTTTTATTTGTCATTGTGTTGGAAGTTGAAATTGAATGATTTGGTTGGAATTTCTGTTTTAGGAGTTGAAGGTCCAAGTAATTTACATTTTGTTTTTAAACACAAGTGATCAAATTGTTTGAATCATGGTGTTGTTATTTTACATATAATATTGCTGATATTTCGATTGTTGCAGATGGGTAACAAGGGTGCTTTTATTCGCCTCGAAGCCCCTGACTTGAAGCCAAATATTGTTACATTCTCAGCAGTGGTCAGTAGTTTGTGTTGCATGTCTTGTCATTTTTTCTCTTTTGGTTATATGTTTGGTGTGAAAAAGGACCAGGAGCCCTTTTTATATGAAGAAGTTTGACTTACTTTCCCTGTGATTTGCAGCCTCACCCTGATGTCAAACCAATGGCGTATGCAAACAATTTCCTCCGAATGTTCCAATAATTTATACCTCTGACTAGGATGGCCCAGTCTTGTACCCTTTTTTGCTATACAATGCCTCTACTGCTCAATAGTAAGTTGTTCCAGGAGGCAGCTGGAGAAGTGGTAAATGTTGACAGATGCAGTTTAATTTATGGTTTCTCTTTTTCTTTTCCCTGAAAGATTGGTCTCTCTCTCTCCTTTGCTTTCCGTTTCATTGTAAGAATTTCAGGCTTCCAGTCTCATATTTTGAAAGTTTTCCTCATTTGAATCCAAAAGCCAGTTCCAAGGTTGGGAAAGAGGAAAAGGAAAAGAGAAGCTTGCTGGCAGGAGTCTGGCGGCATTGTAAAATCCAAAATGGATTGACCTCTTTTCTCTTTGTATTTATAAACTATAGATAGTGCTTTGTTTACACTTGGAATAAAAAATGGTTGCTATGGTTTTTGACTTCTTGTTCTTTGGTGGACTCATTGGCTCTTTACCTGATATTCTTCCCTTCTTACCAAGGTTTTACTCGTTGCCTCTTTATATTGTTGGTTTTTAACACAATGATACAGAAACCTGGAAGTCTTAGAATCCAACAGCTCCGACCGTCTTCATATCATGGTGCAAAAGATGGTCAAATGTTACAGATAAATGTGATGATGAACACCGCATAATTAATAAAAAAATAAAAAAAAATTCAATAAAGGAGTGAACGACCCTCATGTGTATTGAGTAATATAGGGCAAACTAGTATCACGAATAAATTAAAAAAAAGGGCTCAAACAGACAAGCTTTTTATGTCATAATCAGGTCAACATAATTAAGAAAAATGGCTCAAATAGTTTCAAGTGTTCAAGTCATAACTGGGTTAAAATGGTCATGCCACCACCATATTTGGGGTTATGTCAAAAAATTGACGACTCCAATTACTTGCCCTTTTTTTTAATAAAAAAAAATTGCCTTCATAAAAAATTAAAAATTACTTCCCTCTTAATATATTTGTCTTTTATTAACTTTTTTGATAAAATAAGTTTATTTTTGATTATTATTTTTAAAAAATATTATTATATAAAATTAAATTTTTAAAAAGTATGTTTTGAAAAGTGTGAGAGATAATAAAAAAGAAGAAGGAAGTTTTATCCTTGTAAGAGATGATCGCACTATTCTAATCTATACAAATGATAAGAGATAAAGATTCAATATTTTTATCTCAATATCTTTATTACTTATAATAATTATCTTTTACAATTAAAAAAGTTTATTTCTTCCACAAAAAAAAGTTTATATTATATAAAATATAGTGACTTGTGAAAATATTCTAGTCTTCCCAAAAATTGTTAGTGTTTTTCGATATACATAAAGAAAGTAAGGAATTTAAACTCCCTGGTAGGCTCACTTGGACACTGCCCAAGCTCTCCAGAGTGAAGATCGAATGATATCTTTCCAGGTTATCTACTTTCCATTTTTATACCCTTTAATCTCTCCTGTCTTCTCTTCTGTTTTCCTTCTCAAACTTTCCATTTGGTTCTAAACACAAAGCCATGAAAGGGTCCTCTGTTTTGCTCATGCTTTTGGTTTTTTGCTTGTATAGATTATTTTTGATTATTCAGTCTGTATCGAGTTCAATTTGCACATGGAAGTAATTGTTTGTTTGTTTGTTTGTTTACTTTCAAGTTATGGAACGTTCTAACTCCAAAAAATTTTGGACTTTATTTTTTTTTTTTTGCGTTGCAACCAGGCAGAGGACTAACTGAAACCCGTAGGGCTAATTTTTGTTGTTGTCTCTTTCATTTCCCATTTTTTCAATTGTTCGTATTTTATCAAATCATGCCAATGGAGGATTAGCTGGGACTTTGTTTTGAAAAGCCTTACAAGTCTTTCTGTTTGTAATGCTCACTTTATACATGGATTATGAATATATTAATATGTGTGTGGTGCACGTGTATTTGATTTACTTGATGGTATTTTGCTCTGTTGGTATGCTTCTTATGTGTTAAGCAATGAAAATTAATCCAGGTTTGGTGCAGGTTGTGTATTATTACCATTTATCTGTATGGCACTGAAATTGACAAGGAAAATATTGGTGAATCCGTGCTTTATTAGTTGCAATTCATTCCAATTCCTTGTGGGGTTGAGCTCAAATCATGACACAAGGGTTTTCCTTAGCAAAGGTTCTGGAGGGTATCGAGGATCTGATGTACTTTGCAAGCCTCGATTTTTTTGTCCCGTTACGTGTCTGGCAAGGTTAAGTTGGGAAGGTTCAACACATGCAGTTTTGTTGACAAAGATTGAAAATTCTTTGAAGGAACTCAAACTGGATGAAGCGTGGGAAACTTTCAATGATTTTAAAAGGTTGTATGGTTTTCCCGACCTTTTGCTTGTTAGTAGGTTCATCACTCAACTGTCCTACTCGTCCAGCCCTCACTGGCTACAAAAAGCTTGTGATTTGGTTATGATAGTTTTGAAAGAGAAATCATATCATCTTCAGCCTGACATCTTGGCTAAGCTAACTCTTTCTTTAGCAAGAGCCCAGATGCCCATTCCATCATCAACGATCCTTAGATTGATGCTGGAAAAGGAGATACTACCCCCAACAAATGTATTGTCGTTGGTGTTTCTGCATATGGTGAAGACAGAGGTTGGGACATGTGTAGCATCCAATCTTTTGGTCCAGATTTGTGATTATTACATAAGATTTTGTTCAGAGAAAAGCCATTACGCAAACTTTCTGAAACCTGATACAATGATCTTTAATCTTGTGCTTGATGCGTGTGTTAGATTTGCTTCATCTCTCAAAGGTCAACAAATTATAGAATTGATGTCAAAAACCGGGGTTGTTGCTGATGCCCACTCAATCAATATTATTGCTCAAATCCATGAAATGAATGGGCATAGTGATGAGTTGAAGAAATTTAAAGATCTTATTGCTCCTTTACCAGTGCCTTTTGTTTCTCATTATTGGCAGTTTTATGAGTGTTTATTAAGCTTGCATTTTAAGTTTGATGACATTGATGCTGCTGCTGAGCTTGTGCTGGAAATGAATAGATCTCGAGAGTCTCATGCTATTGGAGAACTTAGGAAGGATTACCACAAGCCTTGTTTTGTTCCGATTGGATCTCAGAATCTCAGGAATGGACTGAAGATACAAATTGTGCCTGAGCTGTTGCAAAAGGATTCTGCCCTCATAGCAGAAGGTAAATCAGATCTTATTATGTATAGGGATAAAAAACTTCTTCCTAGTAATAGGGCTCTTGCCAAGCTCATCAATGGATACAAGAAGCATGGAAAGATCAATGAACTGTCAAAGTTTTTACTTAGCTTAAAAAGAGAGTTATGTTCATCAGGTGGATCAAGTTTGTTTTCTGATGTGATTGATGCATGCATTACGCTAGGCTGGCTGGATATTGCTCATGACATTTTGGAAGACATGGAATCTTTTGGGGATCCTTTGGGCTCTAGTACATATATGGCGCTTCTGAAGGCTTATCATAAACGAAATATGTCTAGGGAGGGAAATGTACTGCTAAAACAAATGAGGAAGGTTGGTTTGGTGTTAAATTTGTCTGACGAGATAGTTAACTCCGAAAATGTGCCAGAAAATGTAGGTAAAAGTTCTCTTTGCTTAAACGAATCATCTTCTATTTGTCAACCAAGTCTGATGGAGTCTCTTGTTCAAGAAATAAGTGAGGCAGAGAAGGCAATATCTCCTATACTTTATGAATTGAACTCTTCTATTTACTTCTTTTATAAGGCTAAAATGATGGGGGATGCACTGAAGATATACCGAAGAATGCAACAGATGAAAATCCAACCCACTGTACATACTTTTGCTTATTTGGTATGTGGGTATTCTTCTCTAAAAATGTATCGTGATATTACCATTCTGTGGGGTGACATTAAGAAGGCCATGGAGAGTCGGAATTTATCCATGAGCAGTGATTTGTATGAGTTTTTGCTATTGAACTTTCTTCAAGGTGGATACTTTGAAAGAGTGATGGAGGTAATTGGTTATATGAAAAAGGGCAGCATGTATATTGACAAATGGATGTATAAGACTGAATACCTAAAGATCCATAAGAATCTTTATAGGAGCTTAAAAGCATCGGAAGCTAGAACTGAGGCTCAAGGTAAGAGGCTTGAGCATGTTAAGGCATTTAAGAAATGGGCTGGCATTGACTGAAGGTTTTCAAGCGTGTTGGGTGTTTGAGTGAATGGATTATGGTGGTTTAACCTTTTAGCATCAAGATTTCATTTTTGACTTTCTACAAAGTAAGAGATGAAGACGGATACTTGAGAACTAAAAGCACACAAAATGAGAAATTAAGCTATCCTGGTGATGAAACCTTTATAACTTTCTAAGCCTGATGAAGAAGTTCTGCATCATTCATTGATCTTTCCTGTTGGATCTATGCTGGAATCCGCTAAGTCCTGCTGCACTCTCTGTTCTGATAGCTACCATGTTGTTCAAGATGATGGATTTACCTTAAAACTTGTGTCTCATTGGCAACCAAAGTTGCTGTCTTTCCTCTCTCGAGCCAGATTTGGTGTAGTCTGTTTTCCCAGGAGGTAAAGACTAAGGGCTTTTGTTTACTTCTTTTTAGGATTCATGCCTCTTTCTACTAAATTATGTGAATAAAAATAACTTTATTGTTTGTTTTCTTTATAATTAACAAAGGTGTTGTTAAATTTTGTTGCTCTCTATGAGATTTGTTTGATTTTTAGATTTTATGTCCATTTTTATGTATTGGTTTACTTTGCCAGTTAAACTTCCATTCAAAATCTCTTAATTATGAGACATCAAAGAGTAGAACTTTTTAAACTTCTCAAGATAGATATGCCTTATGCTTTGACAATAGATATAACATTGTACCTTCCATCATTTTTTTGGGTCTTGATTTGAATTCCCTTGAAACGTTAAGTGTTGTTACCTATGTTGGTTAAATTTAAGTTTTGTTATGGCTTTATATTCGTGCTGGATCTCCTATTGCCAATTGGTGTGGATACAAACATGGTATTGGAGACCAAGTCTGTTTCTCCGTTTGTTATTTGTTACTATTGTTTCTGGCCAATCTTTACTTTTTATTTGTTGGTTTTATCTTTATACTTTTTACCCCACTGCCGACTTGTTTTAGTTGTTAGTATTCTGTGACGTAAAAGGTTGATGAGTGATGTTATCCTACATTGGTTAAATTGTTGGGTTTGTTGTGGCTTAAGTTTCTTCACTCATTGCCAATTTCCAATTGGTATTGGATTGGATGCTTAACTGAAACATTAATAAATTATCCATTGAAGCTAGTAAGATGAAGAGAGGACAAGTGCTTTGTTTTGTTTTTGTGTTTGTCCTTTTGTTTTGTTTGTTTTCCCTTTTTGAATTAATTTTGTGTATGTGTGTGTGTTTGTGTATAGAAATTCCATTAATTGTTTAAATTATAAAGTAATACCAGCTTTTAGCTTTGATGTAAGCATCAAAACTTAGTTGAATTTTGCCTTACAAAAAATGAAAAAAAACTTAGTTGAATTTTAATTGGGTTAAACTAATTAACTCCTTTAAGCATTTGAAGTTATTAGTTGTCAACAATCCTGTTTAATCTCAGTATTAAAAGTGGAGGACAATTATTCAGGTTGACAAAATCTATCGGAGGAAAGACTAGCAGTATTAAATTTCTATTTGCAAGGAAAACTTTGTAGATCTCCTTTAGAAGCTATGACTATGAGACCTCGTCTCTGGTGGATCAACTTTTACCTGGTCTAGTCTTGTTTTGGAATGTTGATTATAGTATTTTGGTTCATGGTTGTAATCCAAGTTGTTGAAGTTTGATAGGCATGACCGACATTTTTTAGTAAAGTGTTCTGCAAGATGTGGTCACTGGTCATACAGGCACTTATTGGTAGAGAATTCTTTTGCCCCTTGGTTTAATGCAAGTTTTGAAATTCAGAACACACAACAGGTTTTTATATTACAGTTTGCTACAAAGTGTGATCGTACTGCTTTCAGTTAGAAAATTTTTTCTGATCATGTTTGCTTGGTTATTGCAAGTTTAGAACCTCATCCATTGTCTATGGTGTAAAAGTGAATTTCTTTTTCTTGCATTTACAGTCATAAATATTGCTATTCTTCTTCATTTTAATACTGTAAAGAGTCTATATTTTTAACTAAGTTCTAGTATTTATTAAGGGATTATATTGTTTAGTTTATTGGGTTAGCTTCATTCCCCTCCCCTGCCCCCACCCACTACTCTTTTATTCATCCCTATTACATAAGGTGAAAGGGAGTAGGAAGTTTGTGCTTTTACTTTTTAGCTGGTTTACTTGTTTGTTGGTGTGTTCCTGAGCAGTTATGTTGAGGGTTACCTTATTTCTTATGGAATAAGGGGATGTTTGATTGTGTTTTCATCTTGTATGTCTTCTTCTTTCTCGTTTTTCATTTTTGTGAAAAGAGAAAGAAGGGAGTGGGAGGGAGGTGGGGTTCTTTTTGTGCTACATTCTCCTTTATCTGTTAAAGTATTATGAAAAGAAGTGTGTTTGCTTTCCCTTCTTCATCCCATTGCCACCATGACTAATATTACAGAAAAAGGTGAAACTCTGAATGGTTTAGCATCAATTATCATGTTTATCTGATTATTGATTTTTCACTAAATATAAACTAGATGTATCATGGTTTTTTTTATCATGTTTATCCTTTCTGTGTGGAAGTATTTGTTTTGTTCACTCTGCCGTGAAACAATTACAGCATCAAGCCCTTTGAATTTTTTCCCCTTTTGAACCAACCAGAATATCAGTAGACATGTTAAAGCAGTGGGGTTTTTTTGGCTCTCAAATGTCTTATTTTTTGTTTATATTAAATGAAATCATAGCAATAATGATATTCTTGATTTTCATGTGATGGGTTGAACTTGCTTTTGTACTCCATCTATATAATATATGCATGTATATTTCTGATTTAGGAAAGTGTATTTAGGTTATTGTCATTTTGTAGGCCTTTCGTGTGCTTCCTAATTCTTATGGATGTAAATTGCTAGCTACCTATGAACTTTTCTTTTCACAGAGATAAACGATGGTTGTTTGCTAATTCATTTTTTTGTTATAGTTCTCATGACCTGTACAGAGTCTTCTAAACAGAAGATGTTTTTATGGTTATGAATCTATTATTACTGACATTCTGGTGGACTCCTTTTAGAAGATAAAGGCTGTGTGTAGCATGGAAAATACAAATTCTAGCATTTTACGAGCTGAAGAAATCAAAACCGTAGTCTTTTCTAAAGAAGCATTTAGTTGTCTAAGCTATTTTCCCTAGCAAAAGGAAAAGGACTCTTTAACTTCCCTGGGTCCTGTTATCATCTAGAGTGTTGTAAATTGTTGCCTCTATATTCAAAGAAAATAATTAGGGCATTGACTTGATCACATAATCATCATTTTTGTCGTCTATTATGTTTAAAGTGGTGCAACATCCTTTTTGAATTGTGGGTAAAATTAGATGCGGTATAATTAATAGTTAGTTGTCAATAAAAGGAGCTGCTGTGCTTAATTATTACATTCAATTTTTTGTTTCTGCACTATTTATTGGAGACAGCTTACCGAATGTGAATGTGCAACGCTATTTTCATCATCTTCAATCATGTATATTCAATTTTCCTTCCTTCCTTTATCTGGCCTTAAAATATTGACTTGCTTAATTATTCAAGCAATCTAACTAGATAGTCAGTATGCTGAATACCACACAAACCATGCATTTGCCAGTGCTAAGCTAGTGGAGACTTGTAGTGCCTCACCTAATGTTGGGTCTTGAATTTTCAAATAAATGAAACTCTTGTGCCTTGTGAATTTTCTGATATTGGTTTTTTTTAAATGGTTCTGTAAATTCTAGGCAACTACAGATGAAGTGCTGATTATCTGCCATTGGGAAATTTAAAGTGGCATTACCAGAATTTCAATAGGTATTTATCTGCCAGGGCTGTGAGTAGATGAATATGATTGATTCTTAATGTAAATTCATCAATTTAATTTTTTTTTTTTGGCAAGAGGGTTGTCATTATTTTGAAATATCATTTTGCTTTATTTGTTTTTCTATTTATATGTCTGGATATAGTTTTTTTCTCTTAAAGAAATTTGTTTCATTTTATTGTGAAGTTTCTAGGATCTTTCACTTTCCTGGGAAGAAGTTATAGAAGGTTTTTGCTCCGTTGAGAGTAAGCTCAATGACTCATGGCTTTGTCATGTCTTGGATATCAAATGAGAGAAGTACATGCTTGCTTGCTGTGTTCAGTTTGACATTCTTCTTCTTATGAGTTATTCACATAGAATATTTCCGGCTATAGACAATTGATTTTCTTATCTAAGTGTGATTAACCTTCTTCTAGGTTAAAATTTCCAACCTTCCGTACGACAAGCCTACTTGTACAACAATCCAATTCTAAGATTTTGCCTGTGCTTTGATTTGTATGCTGAAGCCCCTTCCTTTGATAACAAAAGATGGAAAAAGAAAAGGCGAAAAAATGGCAGAAAGATGTAAATAGAGTAGGTTCCGGTTCCTGGGTCTCTTCAAAATAGCAACAAGAAGTTTTAAGGTCTGAAAGGGTAGCCAGAAATATTTAACTTTTATTATGTTCCAACTTCAATGAAATTTTAGTTCCAACGAATGCTTTGCTCAAGCTATCCATTTCTTTGTGATTAAGTTTTCTAGATTGATTTATGAGATAGATTCCCTGCATCAATATGTCGAGTTCTTACCTCATGTTTTAAAGGTGAAAAATTGATGGTTTTCAAGATTGAATATGCTTACCAAACTTACACATGTTTTAGTTTTTTGTTCAAAAACCTATTCATGTTACTCTGCACCAAATTAATGTGATCTGGTAAGTAATCCATATGTTCCACCATAAATGTGATCATTAGTTAATGGCAAAGCTACCTCTGGGTATCGAATATTATGCCATTCGGAAATTGATATAAACATAGAAGACAAAATTGCTGGAAGTGGCTAATGACAAAAATCTCTGCCTTTCATACATTGGATTTTGTTTCTCAATTGTAATTTTTCTGAAATGTTGGGGGTATCACATTGGAGAAACATCTTGACATCCAATAACGGGACATCCACTTTATAGAAGAATCTTTGCTGCACAAGAAGCTAGAGATTACAAGGCTCTTTCAATATTTTGTGTAGCAGTAAATCTAGTGGGGTAGCAGGTAGGCTGTTAAAGATCTTATTTAACCATTCAAGATAACTTTCTCAGCACCAAAATCTAAAGGTATTTCAACAACCTGGCTTTTTCTGGTTATGTTCAAACCTTCGTTTAATGCATATGCTTAGGTGACAAATTAAATGGGTTAGTAGCTGTACTAAGTTGCAGCATCTTGCCATAATTTATTTTGTCTCTATGAACTAAATGGTTTTGGGTAATCCAAAAGGTGACATAACTATTAAAAAGCAAAATGTGTTTTATCTCATTAAAAACCATTGTGGTTATAGTTGTTTATCTCCATTGTCCAATATCTTCTTTCTAATCTAATACTATATTTTTATGTAGAATAGGATATAAATTAATCCACTGAAGCTGCAGAATGTATTGGTTTTGGAACATGAAATTTAAGACATCTTTGTGTGATAGTTTGAGAGATTATTCATTCTTGAGATGGTATATTCGATAATTTTATTGAGAATGTTATGCTCATTCATCAATTTTCTGGCCTCTAAACCCTCAACCACTCTTCTTGTCCAACATACTTTCAGGAAACTGAAAGATTGTTTAGTGTTCTATTTAACTTGAACATCCTGATACTATTCATTTATTTAAGATTGTATGATTGATTGATTGCTATCACTGTGTCTCAATTTAATGTACACAGTGTGTTTGGACTTGGTGTTATAATCTGCATCTCATGCATGTTTGTTGCGGATGGGTAACAAATATCCTTTTATTCATTTCAAAGCTTCTGATTTGAAGCAAAGTGTGCTTTTGTGTCTCTCATCTTGCCAGTTTCACTTGTTTCAGTTTTTGTGTAGAAACAGTGGATTAGAAGCCCCTTTCCCGTCATGGTATATATGTTTGATTTGTCTCATTGTCTTTATGAACTGCAGCCTTGCCCTGATGTCAAGACAATGGCACATATGAACAACTTTCTCTGATTGTTCCAATTATTTCTACATCTGACTCAGATGGCCAGCTCTATTCCTAAATACAAGTTGTTCCAGAAGGCAGCTAGAGCTAAAGCTTTATGTTATGTTTTTGTTTTTTCTGTAAAAAAAATCCTGAGAAGTACGACTCTTCATACTTCTTATTGCTGGCAAGAATCCTTGGCTCTCATTTGGGAAGTCTTTATGTGCCAGTTGTGGGTGACAAAACTCTTAGATTGTCAAACTTAATTCCTGTTAATGTACTTGTTGAGAAATGCTATTGCTTTACAAAACCAATTTGCTCTTGTGAAAATTTCTTGATTGAGTGACCAATGGAAAATTCAACATGGAGAAAATTGCAGAGTATTTGCATATTTTTTTACTGTTTTCATAGTGGACCGTTGTTTCTTGCTTTGAAACATTGTTTGATTCTGAACTTTATTTTCTCCCAGCCTTCCAACAGAAATGCAACATGTGACACGCAGAATATGAGGATTGCAAAGCCAAACTCAACTCCCTGTGCCTCTAGGATGTTGTAAATGCCTTGCTATTGCTTGGTTCCCTCAGCAAGGCGTCGAGTCTTCAAATTTCAGTATTTGACCATTTGAATTAGCAAAGCTGAGTGAAATTTAGTCAAAGAAATGGCACAAACCTAGAATTGTAAAGGTCTAGCTAGTACCTAATTGTTTCTCTTTTAAGGAAAGAGAGATGTTTGAGCATTTTTTTTAAGAAAAAGGGTAGTGAATTATGCTAAGGATTCACTATAATTACAAAATCCGCATCTATTATAAGCTTCTATACAGGACATGCATGGTGCGAGTGGTGAAAATGTTGCTTAAATACTATAGTATGATGTACAGTATTTAAATAGGAAAAATGATGAATGACACCATATTTTTACATAGCTGGTTTTAACAAAATGAACTAAAAGGGCATGGACATGGAGGCACGGAAACTTGAACAACTCCTTCAAGCATCTGTGTGACCATTTTCATTGAAGGTCTTAGAGATGGATCCTCTTGTATGCACCAAATTGCCACCATAACCAACCTTTCCAACCTTTTCATGTCAATCTTTGCCTCCTCATCGTTTTCCACTAGCATTTCTAATCTTCGGTATCTGTAACAGTCATAGACCCAGTCAACGAGTATCACTTCCTCCTCATTCTCTCTTTCCGTTTCTAAGCTCTTTCTACAGAAAACAATCTCCAGTAACATGACCCCAAAACTATACACATCCACCTTTGCTGTAATTGGCATATTCCTGAACCACTCCGGTGCTACATAGCCTCTAGTCCCTCTGATGGCTGTAAGGGTTCGAGTTTGTCCATTCATAATAAGTTTCGCCAGCCCGAAGTCTGAGATTCTTGCAGTGAAGGAGTCATCCAGAAGTATGTTTTGGGGCTTAATATCACAATGAATGATCTGTGTGCCACATTCATCATGCAAGTAAGCAAGCCCTCTGGCGATTCCAAACGCTATCTGGACGCGTCTGTTCCAGTCGGGTCTTGAAATTCCAAAGAGGAAACTAGCTAAAGTTCCATTGCTCATGAACTCGTAAACCAAAAGCTTTTGTTGGCCTTCGTCACAGAAGCCAAGCAACCTCACCAAGTTCTTGTGATGGGTCATGGCTATTGCTCTTGCTTCTGCTACAAATTCTTTCTCTCCATCTTGTAACAGATTGTCTAATTTCTTGACAGCGATTAAAGTGGTTGAACTTGGTGATGATAAGATCCCCTTGTATACAGTTCCGAAGGCACCTCTTCCTAGTTCATCCCGGAACCCCTCTGTGGCTTTTTTGAGGTTTTCAAAAGTGAAAGAACGCAAGTTTGTTTCCAAAATGCTTGACACTTCGGTGAGTGTCTGTCTTTTGTGGTACGAGCAAAAGAAGGCTATTGAGCTAGCCGCCATGAATAGCAAGTTGAGAAACACTGAGCCCCCCAATAGAATTGATATAACTAGGACTGCAGTTGCTTGATCTTCCTTCATATTGATGTTTTCCGAAGAAGGAAGTTCTCTTGAAGTATGATTAGCTTTTGGTATTTTGACAAAAACCTTTCCATAGGTACTAATATCCACCTTCCCACTTGAGAGAGGCAATTTCTTCTTCCAGCACCTCCCACTATAAGTGATAGCAACTACACAATTGCAATCAGAAATACACGCATCACGACAATTTACTTCATTTGATGGTTGAAGCTCTTCATAGTTTGCTGAAGTGCGCCAAACTAAATTTGACAGCACTGTTATTTCATATAATTCCTCTGGGTTTGGAGCAGTCGGATCACATCTTTGTACATTGTCTTGCTTACAGCCACTTAATTTGTCATCCTGATCTAATAAGGAGAATCCAGGAAGGCACTGGCAGTTGGGTCTTCCATTGGATTGAAGTGTGCAGTAGCTGTTAAGCCCACAAACACCACCACCAAGGTCGCCTTTGATGTCAGAGCAAATGTCTTTGGGCTCAAACCAAACAGGGGTCCAGGATTGAACCCAGATGTTTCCTTCTGTTGGGGACTTAGGGTGGGCATATTGTGTGAAAACCCCATCAACATCAAGTGTTGCCCTGTAATAGAAATCTTGCGGCAAGGAAATCGATCCTGATGTGAGGTTTTTAATGTTTCCATTCCTCCGAACTATATAAAGGTAACCCGATTCATTAAAAACCAACTGAAAACCAGAATTCGTGTCATTAGCAGGATCATATGTGTCACTGATATAATAAGCATCATAGGCTTTCTCTGTTGGCAGGGCAATGGGATTGAGCACAAGCTTGCCTTCTGGAAGCAAGCGGAGCTGGAACCTCCCCTTTTCATAGCTGTTCTCCGTTAGCCGGGAAGATAGCAGTCCACCACGTTCCATTATTTGAGTTGGCAGAATGGTGTCCGTTGGATTCCTGAAACTTTCCCAAATATGGTTAGATTCGTTATCTGCAATGATGAAATTCCCTGAGTTGAGCATAGCAGCATATGCAGCCTTATATACAGCAGAATAAGGTTTCCAGATCTCTTCACCGTGCGGAGTAGTAAGAGTGAATTGACCATCAACGCCAAGCTCAAGCTTTGATCCTTCTGGAGCTGGTTTACCCTCATTTGCATACCATACTATAGTTTTATCTGGTATGGTATCAAACCATATGGCAAGCAGAAAGAGATTTTGATCACCAACGGGACGAAATCCAAACGCAAATTCCTTAGAAGGTGAGTGCCATGGTGAAGAGTCGTCAGAGGCAACAAGAAGTGATCCTGAACTAATATTTGCAGTTTGAGCAGCCACCAAAACTGGTAGAGCAAAGAAAAGCAGGAGACTGAAATTGCGAAGAGTGGGACAAGGTATTTCCATGATATGGAATGGGATTATCATGCAACACAAAGTGTGTGTTCTAGATTAATCAGAATCATGTTAAAGCAGTTTATAAAGAGTATTTTCCTTGACAAAGTCATTGCATGGCATTGAAACTTGAAAGTGATTGAGCAAAGTGGTCATTGGTTTAGTTATCATGTTCTTTCGGACCAGCAATCTTAAATCCTTGGGAAGTATGAGCAACTCTTGTCGGTTAAGCTATCATGTTCAAACAACTGACCTTCTCTCTTGTCTTTTTTTTTTTTTTTCCCATTCAACCGCATTTAAATGAAAATTTCTGACTTTTTAATTTTGAATACTTTTAAAATCTTTTCAGTAACTGTGAACTAATTTACCATTAGCTAAGAGATTATAGACATACATGAAGCTTGACCATAACTTAGTTGGAGATTGCAATCTAAATTTGCTTTCCTTTTCTCAGAAAGCCATTTGGCTTAATGGAATTCTTAACTTCCTGCGGTCAAATCGCTCCATCTTAAGGCCACCGCGTTGGATAAGTCCAACACTTCACTTGACCATTCACATCAAATGTAACACTGTGAGGTCATACAGCATACAGCATTAAAAAAACCACGGCATTGAGAGAGTAAAGTAAGCTGCATGGATCAATTTCTTTTGGATTTTCATGAACACGTGCCAAATTCAGGTGGATTTAATTTAAACTTTGAAAATCATTTAAATCTAAAATAGTCCGAACCTAAAATAACATGATATGAAAAGATTCAAACTCGAAATGACTTAAATTTCAATTATGTAAAAAATTAATTTTAAATTATTTGTATTCGAATGAATTATCTAAATTCAATTCAATTTGATTTTAAAAATTAATAACTTGAATCCATAATGATCCAAATCCAAACAACCAAAACCTGAATCCCTCCAATATCAATCTTAATAACCTGAATACAAAATAATTTGACACAATTAAATCTCAAATCTAATTCGTCCAATTGTCACTTCTAGTTGCTTTTCAAAAATATTCTTTACATAACATAACAAAAAAGTTAAAGTAAGCAAATGTTGCTTACTAATTATAAACTTACAATCAGCGATAGAGCTAGCTAACTTTTATTAAGGGATTAAAAATGAAAAAAAATAAAATTAAAAATTTTTAAAATTAATACGTTGAATTTAATTAATAATAAAAAAATTATAATAAATAATAATTTTATATAACATGTAAATCAAAAAAAATAAGAAACAAAAAATTTACAATAATCATTTAAGAATGAAGTGCGTTTTATTGGTAAGTTACAGAAAAGAAAGTAAAATAAAAATTAAAAAACAAAAAAGAAAAGAAACAAAAACAAGAGAAAGAGATATGGAGAAACTTATGAATTAAGATAAAGTTGGGTATGATTTGGATCATTGTATTATTTTTTATTTGTATTAATTATTAAATAAAAGATTATTTTGAGAGATATTACAATATATATATAATAATAAATAAATAATTTTAAAAATTTTGAAAAGGCCACAGTCCCTATAAATATGCTATCTTTCATTTTTGATTAAAAAATATGTATAATAAATAAAAATTTTGAGAGGCGACAGCTCCCATCAATTAACTACCCTCCTCCCCTGCTTGCAAAAAGCCAACACATTCCTTTTATATACAAAAATTTCAAAATTAAGATCAAGAAATTTTAACTTTCACAAGAATTAGAGGCATAGTTTTATTTCCATTTATAATTAGTATATTTAAATCTGCTAATTATATGTTGATTATTTATTATTTTAATTTAGATGAAATTCTGTAACTTGTGTCATCCATTTGTCTGCATCATAAAAAGATCTGATATTCCTAAAATAAAGAAGTTTTCTTCTATAAATACCTAAAATGATGCATACGTAAAATTTGGAGAGGCTTATGAATATTGGCACATACATTATCAATTCAATAGTGCCAGACACACCTTTATAAATTTTATGGTTTAGAAGATCAGGATTTTATTTCTAAAAGGGAATTGGAGAATACTCATTTTTTTAATGTTTTATACATATATAAGTAAAACATAATATTTATTTACATATTTTAATGTTTTATTTGAGTTTTTATGTTGAATTCGAACTTAAGTTCGAGTCAAGTTTTCTAGATTTTTATGTAAATTAATGATAATGCATGGAAATTAATTGAGTTAATTTTGAGTAGTTTTATTTCTTTTTGAGTGAAACTAGAGCTTAACAAGTAAAACTCGATTGAACTCGAGCCTCGAGTTCTTTAATCGAGCCAAGCTCGAGCATGACATTGGACAGTGGCAGATCTAGAAATTTTTTTAAATGATGTCATAATTAAAATATTTGTATTTAAATTATAAAAGAAATTTTTTTATTTTTTATATACTATTTAAATATTAGTATATAAATTATTTTTTGATAAATTTACTTTGATTTGAAGTCGTTGATCCCATTCCCTGTAAAATTGTAAAAAAAAATAATGAATTTATTAGCATAATTAACTATATAAAACTCTAATAGAAGCATTATAACAAATAAAAATTTTTGACACTTTCAGTAAATAGGTGGTCTCATGTGACATCACTTGTTTTAATGTAAATCCACCCTAATATTGGCTCAGCTAAGCTTGATTACGCCCTTATCCACTTCTATGGAAAACTTCAATTTGAAATTTTATTATTTTTTTCAAGAATGAAGTACTACCAAAGTATAAACTCATTAGAAAGAGTGAGAGAATGTGTTTAATGATTATGAATATCAATTTGTGTATTGATTTTAAACGCAGCAGCTACGATTTAATAAATTCATTAATTGTTAGGCTTAGAACGTGATTAATTAGCCAAGACTCTAGGTGTTCATTTAGTTCCCTATCATTGACAGGCTTCTGTCAATTTTTGTTTTATTAATCCCAAGAATTAAACCAAAAAAGGCATAATTAACGTCAGCTGTGTTTCTTTTTTTGGGGGAAGCACTGCCAAATTTGATTCCTCACGTCTCCTTCACAATGGCTGGCACAGATACTAGAATAACATGTAACAATCTGAGAGATATGTGACAAAAGGGACCCATGGATCTCATTTCTAAAGGGACTGCTCCAGGATCTGGCCCAATTCTTCAAATTTTGAGAGACCCTACTGATAAATTTGTCTGCTTGGGTTTTTTGTTTTTGGTAAAAGCCTGCTTGGGGTAATTTTAAGATTTAATTTTGGCATAGTAATTCTTTTTTACCCTTAGTCCCTTCCATAGTAAAACGTGCAGGAATTTTGGTGCTTACATGGGAATTCAAACTCAGACAGAAGTTGAGAGGAGTATCTCTCAAGGATGGTAGACCCATCAAACAAAAGTACATGAATATCCCAATAAATTTGCTATAGATCAGCTTGTTTGATTTTCATCTGCCATGGCTTTCCAGTTGAATGTACAAGTTACCTTAGGTTGCTTTGAAAGCCCTAATTAATGGTTGAATTGACTGAATGACTTTTTATTTATACAAATTAAAACTTTAGGAATGATTAATGCAAATTTGCTCCAAATATTTACTTATATTGAGTTCATTAGTGCTACAGAGATTTTAATAACATCATCTTATACACTTGTAGAGGTATTAAGTAACTGATAAAGATTATCTGGCAGCTAACCAAAGAAAAAGAAATAGTAGCCGATTTCCAGTAAATGGTATGAGGAGGAGCCTTAAAAGCAAATTCGTATTTGCTTCACCAATGTTGTTAAGTGGATTATACTAGCGCAAGCAAATACATCAGGCCCCAAAGTTTGGCCCATCTTTATCTGAGCTGTTTCATTTAAATTTTGATTTTCCACAGCCACAGGCTTGCCTTGGCTCATGAGTTATTGCATGGTTTTAAAGGGTTTTTGGTGAAGACAATAAAATTGTCCTGAATTTGAGGTAGAAACAGACAAAGAAGTAAAATTATTTGTCGCCCTGGCTCCCTGATTTACATAAATTAAATGCATCTCCTTTAAGAATTCAAGTTAGAGAATGGTCGTTGGGAATTAACCTCCTTGGTTAAGAATTTAAGATACCATCAAAGCAGATGATGAATAACACTTATATTCAAGATCCCGTCGTGGTAAAGATGGAGGATGTTATACGTTGAAGCAATATCAACCCTGCATCTTAATCTTACTAGGTTTTATAGTTTGTTCATCGGGGAGGGTTATGTCTTTAGATTTGTTCACGGTTAATTATTCATCTGTGTCTGATAAAAGGAAACATCGGCCCTCGTAACGTCCCAACATTTTTTAGATAAAAATGGAAAGGAATGCTTCTCTCTCTCAACTCAGGCAGAAATCAACTTATCTTGAATGTTTAGTGACCCTACCTTGGCTTCAATATGTCACTCAGATGTCATGAAGCTGAAGCATCACCTATTTAAAATCACCGCTACCCTACACATCACTTCAATCACTTCTTCCCAACTGCCTTTTTTTGTCTCCCCTCTCTCATGGTCGAGTCACCCAAGGCATCAGAAATTCACTAGTTCAGTTCACTTCAAACAATTTGCACCTAAATTGAGTCAAAAAAGTAGTAACATTACCACCTAAATAGCTAGCTGCTACAACCTGATCGGACATCCTCTACAGCCTCACCGCAATGAGGTGTACTTTCCCTCTCTGTCTCCCTCTGCTCTTCCATGTTCTTCTCCTTTCTCTCTTCTCTATTCCTTTTGTGTCCACCGTTTCCATCCATGCAAAGAAACAATCACAGCTACCAAACGCGGATCTCCAGCCCACCACCATGGCTCCCTCTGAGACTGAGGTCCTTTTCAAGATTATGGAATCCATGTCCTCTGATCAAACCTGGAGAGTCTCCTATCCAAACCCTTGTAAACCTGGCTCATCTTGGCCTGGAATCGAGTGCAAACCAGGCTCATATAACTTCCTCCATGTCTCTAGGCTTGATTTTGGCTCCTCCCCAAACCCAACTTGCAAGAGAACTGCCACATTTCCTAGTCAAATCTTTACTCTTCCCTACCTACAATCAGTGTTCTTCTTCAATTGTTTCACTCACACCAAAACTTCTCTCTCTTTTCCACCAAACAGCCTCTCAAATTCTTCACTTCAACAACTAAGTCTCCGTTCAAATCCGGCACTTTTCGGTCCCATTCCACCCCAAATATCCTCATTGAAGTCCCTACAAATACTTACATTGTCACAAAATCATTTCACTGGACCAATCCCTGTTGAAATATTCAGCTTGACCTCTTTAGTGCACATTGATTTGAGCTATAACATGCTTAAAGGTAGCATCCCAACCCAAGTGGGTAATCTGATCAGCCTTGTAGGCCTTGATCTGAGCTATAATTCTCTTACAGGCTCAATCCCTGACACGATTGGCCAACTTGCTATGCTTCAAAAGCTTGATTTGAGCTCAAATTCACTTGTAGGTAGCATTCCTGATAGCTTTGAAAAGCTCAAGTTTTTGGTTTTCTTGGCTTTGAGTAATAACAGGCTTGGAGGAAATTTTCCCAAAGGATTGTCCAAGTTACAAAGCTTGCAATACTTTATTATGGATGATAATCCAATGTTCATAACTTTGCCTGTGGAGCTCGGCATGCTAGTGAAACTACAAGAGCTCAGGCTTGCCAATTCAGGGTATTCAGGCAGTATACCACCAAGTTTGTCAATGCTTATGAATTTAAGCACTCTGTCTCTTCAAAACAACAGATTAACAGGTGAAATTCCAATGAGTTTTGGCAGTTTCTCTCACATTTATCACTTGAATCTCAGCACAAATTTGCTCGATGGCGTTGTTCCATTCAATGCCAATTTCTTGAGGAGGTTGGGGAGGAATTTGGATCTCCATGGGAATCCAGGTCTCTGTTTGAGTTCAGCTGAAGCATATAGCGTGAAAATTGGAGTTGGTATTTGCAGCAGGAATCTTTCCTTGAGCAAGCCAGTGAAGAAGTCTCAAGCTGCACCTGGACTCTCCTATTCATTCTTTCTATTTGGTGTTTTGGGTGTTTTCAGTGTGCTTCAAATATCATTTCTTCTATGATTTCACTGCTAAAAATTACTTGACTTCTTAATCTTGCTCTTGTAATCAGTTTTCCTATTATTTTTCTAAGCTAGTCCTTGTAAAGATTAGTTATAGTCTAATGGAATATTTAATAACTAGTTAATTAATTGATGTGCATTTGGATTTTAATGGCTAAATATGTGGATTTGGTTCTGCTAACTTTTGCTGGGATTTTTACGTTTTCTGCTTTCCTAAGATTTAGCAGAACCATCTACATATCTACAGTACCCAGAATATCAGTTTGTCCCCATTATATTACCAAAAGATTCATCACTTATTGCAGGTTTGGCCTTAACCAAACTGTAGAATTTTGATATGGAAACATGTGCATGCTGTCGGAGTAGGACCAATTCTTGAATGATTCTAACCTAGTTCGGTGTAATTACCTGTCCACTTGCTTCCTTTCATGTCTTTCTCATCTTCCTTTCCACAGTTGTGACATTGATATTGGTTGCCCAACTTAAATCTTTTTTCCACTCTTTTCTAATTAGCAGACAACAAAGGAGGAAAAAGAAAGGGGTAAATTACAAAAAAAATAAAATAAAATTCTTACGGTTTGAGACAGAATAAATTTGCATCCTGAAGTTTAAAAATTGATACTCTATGTTTATTTTTGTAATTTTTTTTACTTACTTAACACCATTAAATTTACTTTCAAGATTTTTTAAGTTTTTCCATTTTATTTTATTTTTAACCGTAACATAAGAATTTTAATAAAAAAAAACATAAAGTAGTTACGAGTCAAAATTTTAAATCTTAAGAAATAAATTTATTCCGCCTTGAATTATAAGATTTTTTTTTTGTTATTTACCCAAAATGAATTTATGAAAATTCAAGCAAAGATTTTGGTTAGCCAAATATTTTTTTATTAGTTATTATCTTTAATGGAGAGGAAAAAAAAGCATTATTATTTGGTTGAATTAATACATATTTGTCCAACAAGACAACCAATATGAATATATAATTGATTTGACTTCTCTTGGTTGAATAAATACATTCGAACTTTGATAGGCTTCTCGTTATATATAGGTACTTGCATCCCAAAATAATGCATTTACTTGCACCTGCAATAAGTCTTTACAAAATGGCACATCAGAAGGAACCTATATAAACCTATAATGTCCTGCCAAGAGAGCCAAAGTGACATGCATTAATTCTAAACTCGTAGAAAATAAAGGAAAATATAATGAAAACCATAGATTCATGGGGCTTACATGAGGAGGAAAATTCCAAGAATGCATCACATTCTAGGGAAAGACCCCATTACCCTCTTATTTGGCAAATAAGAAATGAGCATGCGGGGGCCAAGAAAACACATGAGCATGCGAAGGAAAACCTGATGTGACACTTATTTTTAGGGACATAGCCTGCTGTCCTATTCTTGCATCGTGCATTCTCCTTATCACTCCTTACAGGACTCTTGTTGGTTCAATCAAAGGCCTCGGACAATTACATTTGCTCAAAGCATTGATTCCAGTTTTGTTGTTGTGGACCACAAAGACTCTTGCTCCAGTGAAGGGAAAATAATGGTGAACAGTCCCACGTCCGGATGACTCAGGATAGAGATCCATTGAAGGCCACGAAGAAAAATGGTGGTAATTTAAATATAATAAATGTTTGTTTCCTAGATTAATAGTACTCGAAAATTAAGTTATACACAAAACAATAGATTTCTTATGTTTGATGCCTTTGGTTACATGCCAGTGGGGCTACCATTTGCTGTAGCAGGATCAATGACGTAGGTACTGTTGGAGAGTCCTTGATCACTGTTTAAAAGGACAAATTTTGAAATGACAGCATATGCATATGAAACTTTGTAAGTTTGAATGGAAAGTGCGAAGTGCTAATGTAAAGCAAACCCAAAAACAAAAAAATGAATAGGAAACAAAAGGAAGTGGGGTTCGTTCGGACAAAAGTACGGGTCCTAATTGAAACTAGACCAACAGAGGGACTGACTCTCTCTCAAGGACAGTGTTGGTGGTGAAAATTTTTTTGGAGAAAGCTGTATCCCATGCTGCCACTTACAGTGAAATTACTCAACAGTAATTAACAGTATTTTTTAGTACACATCGAACTGCTGATTGCAGCTTTAGATTTACCTTCTTAGTATTACCCATTACCCTACCAAATTTTGAATCTTCCTTTTGTTGGGTCTACTCCATGTATTAACTTCATGCAATGTTTGATGCATTGGATTTGAAAAATCTTAAAACATAGTCAAAGTGTTGCTTATTTTTGGCAAGTCTTCCCAAACTGCAGGTTTTCACCATCATTTTCCCCTTCAAATGAATTATGCCATTGCGGGTTTACTAGTAACTTTTTTGTCTTCATAATTAGCATGACCATTTATCTCTCGCTAACTGTATTTTCTGGGGGTTAAGTATCTCTTTAGTAGTTCAGTTCATGAGTTCAAGACAATGTTATGAATCCCCCCTGATAAAGTGGGCAACTCTGAGAGGGATAAACTGAGTGCCCATTTTGGACAAGAGAACAAGCAAACCAAGCCAGGCCCAAAATCTGAACCTCCCAGGGGAGAAAAAACAGAAATAAATGCGCTCCCCCCCTCCACTCAATTGTCACACCCAACTTCCATTTTCATGTTTGATCCTTGAAAAAAGTCATCAAAGTGTGTCTCCACATGTTGTCACTAATGCTTGTTTTGGAAACTCATCAACCTTTTTATTATCTGTATAAAGGAATTGCACCCAGCAACAGACTCAACTCTTTTTCTTACAGACTGAGCTACCCTTATTAACATCTTGGGGGGTCCATAGGAGTAAGTATTCAAGAGCAAGGAATCTGAGGGAAATAAAAAGTAGCTATACTATACTCTTCCGTCTCTAAAATTGAATATTTACATTTTTCTCTTTCAGATTATTTCAAAATTATATTCGCTTTCTTGTCTTAGATATTTCTATTTTATATTAATTTTTTCCTTTTATTATTAAAAAATTGTGAATGTGGGATGTGGGAAGTGGGAGAATTTGAGAGGACGGGAATAGGAATATAATGATGAGAAAAGAGCTTGAGTTAGGGAATTGAGGGGAACAGCAAACCAAATCCTTCACTTTCTCTCTTAGCCAAAGGTGAGGAAAAAGTTCCAGGCCCTCACGTGGGATACAAGTCTATTTTCAAGTACAAAACACTACTTCATTACTTCAATGCTTTGCTGCTTTTCAACTTTGTCTGCTTTTCACTGTTTTCCTCCTGTTTGAGGAAAGTTACAGAATAATGCCACGGCATGAATGGGTATCCCTTTGTTTTTTAATTTTTTTCTCTATTTTTTAACGTAAAAAATATTAAAACTTTGAAATATCTGTTGGTTTATTTTTATATTATCAACAAACATAAATTTGTGACGAGTGAAAACAAATGCCACAAAGAAACAACAATTAGTATTCATCCACCTTTTGTAAGGAAGGACAGATCCAGGGTGGAGGTAATGGGGGCAATTGTCCCCATTGACAGGGACAGAGCTACGATAGAATATAATAAGGGAGAGAGTGTTGTTTAAAGCTAAGAGAGAATACGAACCATTTGTTGCTATTATTTTAAAATAAAATTTTTAGTTTCTGTTCTTTTTATTCAAATTGTTATATGTAAAAACTTATAAAAAATAAATTAAAAGGGGTATAGAAAGGAAATATGTCAAAGCTTTTTGGGATAAAGCTGAAATGTTAAGAAATCCAAGTAAAGATTAGTAATAAAAAATTCTGAAAGGAGCATGGGTAAATGCAGGATTCTGGCAAAGCCAAGGAGGCCATGGCTCTTTCCTCAGCCAACGACAATTTTTTTTTGGGAATAAAAAAATTACATTCTAATTCCAGCTGGTAAATTATAATAGAAAGAAAAAACAACCCCATATTAGCTATGATGTGAACTAATCCATTCCCTTCTCCATATACATGGCGTATAAAAACTTTTTATTATCGCTCAAGTAAGTTCTGAATTGTATTAATTAAATCTAAATTAGAACATGGGTGAGTTCAAATTGAGGCAATGGCCCAGGCAACAAACTGGCTATCAACTTGTAAATTAATGTTTGCGCTAACCCATGTCCCATACAAGACATAACCTTTTATAAACTCCCCATAGTTTAGCTTAAGATTTAATGTTCCTTTCATTATATTATAAAAGTAATTTAAATTTTAAGCTTTTATATATTTTCCCTGCATTGAAATTGATATAAAAATAAAATATGAATCATATTATTATAAATATTGAAAATAATAAAGGTATAATTATAATAAAAAACAACTTGTTTTTTAAAATAATAAGGTATAATATATATAAAAAGAAATAAATTTTTATAATTACTTGTTTTGTTGATATGAGATCCACCAAAATTTTGAAAAATTGCGAAACAACAAAAAGTGAAAGATTTTGATAAATTAAAAGGTTATCTTCTATCTCACCTGTTGTTTTACCATTCCAAAATACGGTCGAAGAAAAAAAAACAAAAATAAAAATAGTCAAAGAAACAAATAGATGAAACCATTTAAAAAACAAACTTAAAAATATTCAAATGATTAATTGTTTTATTTGTATTTTAATAGTTTTGTGATTATGATAAAGTTATTATTTGAATTTTTTTTTTGAAAAGGAAGTACTTTTATTATTATACTTGAATTAGTTTTGAAAGACAAACTCTCAACATGTCAATACATTAATAATCTCCTAACTGCAATTGGAAGACTTTCACACATAGCATAATCTTCGTATGAATTAAAACCATAGTTAGCCATACTTTGCGATAGACATGTACTAGATGTCCCACTGTTTCTATAAAATATCCTTGATTGCACGTATTAAATTCATATTCGTACACAAGAGGAACTTATCCACCAAAATTGACTAATACTATTATCAACTTAAACCATTGCCTTCGTGAACCCCGAACCCAAGTTAGT
Source organism: Theobroma umbraticum (assembly GCF_002168275.2). NCBI lineage: Eukaryota > Viridiplantae > Streptophyta > Magnoliopsida > Malvales > Malvaceae > Theobroma > Theobroma umbraticum. The sequence continues at coordinate 7,966,683 of NW_018397255.1, read as the reverse complement.
CCAAGTCTGCAAAGCACCCCCCACAACTCAGCTTTATACGTTGAACACATGCCCAATTTTGTCGCAAGGCCAGCTTGCCAATAACCCTCAGAATTACGAATCACCCCCCTGTAGTAGCTTTGCCTATTGATTCTCTGTTGGTATAGAAATAGCATCAAACATAAAGCTATTGCACCACTTCCACAAATACCAACAAACAAAGCCATATGAAACAAACCATGGAGTAGCATAAAATACCAACTTATGATTTTGGAGATTGCTTACCAAGTATTCCCATAGTGACAGTGAAAAGAACTTGTATCGTTCTTGTTGAGGGACAAGTCTTACCCATAAAGAAGTCGCCACCATGCAATCTCTAAGCACATGTATCACATTCTCATCTTCCATCTTACAATGTAAACAAACTGAATCTGATGTGAGCCGTTGCCTTTCTCTATTAGTAAGAATTCTCCCATGCAAACATTGAACTAGAAATGTTCTCACCCTTTGTGGCTCCTACCACCTCCATGCAGCTTGCCATATTCCACTCAGCTCAATAGCTGTTGAGGACGATATGCTCCTTAAATAATTATATGCAGTTGCAATAGCAAACTAACCCAACAAAGATAAGCCCTACTACAGTTCGTTTTACTAGATAGCTAACATGGGACGCATAGGTTGTAGCACCTGCATCACAACTTCATAAAGAAGACAATTAAACAATTTATCATGGTCCCAATGACCATTTAAGTTCATGAAGTCTTTCATCGAATCCTTATCCAATGCTGGGCTCGCCACTCTAGACAGTGGTTGAGCTAGAATTTTATGTTTGATGGGCGAAAATAAGAAATTCAATGTTTGTAGAGGTAAAATTATAAATTCTTTTAAAAAATAGAGAGTGAAACTACTATATTAAAAAAACAAAGAAACATTATTAAATTTTAAAATTTTAAGAGGGGTGATGGCACTTATTAGTCCCCCTCCTCCTACCTTTGACTTTATATGTAACATATGCCAAAGTTTTATCACCTAGCCATGAATCCTTCTAGAAATTCACCAACATATTGTCTTCAATTATCCATCTGATATTAGAAGTAAAAGTTTACCATAATCCATCTGACTTCACACAACCCATAAATTAAAAGCTCCAGTTCTTTAATGCTCTCGGGTCTTCGAGGAACATTAACATTGTATTTACCATTTAACACTTTAACCCAAAGTGCATCTTGTCTATTCATAAGTTGCCACAATAACTTCAAAAGAAAGGCCTCATTTATAAGCTTCAACTGCCTTATTCTCATACCACCTTCATCTTTGGGTCGGCACAATTTATCCCAACTAATGAGATGAACTTTTCTATGGTTTTCATCACTTCCCCATCGAAAATTTCTACACAATCTCTCAAGTTTCTGGCAAATGGTGAGGGGAATCAAGATTGTTTGCGTTACATAGTTGGGAATGCTAGTCATCAATACAAATTTAAGCAATGTGAGACGACCTGCGAAAGAAAGAGTTGATGCTTTCCAAGAACTGAGCTTATAATTAATTTTATCAACCAAACTATTAAATGAACATATTCCCTTACGACCATTCAATAACAGAACCCCAAGATATTTACCAAGATCATCAGAATAATGAAAGCTAGAAAAGCTCACTAGATTGTTGATGCTACCCTTACTCACATTGTTTGAACAGTAAAACAAAGACTTTTCCACACTCACCTTTTGTCCAGAGCATGCACAATAATCATCAAGGACTTCTTTTATCACCTCCATCTGCTCAATTGAAGCCTTTGCAAAAAGTATAAAATCACTGGCAAAAAATAAGCGTGTCAAAAGTGGACACCTAAGACTTAACTTCATTGGTTTCCATATACTGTTTGCAACAATTGCATGAATCCCATGAGTAAGTCTCACAATGCAAAGTACAAACAAATACAGAGATAAAAAATCTCCTTGTTTAAACCCTCTAGATGGGTTAAAGGGTGTCGAATGGGAACCATCTCATAAAAGCTTTGTATCGTTGCACTGCCAACTCTAAGTCAACAAATTCACAATTTTATCAAGAATTCTAACCTCCTCTAATGTATCATAAATGAAAGCAATACTTTTGTATAATTGTTTAGTTAAAATGTAAAATATATTTTGTATAATTGATAATTAAAAATTTTACAATATTTCCAAATTATAAAAACCTATAAAGAATATATGTAATGTATTATCTTTATATAAAAACCAAGTTAATTTTATTACACTTGAGTTGATTTGTATCGATTGTTTTATATATTTAATATTATATATGTATATTAATTTTTCTTTGCTGAATATATAATTTGGATAGGGAAAAGTATTGCTTAGTTATAATGCATAAAAAAACTTATGAACTATTTAAAAAAGTTTAAATAAAATTTTATTTTTTTATTACGTTCAATCAAATCTTTATACTTTTATTTTGAATCAAAGTTGTTATAATTAATAATTGACTAGCTGTTATTAGTCAAAATATTACTTGTCATTCTATACAATGTTGCATTGATTTAGCACGTTGACATGCTGTAATAGAAATGACGAAATTTATTGATGTGATACGATGACATGATTAAGTGACATTTTTTACCTTCTATGTTAACATTACATGATATAAAAATGAGAATTAATATTTTAATTAACAACAATTAGTTAACCATTAATAATAAAAGTTTATTTGATTCACAATAAAAGTACATAAACATGATTGAACTTGATAAAAAAATAAAAATTTATTTAAATTTTATTCAATATTTGAGGAGTATTTTCAAGTATTACGTTAATCACCTACTATGTTATTTCCCAATTAATTTTACAAATTCACCCATAAGAGAACAAAGTTATCATGAGAAAACATATTTATCAATTGTATTTCTCCAAGGAATGGTCGAATGTCTTAAGATCTTAAAACTATAATAGAATTTGACCTCTGCGATGATGCCAAGATGCAGGATTTTCGTATCAGCGGAGGTAAAATTATCAAATGATTAGTTACAATTCTATGTAAATTATATAGCCAAAATTCATGGAACATCGACTTTGGTTTAGCTTAAGCAGCAAAAGAAAAATGAAGCATTCATAAATGAAAGCCCATGAATTAAAGTTAAAGCTTTTTCCTTTGGGGTTGTTATGGATGGGCTAAAATGCTGCAGCCCATTCCGAGCTTGAATCGAAGGCCGTTAAACCTCGCTTCGGGTTTCCTTCTCTCAAATCTCCGAATCTGAAGCATATTTTCCGATGGCTTCTTCGAAGCTCCTAAGCCAACCTCGGTGGTTCCGATTCCTTCCGAGAAACCTTTCCAATGTGAGGCTCTTTTCTGATTTACCTTCTCAACTCCCTGTTTCCGAACCTCAGAACAGCATCGAGTCCAAATCTAACAACAGATTCAGCAAGCCTTCTTCAACTCCCTCTTCTTTGAAGGAACCCGAACTCGCCAAGTTCTCTGCCATTGCCGATACTTGGTCAGTAAAAATCGGGGGTTTTTTTAGGCCAATTTAACAAATAAATTTAAATATTTAATGATTGTTTTCAGCATTTTGATTGTTTGTAGGTGGGATTCTGAAGGTCCATTCAAACCATTGCATATTATGAATCCTACCAGGCTAGCTTTCATCCGCTCTACTCTTTGCCGACATTTTGGGTATGTTGCCTCTATTTCAGAAACACTAGAATTTACCTGCTGACTTTGTTTCGGATGGCTTTTTTGGTATCTGTAAATACTAAATTTAACTATGTCTTTGCCATACTGGTTTTTCAGTTTATCATGTCATCAAATTTTGAATTTTTATTTTTGGAAATTTTCATTTTAAGCACTGGTCGTGTTTGTTTATGCATGTTTGATCTTATATATGGTTTATATGATGATTGCCGGTTATCGTAGAAAGGATCCTCTCTGTGCTAGGCCTTTTGAAGGACTAAGGATTATTGATGTTGGTTGCGGTGGTGGAATTCTTTCAGAGGTATTTATGCATGTCTGCCACTGGAATTTTCTTCATATAAGAAATTATTTGGTAGTTTTTTAAATTCTGGCAATGTACCTACTCCTAATTAGTTACCCTGCATTGTTCACTCAAAAGCGCCACTAATCAGAAGTCACATAACAGCTTATTGCAAATGACATTCTCAGTAAATGACATCTTCGTTGCTTAATATTTCTTGAAAATCCTGTGTTTGTTCCCTGATATTGAATGGCCTTAAAGTCTCCGTTTTAGATATTCTCAAATTCTTGATTACCTATGTAAACACAATCTTCTTTAAGCATTTCACCATTTTATATTAGTTCCATTCATTGGCAATCCAATTTTAGGAAATTTATGGAAGAATCAGTTAATATAACCCTAAAACAATATGATATTATGGAGTTTCTCTGTGTCTCTTGAAGTCCCATTGGTCAACATAGTGAGGATGGAGTCAAGCCTACTTGAGTGGAAAGTAGTGGCTATGATCAATTTGTAATAGTTGTGAAATGGTCAAATCCTGGTCAGGCACCATTCCACTAACAACCAGGATATTAACAAGTTGGGGAAACAGGGTCCTGCATGTTGTGTTCCTTGTGATGTTGTTGATACTTGGATACCAAGGCTTTTAGATTGGCTGTATGTGTGAATAATCAAATTCTATTCCCTGCCATATGAGAATTGAATGGTTGAGGAACAAATAGTGAGGCAAAATCAAGAAATGACTCTCTATCCCCAAGAGGACATCCCAATGGCTGGAACCTGAAACACATCTTGTAGGTCTCAAATTTGGAATCTAGGGAATAAGAAGAGGTTGGGGGGGGCGTGGAGGGGAGGATTTATGGGATAGGAAAGAGCTACCTGCCCAGGCCCAACGAGTCTCCAATATGTACCCAAAATGACTAGCAGACTAGGCTACTAGATATGAAGTTGCTGGTGCTTGTAGAAAGGTTCCTTCTCTTAACATTCTCAACTTGGGACCTTGATCACACAGTGGTTACCTTGAATGGGAGAAGGATTTTAAATTTAGGAAGTTATATGAAATGTTACAAATAGGGAGAGGAATAAATGGGCTTGCAGATGTGATTATGGTAGAAAGTTGTGGCTTATATGGCCAAAATCACAAATGGATAAGAAAAAAGAGGAAACATGGAAACCAGAAAGAGGAGTGGAAATCTACCACATATCTTTTTTGTCTTCTTTCTTTAGATGTTGATGCAAACCGTTCATGTTAAATTTGATCTTTTGCTGGTATTTATTATTTTCTCTTTCCTCTCAGCCCTTGGCTCGAATGGGAGCAGCTGTCACTGGAATTGATGCAGTAGAGAAAAACATCAAGATAGCCCGTCTTCATGCTGTATGCTCTTTTTCTTCATTTCAAGCATTCTCATGATTTGTAAATAGTGTTAAATTGTCTACATGCAAGTGTATACTTTCATAGTAGGACATGTTCTAGTTTTTGCAGCACTACCTCTTCTATTCTTGTTACCCCGTGCATTTGTACATCTTGGCTGATTTTAGTATTGATAAGTGCACATGGGTTTGAAAATATAAATAGGTTGTCATTGCATATTTAATGATCAATCTATTTTAGGAATACGGTTTTGAATATAGTATGTGTTGTCAAGGCTTTTTTTACTTACATTTTGTCTTTAAAACAACAGCTTGTATGTCTTAAAGAATATGTTCAAGTTGGATTATGTTATTTTATCAGGCATATGTTACTTATATGGAAATTTCTTGAGAAGGAAAGGTTTTACCTGGTCTAGTTAGGCACAACAAGCCAGTTAGGTGGGTGATTGGATATACCTTAGATATTTTTAACCTAAATAAGTTTTCAAGACTTGAAGTGACAGATTTAGTCAATAGTCAAGTCATTCTAGCTTGTCCACGGTGTCTGAATTTGCATTGTTATGAAATCATCCTAAGCAAATTCATGATTCCCTACTTATTCTATCTCTGTTTTTAATTACTTCCTATCATTAATATATTTTCTTCTCAAATAAATATCTAAACCTAGTCAATTAAAAGTTTTAGAACAAGCTTTTTTGATTTGAGTTAAGTTTTCATTCCAGAAATATTTTGACTTATATTCTGATAATTTTGTGGATTATTTGATGGGTTGTAAGTATTTGCTGGTGCTGTGTTTTGCAAATTCAAAGTTCTTTTCTTCATTATAGATCATTGATTCTTTCTACAAATTTGAGAGATAAAGTTCAAACTTTTACCACTTTCCAAGATTGGGAGCTCCAAATTTACCACTCTACTTTTTTTTTGGTGCAATTTTATCACTCTACCTCCATTTTCGGTACAATGTTACCATCATTTGGATGAAGAAGGGATATTCCACCATGAATCCCAATATTCTATTAGCATTTGTTAATGTGGAAAAAATAATTAATTTTTCTTTCAAAATTTAAATTTGATAAATTTGAAATCCAAAAAAAAAAGATAAATTTGAGGGATAAATACCAAAAAGGAAAAAGAAAATCAAATGCTATTGAAATTTCTAAAAACATTTTAAAACATTTTCTATATTTGTAGGAAAATACATATTTTTTATATTTTAAATATGTTTTTATTTATAAAAATATATAACCATTTTTATTTTCTTTTTATATTTAAACATTGAAATTATATTTCTAAAATTATTTTTAAAATAAAAATACATTTGTGAGTTGAGTAAATTTAGAAAACAAATAGTAACATGTAAAAGAAAATAAAAAATTAATATTTTTTCTTTCTTCTTTCTCTTTTCCGCCTAATAGCTTTCTTGATGGCCTTTGGCATCCAATCAGCATTGGGCCAAAGCCTGTAAGGTCGAATGTAGCTCCATTCGCCACCAAATCTGACCAGTAGAAGTGGGATTTGACCCTTTCCCTCCAGATTCAGCCTCTGGAAGTGGTTTTGGTTTGTGACAACTTTCCTCTGCTGGTGCTCCTTCCAAATTGGTGGCCAAGGAGGCAAACAGAGAAAAAGGAAAGAAGAAGAGAAAAAAAGAAGGAAAAAAGAAAAAAAAAATTGTATTTTCACTACAAAATGGTTTTTGGTACAAATATAGTTTTCTAAATATAAAAAATTAAAAAATGGTTATAGATTTTTTTACAAATGTAAAAGAAAGATGTTTTAAATATATAAAAATATATTTTCTTGTGTTTCTTTTTTTTTTGTTGGTAAATAATCCCATTCATTTATCTAGTTGAAACTTATAAAAGAGTTATTTTAAGTTTTCTTCAGTTGGCAAGAGTTAAATGAATGTTGAGATTTTTGGATGGAATATTCCTCTTCCATCCAGATAATGGTAACATTGCGCCAAAAAATGACGCTGAGTGGTAACATTGCCCCCCAAAAAAATAGTGGTAAATTTGAAATCTCCAATTTAGTTTAATGGTAAATTGACCATTACAAGTTTGAATTTTTTGTCTCTAAGTACTATTGTACCAAATTACAAGTTTAGAGTTTACATTGACAAGTGCCTGTATCTCAATCATGGTTATTGTGTTCTAGACCTGAAATGGATACCTGTTTCTACAGAATTTGGATCCAACAACTTCAACTATTGAATATTGTTGTACAACAGCAGGTACATTCTAATCTTAATGCTTCCTCTGTAGGTTAATCTTTCTGGTAATCCTAGATCTATGGTGTGTTGAAATGGGTATTGCTTCTTTGTTTTGCATGCCTTTTTTAAATCTTTAAGATAGTAACATTTCTTGATGAATTGGACTGTGGGAATTCATTGTTGTTGGATTGCCGCTTCTGACACTGCAACCAAGTTTATATTTGAATGATAAAATGTGCCCAAATTTAATATTTGTTAGAACTGCCATATGTGTGATTCTCTTCTGAGTAAGTGGCCATTTACAATGAACTCAATGTTGCTTGGTTGACTTTCATGAGCCAATAACCTGGAAAATTTATCAATGCAAACGAGAAATGCTAGCTGATTTGCCGCCACTGGGTTTTTACTCAAATTTATGGTAACTGTAATAGATTTCTTCTGTTTGTGGTGAACATTCCATCTCCATGGTTGGTATTCCATCCACTGTGACCTTTCGGTGTTTTTTACTTCAAGCAAGTTTCTACATTGTATCAGAGTGTGAAAGCTGTTGATACAGCTAGTTGGCTAATTGGTCAAATTTACTGTATTACTTTGATAGCTCCTATTTTTAATCAATGAAAGATATTGAAGACAATTGAAGTTGTAACCATTTTATCTGGGCGCGCGTGATGGTCACATGTACTTTGATAGCTCCTATATGATGATTGCAGATTGTAATTTTGACTTCAATAAATTTGTTTTTATTACACTGTGTTCCATGGGAGTGACATGGCTGATTTGAATTAGTTATGACCGTTATAAAAAATCTTTGTTACTGCTAGTTTATCATTTCTGTCCATTTATGAGTTTGTTTGGTGTTTTTCTTTAAATGATAGCTAATGCGGATACATTCTCATGAACAGAAAAGCTGGTTGATGAACAGAGAAAGTTTGATGCAGTGGTTGCTTTAGAGGTATGCTCCCTCTCGACAAATACTTCTCTCTCTTTCTCTCTCTCTCCCCAACTGTCTCCACTGGTTGTTGAAAGAGTGCTATTATTATGATCTTCTTTAGTTCTTTACCATGATTGATGGTGCTCTCACTATTGCTGAGAGAAACTTTATGGCCTATTCAAGTTACTTAGCATTTAATAAATCTTAGTCATTCAATCGTTCTTTATATGCCTTGTTGTAAATTTGCATCCATCTTTTTTTTTGGGGGGGTAAATCAATAACTTTTACTCAAGGTGATTGAGCATGTAGCAGATCCTGCTGAATTCTGCAAGTCTCTCGCAGCATTAACTGTTCATGAAGGGGCTACTGTGGTTTCAACAATTAACCGTTCTATGAGATCATATGCAACTGCCATTGTTGCAGCAGAGTACCTGCTCCAGTGGGTATGATTCTGTTATTTTCTTTTTAAGTACAGCACATCAAATTTATTTTTCCGCTTTGATATGTGATTTTACCCATATATCTGTGTGCTTTATTCAAATTCCTTGTAGAGATTTCACCTTTACTTTCAGGACCCGCTTTTCATGCTTAACATCTTGTTGCCTGAAAATTAATCTAATTGAGGTCTTGTTTCTATGTTTTTTTCCTCATCTATACGTTTTTATTCACATGCAAAATGTTGAATACAGGTTCAAAAATTTGGCTAAATTATATTACAAGTATAGATTTCCCATGAGATAGTATTGTTTAGAACTGGATTTGGTGTCCTGCAGAACTTATATGGCTACTATCCCTGGAACAAGCATGACATAGCTGTTGCCTCCGAGGTTACAGAAAGCATTCTCTGCACATTTTAAAACACTGGCAGTTAGATGTTTTGTTGTTGTTTATCATAGTTGCTAGTTATACGTTAACAACATGTGACTTGATTTTATGCAGCTTCCTAAAGGGACGCATGAATGGTCAAGTTTCCTTACCCCAGAAGAGCTCACCATGATTTTAAAGCGCGCCTCAATTGATGTAAGCAAACCATGCAGTATCACTTTGATAATTGAACTCTTCCTGCTGGTATGACTAACCTTTGTGATGGCTGGCTGTACAGGTGAAAGAGATGGCCGGATTTGTGTACAACCCATTAACCGGGAGATGGTCTTTATCCGACGATATCTCTGTTAATTTTATCGCTTTTGGTACTAAAGAAAACTGATGAATAATCGTGTACAGTATGTCAGATTTTGCATCAATTTTTGTTTTGTTTTGTTTTGTAATTTAGAGTCTATAATGATCTGCCTTGATATTAATTAACATTCTTACTTGTAGGTTATATGGGTACAGCCAAGTTATTAGTCGAGTTCTTTAACCTTGGCATATTTCATTTGTCCCAGAAGATGCAAAGAAATAGTATTCTCAGTGGTTTCCTTGGACGGAACCTATACGTGAAACAACACACAATGCATTAAAATAACGAAGCTATTTATTTACACGGATTTTCATTTCATAATATTCATGCCCTCAATAAACAAAGCTACTTAAGATTGAAGGACACTTTTTCCTCAATTCGTGCTCTGGCCATCTGGCTTATGCCCCTTTATTTCTTCATTTCAATATTTTATTTTTTTTTACTTTCTATCCAAGATTTTTTGTTTTTTAATTACAAAAGCATGAGATTTAATTTTTTATAAATTCAGTTAAAGAATTTAACTAGTTTGAATATCATCTCTAATCCGAAGCACATTAAATTTTAAGGAGGTTACATTATAATTCAATTATGTTTGAATATATTTAAATTATATTTACTTCAATTAGGAAAAATAATTATCAACTATGAGGTTTAATGAAAAATAAATTTATTCCCTAGAGTTTGAAAATATACTCTTTTATCTCTCTTGGCCAACGTAACTAATGTCAGGATTCCATTAATCAAACTAATTTTTGTTTTACTGATAAATACTAAAAATACCATCATGTTGTTTACTTTTCCCTTTTTTCCCTCCTTTCTTCATTTTTGTTTGGTTTTACTTAAATTCTTGACCAGTAAACCATTTTTTTCAACTTAATGATAATTTTTTCTTTTTAATTATAGATAATTTGGTACATTCATTGCAAAGTTAATATATAGTTGAATTAAAAATAAATTATACTTATATATGCATGTGAATTAGAATATAAATTAATTAAAATATAATTTGATAAGTAATTAGGGATAACTTTAAACCTAATTAAGTCTCATAATTTTATAATTAAAAAAGTCTTGAATACTAAAAAAAGGAAAAATAAATTATTAATAAAGGACCATAATATAAAATTAATTAATTGATTAATATTATTACGTTTTTAAGAAGGTGAGGACCAAATTTAGAGAGATAAAAAAGTTATTTTCAAACTAAAAGATTAATGCATTTTGTATCAAAATTTTTATATTTCTCCAAGAACGAAAGAAAGAAAGAAAGGGGATATCCCCACTTACCTTGGGAAGAGAAACAGATTGCTATAGATAACAGATTGCTATTGAGAATTCCAAGGATTATTCAATTTGCTCACGCTATTTTGCTTCTCAGACCTACTGTCCTAATGGACAAAATGGCCATCACACGCTACCTCATCTGCCAAGTGGCGATTATGATGGTCGAAGACACGCGCTCCAAACAAATCGCGAGTTTACAAGAGTGACCGATTACCACCTCTAGCCCAGTCATCATGGACCCGGCCTTTTCTGACAGATAAGAAATGGGAGACACATTTTTACACGGTTTCTAGAATAAAAAAAGCAGTGGCTGATTACGTGGCACTTTTGAACAGTCTTCCGGCTTCGATTACCGTTCGTTTTAATATAATCACACGCCCATCACCATTTACCCCAAAAAGTTAAAAATTGATACTCTGTGCCCGGATGTATATCGTATTAATATCATTGTTTTAGACGATCCTTCCCTTTATATATATCTGATCAAAACGATTTAAGAAAAAATCAAAGTGAAAGTAAAAATAGTATATATGAATATATATGTATAATATATAATATATGTATTTCTTACAAAGAAATCCATAGACACCAACATTTGTGCCGGAAAAAAAGAAAGCCAGTGAGGTATCTATTAATTTTTTATAATAGGTATTTATTTTAAGAGAAATTATTCTATAGAAGGTTGACAAGTTCTCATAGAATATATTTATGAAAATTAATTACTTGACATATGAATTTCTTTATCTTACTTGCAGAGTTTAATAAATTTACCATTCATATGTAGAATAATAATAATAAATAATTATTTATTTTAACATATAAAAATAAAATTTAATAAAAATTTTATATATAATTATTCTCATATTTAATACTTCGACATGTGTATATGAAATGATGATTAATAATATGTTAATAAATAATATAATGATACCAATGCTTCAATTGTATCGAATTTTGCATTGAATTTTATCATTAAACTTCAATGATGAATTTTGTTCTTATAATTTTATTTGATTTTTTTGGATAATAAAAAAAGTAAACGAATAATTAATTTAATATATTTTTCATGTAATTAAATAAAAATTTCATACCAAAATAAAAATTGTGACGTGGAATTTCATACGAAATCTCTCTTTCCTATCTTGATTGGGAAGCAAAATTGTGAAATTTTAAGTTATAATTTTTGTTTCCTTAATGTAGCACAAAAATAATTTTCTCTGATTTTCTTTTTGGATAAGCTAAAAAAAAGAGAACGTGATTTTGCAGTGTGAACAAAGGCGAAGTAAGTAAAAAAGAAGGTGAAGACAAAAAAAATAAAAAAGAAAAGAAAATCCCTGCACTAAAATTATAATTTAATCCCCAAAATCAGAAAACACAATTCCGAAAGAAATTCTTATGCCTATCTATATAAGTGTATATCACATTTCCAGAACATAAGCTACGAAAATAGAAAGCAGGCGCCCCCCCAACCCCCCCCCCCCCCCCCCCAAGACAATAAAATCTCAGGAAATTCTTGTTTCTTCTTCTTTCGAGATTTGTCTTTAATTTTTCTTGTAAAAAAAATGCCATCAAAGGAAGAGCTATCTTCGAAAGTGAAGGCACGGTTGTCCGTGCTCTCTGCTCATTTGGCAGCTCCTGATTGCTCCTCCCACAACCTCAGCTCCACCGTCCTCGAAAAACCAATGGTGCGTGTCGGCTCAGACCGTCGGCTCTGTCGGAGGTTCGTTAACCATTGTCGACGAGCGAACGGGGAAGAAATACGAGGTCCCTGTCTCCAGCGAAGGCACTATCAAAGCTACTGATTTCAAAAAGGTTATATTTTTTTCAAAGTTAAACCAATTTGTCAGTTTCTTTTTTATTTTTTTAAAAATATCCGATATTGATTTGTAAGAGATCTAATTTTGTTTAAACCCTGGATATGATTGTAGATAACAACAGGGAAAAATGACAAGGGGCTGAAAATATATGATCCGGGGTATTTGAATACAGCTCCGGTTCGGTCGTCGATTTCTTATATAGATGGAGATGAAGGGATTCTTAGATACAGAGGGTACCCGATTGAGGAATTGGCGGAGAGTTCCACGTTCTTGGAAGTAGCCTACCTCTTATGTAAGCTTTACAAATACAGACACCGCCTCTCATTATCCGAACTATGACTGTTTCAAAATTTTCTGTGGAAAAAAAATGTATGCATGTAAATTTAAAATTATTATTTTTTGTTAGGAAAAACAATTTGGTATAACTAACACTTTGCACATGATATTGCATGTATAGAGTCGTGGATTAGTTTATGTAAATCCTAACTCACAAAGCCATTATTTTATTTGGGAAAGATAGTTCAGACTTACCAAATCAAATGAAATCTTTGATAGATCAAAGGAACCCTTTGGTGCCACCCATTTTAAAATTGATGCACATGGAGATTGTATGTAAATTCTGTGACATGGTGTGTAGTGAAGATCAATGGGAGGTTAAGGGGTGAGAAAAATGACAAAAAAAAAGAAGAAATCTAATGAATGGTGGAGAGGGGTATAGAGGAGGATGTTATGACTCTGCTAAAGGGAGTTGGACTCCTGATTAAAGTGTAAAGAGAAACTTTATGCCATTTTGTTGATATTCATCTAAAGCAAAACCTTTTTTGGATTAACTAATAACTGACTATTTGAGGATAAAATCATAGTTGCGCACCCTTCTCATTGTTTATATGACAAACATGAATTTAACTTAATAATTCAATTGTAAACTATTTTGAGAATGGTTTTATCTAATTATCTGGGACTATAAAGGTTTATATTCTTATGTCTTTGATTGCAATTTTGCATTTATTTATATATTTGGTTATGTGTTTTAAGTAACTTGCTTCCTCTTTGTCAGTGTATGGGAATTTGCCATCTGAAGGTCAGTTAGCTGACTGGGAATTTGCTGTTTCTCAGCATTCAGCTGTGCCACAAGGGATTCTGGTATGCTTTTCTTTCTTCTAGCATTAAACCATGTCTAATTCTGTGATGCTGCAATTTGCTGGACGTTTATGATAAATGTACTCCCTCACTTGTCTACCTTCTTTGGTTTCAGGACTGAAATTCAGGATTCGTTTTACTTGAGAATAATGTTTACTGGGTTCTTTCCTGCTAGTTCAGCAGAAGTTCTTTAACCTGTATTTTCTTATCTCTGTTTTGTAGGACATTATACAATCAATGCCTCATGATGCACATCCAATGGGTGTACTTGTCAGTGCAATGAGTGCTCTTTCTGTCTTTCATCCTGATGCCAATCCTGCTCTCAGAGTAAGTTGATAGTTAAGTTTCAGCAAATGCTTTAGGAAGACTCATATGAGTTGACATAATGTTGCACTAGCTTTTTGTATGCTTATGGATGTGGGTCTATAAGAGTAAAACGTAGAGAGCAGAGAATTGAGAGAAAAGTGATAGTTATATAGAGAAAAATATAGGTTATGCAGGACAAATGTTTTGGAATTTTAAGGATTCTGAGTAACATCAAATTGTTTTCAGACAGATATAAAATTTTATGTATATATCTTTAGTTGCCTGTCTTGAGGGGCTATATTCCAAATGTTAAAAGTTAGTTGGAAGAAATTAACTCTCTCTCTCTCTCTCTCATATATAAATATATATTCACACTATGAGGTAACCTTTTACAAAAAGGGTCAGAATAAGGAGGTTTAACCTGATCCTTCTGTATATAAACATGCTCTGGCAGTATGGCAAGATTGAAGGCAAATGTAGTTTTAGCCTCAGATCAGCAGCAAAGCATTTTTTATGGGAAGCAATTGTGAAAACATTAAAATGTGAACAATTTGCGATAACCTACTGTTCTTTGTTAGATCAACGCTATCGGGGTATCTCTTGTTGCCAATGCTTATTTCGGGCTTAACTTGTTGGCAACTTTTCTTTTGAATAGCTTTGTTAAGACATGAACTTCTACCATGCTGCAGTGTTTTCTAAATAATAATATAAAAATCTTTATGAGATTATTTTATTCTCCTAGCTTGTCAGGTGTTTGATCATTCACTTATTATTAATGCAGGGCCAAGATCTTTATCAGTCAAAACAAGTGAGGGACAAACAAATAGCACGCATTCTTGGAAAGGTTTTCGTCATTCAATTTCTTTTCCTCTTTCTGCTTTTTGTACTCTTAAGGAAGTTGATTCTGTTTCATGATTGATATGGCTTCCACTCTGGTACATGAACTTGTTACTTACATCCTTGTCCCTTCTCTGATGGACCATGCCTATATCTATGGCTTGGGAATGCTACTTATTTGCCTTCTGTCGAGAGATTAATACAAAATTGATATTCTGTTTGCAGGCACCGACCATTGCTGCAGCAGCTTATTTGAGGATGGCAGGAAGGCCTCCAGTTCTCCCTTCTAGCACCCTTTCTTATGCTGAAAACTTCCTTTACATGCTAGATTCAATGTATGCACTTTTGCACCTTTAATTCTTTCATTAGCGTATGGGCTAGATTTAAAAATTACTTTGGGGAAAAGAAACAATTTCTCTTCTGGTGCTAGATTTTATTTTCATTGATCATTGCTAATGCTCTTTTATCCTGTCATCCTCATTTAGGAGGCAATGAACACTCATAAGATTAGGCCTTCCTTTGCGTAACTAAGATATCCATTGAAAAACCTTTCAGGGGCAATCGGTCTTACCAGCCCAATCCTCGGCTTGCTCGAGTGTTGGACATTCTTTTCATACTACATGCAGAACATGAAATGAACTGTTCCACAGCTGCTGCCCGACATCTTGCATCAGGGTAGGTATATTAATGTTATAGCACAATTGTGCTAGAACAACCAAAAAATCTTGTATTAAATATCAGAATGTATCTACAATCGCAGTGGAGTTGATGTATACACTGCTCTAGCTGGAGCTGTTGGAGCACTATATGGTCCTCTTCATGGTGGAGCAAATGAGGTATGCAGAAACAAAGTCATAATAAATCCATGGTTATCAGTAAAGGTCTGGAAATTCAATTTCCACTGGAATGGTGTTAAAATATGCTAGTTTAGACTAAGCAATTTAACTTTTGCTGTTATATCTGTTTGTTTGGTTATTTAAGAGTATCAATTTTTTTTTTCTCTCGAGCTGTTTGTGCATCAGTACTCTTAGCTTGTTTTCGTTCTCTTGATTGGTAGGCTGTGCTCAAGATGCTTAGTGAGATTGGAACAGTTGAAAACATTCCAGAGTTTATTGAGGGTGTCAAGAACAGGTGAATGGTGCATATAAATTTTGCTGTTAGTTTAAGTCACAGGAAGCTAAAGGTTCCAAATGCGGCATGCTGTATTTTCTTTCTAAAGTTTTATTTATTTTTAAATACATCTTCATTTCTTTAGGAAGCGGAAAATGTCTGGTTTTGGGCACCGTGTATACAAAAACTATGACCCAAGGGCAAAGGTGATAAAGAAATTGGCGGAGGAAGTTTTTTCTATTGTTGGCCGGGATCCTCTTATTGAGGTGTTTATCTGCCCTCCAAATTTTATTATTTTACATAAAGCAATTGGTTTTTCTCATGCCTACTCTGTTGATTATTTTTTAATTACTCCATATTAAACCTGAGCTTGTCCATGGTTATGTAAGCTGATCACATATAAGGGGGCATGCAATGAGAGTTCAGTTATGTTTCTGAAAGCTTGTTGTCTGGCATTGGTCAAGGCTTTGACTTAGATGGCTGATTGTGTAAATAATATTTTCCTTTTTCAAATATGGTTTAAATTAGTAAGATGAAAATGTTTATATAGTTTGTTTGGACTTATTGGTTTTAAGGGACATTTATACACTTATGTAAGATTGCTTTATTTTCCATTAATGTTTTAATATGCTTCTTTATGCCATTTCCTTGGTGGTTTGCAGGTAGCTATTGCTTTGGAGAAGGCTGCTTTATCCGATGAGTATTTTATTAAGAGGAAGCTCTATCCAAATGTTGATTTCTATTCTGGGTTAATATACCGGTAAATATATCATTAATTTTCTCTGCTTACTGTAAAAGACTGGACAAATGCATAAAATATTGTTAGTTTTCCTCCTCCACGTGTTATAGTCTGGTGACTTATAAGGTTTTATTCAACAGGGCAATGGGATTTCCACCAGAGTTCTTCACTGTGTTATTTGCAATTCCTCGAATGGCTGGATACTTGGCACACTGGCGTGAGTCTCTAGATGACCCTGATACAAAGATAATAAGACCACAACAGGTATAGTTCAAGGCTCAAATCTATATTTTCATGATTATGATGATCGTGATGGTGACAATGAAATGTTATTGACATGTTCACTCCCAGCTTCTTGGCACATAAGCCAAGCAGCATGTTATTTTTTTCTATTGCAGTGTGATTTGTTGTGAAATCTACCTAAATAGTATAGAAACACTTAGAACCCTGAAGAAAGGCTCCCATAATTTCCTTCTCATTCCATCTTTTTGGCTGTGGAACTGCCCTATCCACTTTGCCTCAAGTGATAGGAATTATGAAATTTTGAATTGTGATAAGATATATTACAGTTCCCAAAGTTCTATATCTTGATTTCACTTTTTTCCATTTAAATTTTCAGGTTTATACTGGTGTATGGCTGCGGCATTATATGCCACTCAAGGAGCGGATGGCAGCCACTGAAGCAGACAAGCTTAGTCAAGTATCCATATCAAATGCCTCGAGGCGGCGACTGGCTGGATCTGGGGTTTAGTCTTTATTGTAATTATAAAAGGCTTTGCAAGGGAAATAAATGGCATGGGCTATCTCCAGGAAAATAAATGTACCTCTTTATCAGTGGCATTCTGCATCAAAAGTGTATTTTAGGCAGAAGCTGATGCATTGGCCCATTAATCTTGTTATACGTGTTATGTCTCATAATTTAGACCATAAAATACTTGAGTTGGTGAGCTTGGAAATGGTAACTTGTTCATGTTGTACTTTGTTAATAGATTTCTACATCAAGTATATATGTAGAAGAATGCACTTGCTAGCTAGCTATCTTAGGCCTAAGGGTGTTCCTAGGGAGGAAGAGTTACATCGCAGATTAGGGTTTGGAACACGTAGTCCTGCTTTCCTGGGGTTCACTTCATATGCAACAAATTTGCCATGGCAAAAGAAAAATTGAAAAAAGATTTATTGATTCGAGTCAGCTGGTTGTCCTGCTTAAGAAATTAACTAGTGTCAGTTGAACGTCATACATAAGAGATGGATGTATGGACGCAGCAAACTGTTCAAATTTAGAACGTGGACCATTTTCAGTGTTTGGAAATTGGAGGCGGTAACCAGAAATCAGAAATGGAACAACACAGTATCCTTCTATTATATAAATCCTGGTTGGTAATATTAGAATTTGGTATGTTATTTATTAGTTTTGAGGGATGAATGCATGTTTATTTCCTTCTCTTCATTAAGTGTTTGATAATATCTTTCAAATAATAATAATAATAACAAAAACCAACAATGTCTTCTTCAAACAATAATCATGGACCAGATTATGGGTTTCAGTTTCAAAACAAATAAGCGTCATACAATCCACCAAAACATATTGCCAATGCTAGTTAATTAAAATGCAATGTACTCACCATGCCTTGGTTAACTCTCCTACCTTGTTCGTATCCTCTCATAAGTTTATTCTGAGGTGGACTTTATAATGCTTTGAGTAAGAAAACTAAACTGCTTAATTTCCTTCATTGTCGCATAAATGAAACGGCACGGTGAGTGAGAGGTAGCATTTTTGTTTGGCATTTGAATGCAAAATCAGACTTTCTAACCACTAAACCATCACTTGCCATGATGATAAACCACAAGTCTACCATTCAACTAGAACAGATTTAAAGGATTAACTTAATTGTAACAATTGTACCATATTTGTCAAAGCAATAGTTATGATTACAGGTCTTTATCAGGAGGGTTTTGAGGGCACGTAGACAAACAGGACGTGTCCTGAAAGCAGCTAGAAGGCTAAAATAAGTGTGCAATTGGGGAAAATTAGGAGTATATAAGTCTAAGAATTCATCAGGGTTAGTGTGCCTCATCTCATTAACATTAATTTCTAGCAAGCAAGCCAGGTGCTATTCCTCTATGGCCTTCAAAAACCTGCTGCTGCATCAATGCATTTGTTTGGCCTTTGTCTTCATAGTCGGTGCGTTAGTTTGTGAAGCCACATCGCGCACTCTTCAAGATGCATCCATGTATGAGAGGCATGAGCAATGGATGGCCCGTTATGGACGAGTGTACCAGGACAACAATGAGAGGGAGAAACGTTTCAATATTTTCAAAGAAAATGTGGCACGCATTGACTCTTTCAATCGCGCCAAGGACAAACCTTACAAGCTCGGTGTCAATCAATTTGCAGATCTTACAAACGATGAGTTCACTGCTTCTCGTAATAGGTTCAAGGGCCATATGTGTTCCAACAAGGCTACAACTTTCAAATATGAAAATCTTACTGCATTGCCTTCTACCATGGACTGGAGAAAGAAAGGAGCTGTAACTCCTATCAAGGACCAAGGCCAGTGTGGTAAGTTCAAATTCCTTATGGTAAGAAATTAATATTACCAAAATGTTACTAGTATTTGGTTCTGATTTCTAACTGTTGATGTAATGTTCATCAGGATGTTGCTGGGCGTTTTCTGCTGTGGCAGCCATGGAAGGGGTAACTAAACTAACAACAGGTAAGCTAATTTCCTTGTCTGAGCAGGAGCTGGTTGACTGTGATACCAAAGGTGAGGATCAAGGCTGTGAGGGTGGTCTGATGGACGATGCGTTCCAATTCATCCAAAACAACAAAGGCCTAACAACTGAATCGGACTACCCCTACAAGGGAGTTGATGGCACATGCAATACCAACAAGGAAGCCAACCATGCGGCCAATATAAATGGGCATGAAGATGTGCCAGCCAACAATGAAGAGGCATTACAGAAGGCTGTTGCAAATCAACCGGTTTCCGTTGCTATTGACGCTGGGGGGTATGAATTCCAGTTCTACTCCAGTGGTGTATTCACTGGAGATTGTGGCACTGACCTAGATCATGGTGTTACTGCTGTTGGTTATGGAGCCGATGATGATGGAACCAAGTATTGGTTGGTGAAGAACTCTTGGGGCACTAGCTGGGGTGAAGAGGGGTACATTAGGATGCAGAGAGATGTCGATGCTAAGGAAGGCCTTTGTGGCATAGCGATGCAAGCTTCATACCCTACTGCATAAACCAACACTCCTTCCTATTTTATATGCAGCTGTGTTTGTTAATGTACTATGAACATTGCCAACAAACACGTTGGAAGCCCACATGGGAATCCCGACGTTTAATTTTAATGGTAATATAGATGTATAATTTTATGAAAACTAAGAAAAAGGTTTCTCTGTTACTAAAGGATTGACTTCCTTAATCAATGTCAATGGCGATTTGCATAATCGTTCCTCCCTTGCCCACTCTTTTATATTTTTTTAAGCACTTGCTAAAATTGGTGTTCATTGTCTGAATATGAAATCTACACAGTGTAAATAGTCAAATCATAGTTTTCATATTCAATTTATGTTGCATTAAGTTAAAACATATTTGGTTCAACATGCATCTTAAAGCCAAGCTTTTTTACCATCCAAGCACTTGATGTAGTAACGCGATTATTGTCGACTCTTGTACAAGTGTGTTCACCCTCACATATCTTAATCTTAAATGTTTTTCTATCAGCAATAATAGATGCATGGATCTTCCAATTGCAACCATTTTCTTCTTAGTAAGCTGTAAGCCTAGTCTTGTCATTTTTTATCCTTACTATCTTTATCCTTTTTTAATTACATAATTAGTAAGGATTTCCCTTCAGTGATCAACATTGTTAAACAATGTGTCTTTAACATGTCTTACTTTTCCAAACTCATCAAGGGCTTAAAGTATTTTTGCCATAAACCTATCAATGGCTAGCTATACCTTCCCTATCAAAATCAGACCCTTTCCAAGCTCAAATAACTCATCAAGAGTATCATGCATCACCATATCCTCAATCTCAATATTCTCGTTACCATCTAATTGACTATTTTGATTAGCATTCTCAGACATCCAATCAACACCATTACTAGTAATATCATATTATTCTTCTTCATCACAGTCCATTTCAAGTTCACTACTAGATCCACTTTTAGTCATTAGACTCTCATAATCAAATCTAATAGATGTGAACTACCAGCAGCTACATCTACATTTGACTAGCATGAACAAAGACCATCTTATTAACATTTTCGCAGCAGAACCAATATCAAAAGTTGGTTTGGAAGAAGAGTAACCTGTGGTGACAGACATGAACATTGTTTCAAGAGAAATTATAGGTTTGATTTCCAAGTAAAGTTGGATTTCCTTTGTATCTCTATGCATGTAGTGACAGACTTGAACATTGTTACAAGAGGAATTATAGGTTTAGGTGATGGATGATGAAAAAGATGGAGGAGGATTGTTCAATCTAGATTCAAAGGAGGGTAGTGTTTAGGGTGATAGATACTTTAGTAATCAAACCATATATGTTACTATCATTTGTTATTTTGAGATGGAATGTTCATTCTCAAATTTAATAGATTTGAGCTAAATTATGATAAAATTTTGAAATTTAATGCAATTTACGTTTTTTTAATGGTTAAATTGATGAAATGATTTTTTTATATAAATTGAAAGTTTTAAGGAAGAAAATAAGACATATGATCATATTACAAGAATATGATATTTAGATTGTTATGGATAACAGGTGATTTGTTTGGAAGAATATTAGATACTGTTTTTGAACATCAAAATTGATTTTATAATTTTGAACTGCATAAACTTTCTTTTTTAAAAAATTAGTGATTTTTTCATATTTTGTTTGTTTTTATTTGACTTTTACAAGATTAATTTTATTTTTGAGTTTATCCCATTTTACTATATTAAAACTAATTTTTTTATAAATTTGATGTTTCATGGTTTTTAATAAAAAAATTAATAAAATCATGACAAATAAATTTAAAATATAAAAAAGTAAAAATAGTAGGTGCTAAAAAAAACATGATTTTGGAACTTCCAAGAAAAATTGAACACAGAAAAAAAAATTGAGAGAATAGTCAAAATGTTTTGCCTTTTCAAATTCCTTTAAATTTAAAATGGACGCTTTAATTTGGTTAAAGAACTTCAAATGCCTCAATATTATTATTATTATTATCATATTTGTCAAATAAATTAACATCAATAACTATTTTGCCAACTAAGATAAATAATACCATCGTAGCATAAATGACATGGAATACACTATGACACGTGGTATTATCATACGTGTCCATTAAGCAAATCAAATTGGACGAGCCTCATTTCAACACGGAAGGAATCGGGTCGGGTCCTGTTTGCCAGTTTGGATCACACCCCAGTACAGTAAAATTAGTACATTGCAGTGGCATCTGGGACCCACCTATATAAGCCCCGACCTTCCTCGGTCACTTTCCAAGTTCCAACAGACGGATCAAAATCAAATAGCCCAAAAATACTTCTCCAAGCAAAATTCATTCTTCCAAGTTCGAACCCCGGCGGCGAATCTCCGCTCTGATTACCGGTGAAGACGCGCTCTCTCAGGTTCTTCTTCCTCGATTTGGAATTTCTCCTTTGATTTCATTCATACCCTGTTTTAGATCTCAATTTCGTTTTTAAAAAAGAACTATCTACTTGATAATTCGATTTGGGGTTTGTTATCTGAGTGTTTGATCGGTGGAATTTCCATTTAAGTCTACACATTTTAATTGTTACTTTTTAATTCCGATTAGAAGATTAAAAGGAGAAAATTTTGTATTCTGATTCTCGAATCTGATTCCTGTTTCATTATCGTGGCTTGCATTTTGATAATTCAATTCAACTCCAATGGAAGGAGATTTGATAATTAAGTTTTAAAAAAATTTAAAAATGAAAAAATTAGCTCTATTGAAGCCTTACTGGAATTGAGTCCAATCAGTCCCATCCTTTACATGGGATATTTCTCTCTCCGTACGCTCCCTGTGTCGCCAAAGCACCAAGCATACATCTCGTTGTACTAGCCAAACCAAAAGAAATAAAAAGGAAAATTTCTTTAGCCCAAGAATTATATTGTAGGGGCAAATGGTTCTATTGTTTTTTCCTCCCCTCCGGTTTGTTATAATATTGAGAATATCTCTGTGATCCATGATCTTTCGGAGTCCTAGTGTCCATCATGAATTTTGGATACTCACTTTTGAGTCGGAGTGTTGATCATGAATCTTAGATCCTCACCATCACTCTATTTTGTGGTAGTGCTTTTGGTTTATTCTTGTATTTTTGAATGGCTTTTTTTTTCCCTTTCCATAATGGTTTCTGGTTTTGCATGTGATGCTGAATTGTGAGTGCAATTTTGCTGAGCGGATCTTACTAGATATGGTTGCATGAGCTTAGACTAGATACTCATAAATATGTATATGTATGTATACATATACATGCATACATACATACATACATACATTTATATGTATAGAATTTGATATATATATATATATATATATATAAATACTGCTGTCCTTCTTGTTTTACTAAAATTATGTGCTTTTATGGGCTTTTAGTTAATAGTTTCGTGCAAATAGGTTTGAAAATTTTACTCCCAAATTCTAAACAGATACTTGGGGCGTTCATGGGCACTCACACATGCAAAAAAAAATATTTTTAATTACTTTTCCAAACTAATTATCACGTTTGTATTGGAGAAGATTTTGTAAAGAGAGAAAAATGATGTTTAGACTACTAAACTGTGGAAAAGAAACAGAAAAGAGGAGAAAAAAATGTAATTGGATATGTGAAGGTTTATTATAAAGCTAAATGAGCTGGTGAATAACTTCCGGCTATACTGAAGAAGAAAGAATGAAATAAGGGCAAATTGGCTATGGTATATATGGATATTGTACTAAGGGTGCTTTTTGGGCTCCTGTCTACATATGATGCTATAAAATTTTGTCTAATATACAAATTTGTTTGGTGGTATTATAGGTGGACTTGCCCTATTCTTCTATTTATTTTGATGGCGAAATATTGCTATTCTTGTTTAAAAGATGCTTGCATTGGACAATTAATTAATAGGATTCGACTTCTTATTTACTGCTACATGTTTCTCTGATCTAGTCTTTTGATGCAGAACCTGAGATGCAACTGCTTGTCCAATTTAAGTGCTTTGGTAAAACTGTTAACTTAAGTGTTGACAAATTAAGCTTAAGTTGAGATGTGCCTTTAAGATTGTAGAATCAGTATGATTGGTATATATTTGTTTCTGTTTGAAGGTCGGCTAAGAAACATTCTTTTGTTAAATATTTTTATTAATCCTACCTATAATGTCTCATGGTTCAGATATCTGAAAGATGTCCGGTCAAAGCCAGCGCTTGAATGTGGTTCCAACTGTTACAATGCTTGGAGTCATGAAAGCTCGGCTTGTGGGTGCTACAAGAGGTCATGCGCTTCTCAAGAAGAAGAGTGATGCCCTAACTGTACAATTTCGTCAGATTCTTAAGAAGATAGTATCTACAAAAGAATCAATGGGAGACATTATGAAGACCTCTTCGTTTGCCCTAACTGAGGCTAAGTATGTTGCTGGTGAGAACATTAAACACATTGTCCTTGAGAATGTTCAAAATGCTTCTCTTAAAGTTCGATCCCGACAAGAGAATGTTGCTGGGGTGAAGCTTCCCAAGTTTGAGTATTTCACAGAAGGCGAGACCAAGAATGATCTGACTGGTTTGGCCAGAGGGGGACAACAGGTTCAACAGTGCCGTGCTGCCTATGTGAAAGCAATTGAGGTTCTAGTTGAGCTTGCTTCTCTTCAGACATCATTCTTAACACTTGATGAGGCAATCAAGACCACAAATCGTAGAGTTAATGCTTTAGAGAATGTTGTGAAGCCAAGGTTGGAGAATACGATAAGTTACATTAAGGGAGAGTTGGATGAGCTTGAAAGGGAGGATTTCTTCAGGTTGAAGAAGATACAAGGTTATAAGAAGAGGGAAATAGAGAGACAGCTTGCTGCTGCCAAGCAGCAAGCTGAGGATCAGTTTGCAGAGAAGGTTTCCTTGCAAAAAGGGGTTTCAATCAACTCAGCTCACAATTTGTTATCTGCAGCCATGGAGAAGGACGAAGATATTATTTTTTAATGAAGAGGCTAGTCTGTATGTCCTTTCCTAGGATCTGGTGCTTGTTTGATGGTGAGGGATTCCTTTATTTATTTAGGTGCTGTTCCGAATAAATGTTATATGTTAATGTGTATTATTTAATGATCAGACATTCACCATTTCTTTTTTCTGACGGTAGACGTACATCATTTCAAGGCTCTCACAGTATGCATATAGTTATAATCACCGTCTCTCATGAGTGAGTCTGTAGGACCTACAACTTTGTTTACAGTGGATTGCTGGTAAACAGTTGCTTGGTGTGCATGCAGCGCGCACATTTGTGCACCTGGGTGTACTTTTATGTTGAGCTGTTGATTAATTTTCAGACCATACATTGTACCTGTCATGGATTTTTTGGCCCCTCTTTATCCAAAAACCATTGTGCATTTTCACTTGTATCACTGGAAGAAAATTAGATTGTGTTAATAGATTATCATCAAGTTTCTTGATTCATGGAAGAGGTACTGAATGGGATATTATTGGGTTGAGTTAGCGATGATGTAGTAATAACAATTACACAATATCATCCCAACTATTTAATTTCCAGACAATCAGAACAGCAACCGTGCATTACTTTCAGAAAAGTTTCGAGTAAAAATAAAGCGTTTTCCTGACTTAATTATTGAAAATTTCAAGCATTTCAATCAATTTATATGAACACAAATAGAGGGACGTGAGCTTAGTTTTCGGTATATCCTACATATCTTATGATATTGCCAAAAGCATCCAAGCTAGAAATTAGGTTATATTTAGTCTACCGTTATGATAAAAATGGTCAGCATATCCTGCTTCATTTCTCTTTCTCTAACCAGATTGGTTCTAGTTGTTTGTTTGAGACCAAGGACATTACCACGCAAGTTCTCCTACTTGTTTATATATATGACTATACAAGCCTACTAAATTTGGCTGAGATTGTGTCTGAGCATATATAATGACAACTTATAACTAAATTAAACATTAGGCCATTTTCTTTTCTTTTCTTTTTCTTTTTTGCGTCTAGTTAACATAATATTGGATAATAATAGATATCTACTTTAGCATTTTTCTTTAATCTGATGTGGACTTAATAATGCTTTGAGTAATAAACTAGACTGCTTAATTTCCTTAATTGTCACATAAATGAAACGGCAAGGTGATTGAGAGGTAGCATTTTTGTTTGGCATTTGAATACAAAATCAAACTTTCTAACCACTAAACCATCACTTGCAATGATGATAAACTACAAGTCCACTATTCAACTAGAACAGATTTAGAGGATTTAACTTAATTGTAAAAATTGTACCATATTTGTCAAAGGAATAGTTATGATTACGGGTCTTTGTCAGAAGGGTTTTGAGGGCACGTAGACAAACAGGACGTACGTGCCCCGAAAGCAGATAGAAGGCTAAAATAAGTGTGCAATTGGGGAAAATTAGGAGTATATAAGTCTAAGAATTCATCAGGGTTTGTGTGCCTCATCTCATTAACATTAATCTAGCAAGCGCGTGCTATTCCTCTATGGCCTTCAAAAACCTGCTCTGCATCAAGGCATTTGTTTGGCCTTTGTCTTCATAGTCGGTGCGTTAGTTTGTGAAGTCACATCGCGCACTCTTCAAGATGCATCCATGTATGAGAGGCATGAGCAATGGATGGCCCGTTATGGACGAGTGTACCAGGACAACAATGAGAGGGAGAAACGTTTCAATATTTTCAAAGAAAATGTGGCACGCATTGACTCTTTCAATCGCGCCAAGGACAAACCTTACAAGCTCGGTGTCAATCAATTTGCAGATCTTACAAACGATGAGTTCACTGCTTCTCGTAATAGGTTCAAGGGCCATATGTGTTCCAACAAGGCTACAACTTTCAAATATGAAAATCTTACTGCTTGCCTTCTACCATGGACTGGAGAAAGAAAGGAGCTGTAACTCCTATCAAGGACCAAGGCCAGTGTGGTAAGTGCAAATTCCTTATGGTAAGAAATTAATATTACCAAAATGTTACTAGTATTTGGTTCTTATTTCTAACTGTTGATGTAATGTTCATCAGGATGTTGTTGGGCGTTTTCTGCTGTGGCAGCCATGGAAGGGGTAACTAAACTATCAACAGGGAAGCTAATTTCCTTGTCTGAGCAGGAGCTGGTTGACTGTGATACCAAAGGTGAGGATCAAGGCTGTGAGGGTGGTCTGATGGACGATGCGTTCCAATTCATCCAAAACAACAAAGGCCTAACAACTGAATCGGACTACCCCTACAAGGGAGTGATGGCACATGCAATACCAACAAGGAAGCCAACCATGCGGCCAATATAAATGGCATGAAGATGTGCCAGCCAACAATGAAGAGCATTACAGAAGGCTGTTGCAAATCAACCGGTTTCCGTTGCTATTGACGCTGGGGGGTATGAATTCCAGTTCTACTCCAGTGGTGTATTCACTGGAGATTGTGGCACTGACCTAGATCATGGTGTTACTGCTGTTGTTATGGAGCCGATGATGATGGAACCAAGTTTTGGTTGGTGAAGAACTCTTGGGCACTAGCTGGGGTGAAGAGGGTATATTAGGATGCAGAGAGATGTTGATGCAAAGGAAGGCCTTTGCGGCATAGCAATGCAAGCTTCTACCCTACTGCATAAACTTTATTAGCAGAGCCTATATTTGTTCTGCTCTGGACGTACTATAAAAGGTGAAAACAAACATGAGACCAATAGAAACCACGATGCCTATTTTCAATACCCTATGCTTGTATCTGTAAAAGAAAGGAGTTACTAAACGAATGACTTCTCTAATATCAAAAATTATTGTCTATTGTCGTCTCACTTGCGCATCTTATTCCTTTATTTTAAATGAAATTGATATAATTGAGGTTTATTGCCTAAATGTGAAATACTAGTGCGATTACATTAAATGAAAGGCATGCCTACATTATCACTCCTTTTAATTAATATCCATTCTGTCTAAAACTTCCTTTTGTGAGTTTGAGAGAGCATATGCAAAGGAAGTATGGATATTGGAAGAACAACAGTAGAGCAAACTGCCATGACTAATAGAAATTGTGAACAAGATGATGAGTTGTAGCACTATCAGCATGAGCTCTTGATAACTGAACCGGAGAAACGAGAACTAAACTACAAGGTCTGAGGAGTGAGTTGTATAATCACCAATTTCCTCACCAATATGAAGAAAGAAATGATCTGCCAACTATGCTTCTCCTGCAATTCATGAAGATATGTGAGCTAAGCGCCCTTTGTTGAGGATTCAGTCCACTCCTTCTTTGTGCCTCCACCAGATCATTATGTTCTGAGTGTTACAAATGATGATGGGAGACCTCAAACAAGGGTCAGAACGCTCCACTGAATTTGCAACATTTGAGCTTCAAGTTAAGGTAACTTAATTAGTCCTAAAGCTTTTCATTCTGATAGATATGTAGGCTGCTTCCAGATGGTGCTTCGTAATCATAGACATGAATAATGATTTATACACTCCCTCATTTCACTTGCATGACCTTGTTTCATTTTCAATCACAAATCTACGATTAAAATTATAAACTAGGAAGTAAGGAATGAGGAAGGTGGGAGTGGTACAATTTATTTGTTATTTGTTCGCAGTTGAAATTATATGTTTTTCAGCTTGGTGTGCATACGAGCAATTTTATATAATTAATCGAGTTTGCAATATACTTTCTTTGTTGGTTAATAGACTTGAGAGAAATATACTCTTAGCATTTTCGGAACGAACATCCAATGCGGGTTTGAGCCAACTCACAGACTAAATCTCTGCAATTTGAGACAAGACTTTTCTGTCATGCAGGAGAAGTTTCAGATTGGTCCCTAAACGAATAGCATCGCGGACCTGTGATTGTTATTTTTGGGCCAATTTCGTCGGCCTACTAATGAAACAAATAGCGTATCATTAGAACCTACCAACGGCTTTGTGAGATGCTAAAAGATTACTGAAAATTTGGTATGGCAAGAACATTATCAAGCAAATCAGCTTGTGATAGATAAAGCAAGAAAAAGAAATTTCTGTTCAACTGAAATTTTCCAGCATTTGTTTTGTGTAACCGAAGTTACCCTTCCTTAAGCTTCTACCCAGTGTGAAAATTTCCGATCAGATTGAGATTTACCACAAAGAAATAGCTGCAGAAATGGAAGAGCGAAGAAAAGGCAAGAAAAGGGTAGGGTTAAAAGTGAATAATTTACTATTCAATGGGGGGAAAGTGAGAAATAAAACCATTACCTTCGATTATTAGGGCCCCGGCCCATGCTGGGCGTTGACATTTTGTCTTAGCAATCTTTGACACTAAATAAGCTGCTGTTGAGTGTCAAATTTCCCCTCCTTCATTTTTGGCTAGTTAAAATCTATCTGGAAATCATGAGTATCAAAAGATTCATAGCGGTAGCTGATAACAAAGAAGCAGTGAACAACCTTTTCCCCCTTTTGTGAGTGAGCGAGGGAGAAAGGAAGGGAGGAAATTTGAACATCGGAAGACAGCAGACCAGAATCCCCATAGCCAAAAGAGATGCGGGGGATGAAGTATTTATAAAAGATTATGATGATGATCTGAAGCACAAGTGTATGGAGAAGCCTCAGCAAGAATACGAGCCAGGAAGTGATTCAAAAGCTGGTAGCAACAGCATGAGGCAGGAGATCTGGGAGGATTTGATAATTAATCTACTTGGTCTCGAGAGTGAGTATAATCACCTACTTCCCACGGAAGACCAAAATACAAGTGATCTGCTAACTATGCAAGATGAGACCATCAGTCCTCGTGTAAATCACACTCACCCTATGGAGGACTCTTTCCAGTCAAACCCCATTGCATCTCCTCCTCCTCCAACACAGCATATTGTTTTAACTGTTGTTAATGACAAAGGCACGCCTAATAGAACAAGAAACGGCTGCTTTACAAGGGTAAGAAACCCCCCCTAATTCATTTGCAACATTCTTTCCTTTATTTTTTTTAATTTTATTCCTTCATCTCTTCAATCCGACCTTGAGACTAACTCTGTTCCTCAGGCTGCTTCTAAGTGGGGCTTTGTAATCACCAACCTGGTTCTGGAGACTTTGACAGCAGCCTGTGATCAACTTTCTTCTCCACGTCGGCCACATTATGCACTAATTGGGTTGTTAACATCTTTGTCAGCTTTGCTTATCTGCATTGGTGAGCTCATTTATAAAAGTCGAAAGGAATTAGTTTCATGGACACGGGCAGGAAGGTTTTGTTATCCATTTCCTCACAAAGCAATATTCAGTAACTTTGCTGAAACTTTTGGACTTATTTGTGCTGTGTTTCAGTGCATTTTCTCAACAGTGGAGTACAATTATTTCCAGCAACACGAGAATAACCCTATCAAATTAAATATTTTCCCTGTTGTCTTTGCTGCGTGTTTAGCCTGTTCAGTGTCATGCAGGAAACAAGACATAGAGACAGACCATACAGATTAGAATTAGATCAGACCAACTTGTGGCTCAAGAGGATGATTTTTCTGCTCTATGTCAATTTCATGTACTGGAAAAAATTGACTAAATGTTCTCTTTTTGAAGTTTATTTCAATTACATGGCACCAGTATCACAGACAACAGTGACTTCTGTAAGTCAATTGTTCATTTTGTTGTGGTTATTTGAAATTTTCTCAGATATGAATTCCAATTTTACAGATTGTATACCACTGTCAATGCATATATAAAGCAAGGGTCTATACCATATAATGACAGTGCAAATAAAGTGCAAATAAACCTTCTACTTAGGGATTTCTATTTTCACATCTTAAATGACTGCAGCAGCCCACTGCTTACAAATTGTGGTAGGGTTTTACCATGTTTCAGGAAAGCAACCTAATGAATTAGGATGCTGAAATAGCATGCCCTTTTGTGTGTCGTCTTCTGTCAAATGAGATCAGCAACGCTTACCCGCCACCCACAAAGGATGGCTAAGACATTAAACAGAATATATGTTAATGACTTTACCCTGATGTATGAAGTTCTTCTGAACTCTGGGCCTTGACCACATAGGAGAGGGCAAGACTGAGTTAAAATTAGGTGGCAACTAAATATACATAGAGTGCAAAAGGGCGTAGAATCCATAAAAAAAGTTCCCTGAATTTAGCAGAAGAAGAGACCATAGCTGATTAGACCACATAAAGAAGGCCAATATTCTAGGCAACAGCTATCCTTACAAAACCAAAGCTGCAAGCCATATGGACATTCATGTTTTCTGACATTGTACAGAATTTCCATCTAGGGGGCTTTACCGTTGCTACATTATGGTTTCTGATTCAGCCCACTAAGAAGCTCTAAACATCTCCTAAACCCAAGCA
Source organism: Theobroma umbraticum (assembly GCF_002168275.2). NCBI lineage: Eukaryota > Viridiplantae > Streptophyta > Magnoliopsida > Malvales > Malvaceae > Theobroma > Theobroma umbraticum. Next base: position 7,935,315 of record NW_018397255.1, on the reverse strand, counting down.
TAACTAAACTAATAACTGACTTTGCTCACATGTAAAATCATTCTTTGCTCAAGTATTGTTTGATAATGATGGAAAGCATTGAAACTTTATTTTATTCAAAGAGTCCTTTTTTTCCCTGTTTGTTTGGTTATTCCTGTTGGAAACCGATTAATTAAATATTTTATTGGAGAAAATATTTGCAGCATTAAGCAACTATAATACCTGAGGAAAAATAAAGTGGTCTGAACCACTTTTTGAAGCTATAAATATGTGTCTTTGACAGTCTTATCATATTCAATTCTTAAATTTCTACACCACATAAATAGCTTCTGTAAATGTAAAGTTGGGTATTCACTAAAATTCAACACTCATTTCTTTAGTATTTGATTTTGAATCCTATGCCCCAGTACTGTAACACCATAAAAGTAAACTGTCATTCTGAGCCCCAAGTTGAAATTAAGCTACTGAAATAGACTTTGATTTTTACCCTACACTAATTGACACCTTGAGAATAAAGGTCATCACTAGAAAGGTCTCAACATTAATATCAATATCTTTTCTGTTAGACCTGTGACTGAGATTCTTGAAAATTTGACCATGATGAGTCCTTGTTCTTCTTCGTGAATGACCTTTGTCTAAAGGCAACAAGTCCCTTGGGTATGATTGTATGACAAGATATAGTAATTGCAAACCTTAGAAAATAATTACATTATTGAAAATAAAATTTATAAAATTACATGTGCATCTATTATTACTTTCCAAATATTAAAAGGGAAAATCAAAAAAAAAAAAAAGAAAGAGAGAGAGAAAGAAAAGAAAACAGAAAGGAGAGGAACGCACTAGAACCTTTTTGGGACTGCGCATTTATATGTTCAAAAACGTGCTTCTAAAATCTTCTGTCTAAGGGTTTGGTATGCTTCGAACTTGAAGCAGAATTCTTTCCCCATAACCCACTTGACTTTGTTATGGTGGTACCACTGTGTTTCAAGAAGCCAATGTAATGATGGACTCAAATTAATGGATGGCTATTTAATCTAAATTGAATAATGTACAGGTTAGAATATTACCTATGATGAGTCTGAACTGCTTTTCTCTTCATGGCTGCAAGATTTTTCACTTCTTGACTGTTTAAGATAGAAGGGGAAGATAGAAATAATTAATTTCCACAAATATCCAACTTGATGAAGTAAATCTTAATCCCAATCATTCTAGGCGTAGAGCATACTCAAGTATTGTATAACTTCAAAATCTTAGGACTGATAGTAGCATTTGCATAGGCGTTAATGTTGTATGTGTTTAACAGCAATTGAGCCACTTTGTCTCAATACAACCAAGAATTTCAATTTTAAAAACTATAAGAAATGCTAGACTGTCTTTGGAAGTCTCAGATACAACTATGCCTTATTTATTAAGGCACTTATCCATCAACCAGAAAAGGGAACAATCAGGGGAAAAAAGGGAAAATATTCAAGAATTGTACTGTCACGATCATAAATTATCAGTTAAAGGCATTTTCATGAATTCCAACTCATGATTTTAGCTGCTAGAGCATTAATGCCATAAAATAATCAATGTTGCTACTCAAATTCCAGGGGGCTACAAAACATGCCCTTACAAAATACGAAAAATAAACTCCAATCTTACTAACAGTTGGCGGAAGTAGGAAAATTTTCCTTATCTGCTATATTTGCAGCAATCTTTTTCCCTTTCTCCAAGGTTTTTTAGAAAATTAGAAAAGGAAAGATTACCTATTCATAAGATCTATCTTCGCCTTCTTCATTATGTTGCTCTTGGCATTGGAGAGATTGTAGCCAGGTCCACTTCCTAGAAGAAGTATTAAGATTTTATAAATAAAACATCAAATCATGAAATACCTTCTTTAATTAACAGCCGCAAAGATCAAAGTTGCATATATTCCAATAAGAGACCAGTGGACTAGATCAAACAACTAGGCTATATATACCAGCGAAAAAGTTTCTTTTACTCGAAGGTGGAACCTTTGTGCAAAGCTGAACCTGCCGGCTTTGTTTTCCTATTAAAATTGAAATCAAGGTAAGAAATTTTGATCCTGCACAGAGCATAAGAGCTGAACTAAAATAATTTACAGTCAAAACAGACAAGAATTAGGCAGGCAACCAAATTATTTTTCTTGCTTGCAATTTGTGGAACTATAATCTAGGAAGGAGCAGATGATGTAGCAAGAGCTCCCTCGCAACAAATTCATTTTATTGATGTATCTACATGAAAGGTTCTCTTATATAACTCACACATCTTCATTTTCAATCCATGTTTGAAGACATCTACAGAGTTACTCAAATGACACCACAGCCATGATAAAAATGAAGAGTTATTTATACAATACCACAGGCAAAAATCTTAGTGGACCTCATATAAATTAAAGAATTTTATTCATCAAAATTATTTGATTGAAGAAAATAATAGGCCAACAACTGCAAACATCTAAAAATTCTGTCAATTCAACTTCCATGCCATCTAAGGAGCTTTCCTTCCACATTTCAAAATTTTGAAGCATAAGCAAAGGAAACATCCGATTGATAAAAGTGAAATTGGTTTTACTAGCCTAGTATGGTGGGTTTCATCCCCTTTTTTACACCTAATGGTAACTTAAGGCAAATATACATCATCAGCCATCTTGATGAATTGTGTAAGTCCTAAATGCCTTTAGCAGTGTGCATAACTAGAAAATGGAGACAAGTCTGCCAATCCTGCAGGGGATGGGATATTGAGAGAGATCTAAGAACGGGACATAGTACTTGTTTGGTGGCTTATTCATTATTATGAATCAGATTCCTTGAGACACACTAGTAAAGTATGAATACCCTAATATAGCTCAACAACTTAAAATGCTGAATGGAAAAGGCCCACAATTTGTCAGATTTAGGATACTGCAAATAATAGTAAAGAAAAAAATCCTGTTGCAAGCTAAAAAAATAAAATCTGAACATTTATAATAAAGTAATTAGGGTAAATCATATATAAATCATTTTAATATTCTAACATAAACACATAGGAGACTACCACAAGGAAGACAATTTATTTCTCTCCAATCAATTACCTCTCGCTCTCAAATCTGTCTTAGGTCAGGGGTTTATAAGTCATTCAATACTTTAATATTTTAATATAAATATATACTTGACTACCACAAATCAGACTCTCTAATACTCTCCAATCTATTAGCCCAAGTATGTAGGACAGCACAAGGCCACTTCTCAGTGCAAGTTTGGCTTGATGAAGGTTCCTACGAATAGTAATCAAGAAATAGTTCCAACCTTCAGCACTTTTTGAATGAAGTGGCCTCTTTTGAAAGACTTGAGTGCTTGCACGATAAAGCTTGGGGCACCATTTCACAGGTAATGACCCCTAAATGCAAACCAAACCAGTAATTACGAATGTCTAAGAGATAAAATCAAACATGTAGCAAGCAAGCATCATGTCAAAACCATGGATTATATTTTATTAACAATTTGGAAACAAGAAGCATACTAGCATCTTCTTTCTTGTATAGTTGCTTAAGCCGATCAATTGCTTTGTTCTCAGCCTCCTGAACGTCCTTCAATTTTGCCTACAAATAAATCATGCAACTTTAGTAGGGAAGTCTGTAACACAGTGCATATCTCTGAGGAAAGACACATTGCTGATCCTCAAATTCCACCAATGACCTAGCTATTAGAGAAGACGGCATGCAAGGAAAGAAAGTTAAAAGATCACCTCATACAACTGTCTCCATCTAAATGAAACTTTCTTGAGCTTCATCCTCTCAATTACAAGATTTGTACTTGCACGACCAAACTGCAGCTCATAGAAATTCTTCCACAGTTTGTCAGTTACTGGACTGAGATCCCTTCCCTATAACAATCAATCAATCCGTTTAAAATAAATATAATCAAAGCCAAATATATATATATATATATATATATATTGTAGCACAAACTAAGAAAGTCAACTTACTTTTGTACTCTTCTCAACATGTATTAACTGATCCATTGTACAATGTGGTAGAATACGTTCAAGAAGATGTGAATCTGTCTCGCCAACATCCCCAAGGTATCTCACATTATCTATTGCTGTCCTAACGCAAAGGTCTACCAATGAAGGAGGTTTCCTCACATTGCTTATATCCACTATGTTTCTCGATCTCCTCTCCACAAACATATTGCTCTAGATTTTTTTTTTTTTGAAAAAGATGCAATATAGTCAATATCTATATTTATATCATAGCTCTACTAGTTTGTTAGTTGTTCCTAATGGTTAGTCTTGGATTTGCAGATAGAATGCAATCAATTACAATTATGATCATATTAGTTGTATAAAAAAAATTCAACAATTCACTCATTTAGTTGATCTAGAATTTCTTTAAAACTGTAACATCCTAACTTTCATCGTTTTAAAAAATAAAAATAAAGAAAAGAAAATCGATTCCCCTTTCCAAAAAACATATTATGTAACATAATAACGAATCAAAAAAAATTAAAGAAAATAGCTATATCAACATCATATTGACAATATTCAAAACAAGAATTAAAATAAAAAAGATCATAGGGTTAATTTGGACAGTAGATTGGATCGATAAACTAAGGTGAAAAGAGCTGACCGATTGATTCGAGTGGAGGAGGAAGGGATTCGATGAAACGAAAGTAGATGGAGAAGAGATCGATCAACGGATTTCTATCTTAATCACAATTCTGAAGAAGCAACATTCTTTACGACCAGAAAAGAAATTCTGATTCTTATGCTAACATGCGCCGACTCGATGATGATGATGAGTCAGACTGGTCTATGCATATTCATATATTTCCTCCACCTTTCCCGCTAACGTACGCCTTGGGCGCATGTCTTGCTGCTGTTTTTTCTTATTAAAAAAGGTTTTCTTTTTTCTTTTAATTTCCTTATCGTTAAAAATATTTATAATAAATTGAAAGACAAACTTCCAAATTTATTTTATATATAAGGATTATAGAGTTTTTCTCTTCAACATTCCCTTTCACTATAATCTTCCTTCTTCTTTTTACTATACTTTTATAATGAATTATATAAATATTTTGAATTACAAATATATAAGAATGTAATATAGAAAAATAATTAATTAAAATATTAATTGATACTATAAATATTTTAAAACAAAATAACAATCACGGAAATAGAATAGATTTTTATATATTATAATAAGTAAAATATAGTAGTACAATCTAGTACTGATATTGTAATAATATTGTCATTGTTGGATTTTATTACATCTATTATATTATACTAGTTATTTAAAATCAATAAGAATTATATATTTGTAATCAAAAGAATTACTATATCAACATTGATATATCAACAGTAGCAATATGGCATACTAAATGTCACAATAGATACTAACGTAACATGTTTATATAATATAATAATATAATCACGTGATATTTCATCATTTATATTAATTGTCATGAAAATGATAAATATTTGATTAACGAAGATTTAGTCACTATTATAAAATTTTAATTGAATATAATAAAAAAATAAAATTTTAATTATCTTTTTTAAATAGTTGAAGAGTTTTTAAGATATTATATCATAATTTCATAATTATATGTAATAAACTAATATTTGCAAATAAAAAAATAAATAATATACCATTTTCTCCTTGTTCAATAAGTTACAAATTTATCACAAAAGCAGACAACTTATTTAGAAAATCATAATCAATCAGTCAAATAAGCCTTTAAACTTTAAAAACCCTTTTATATCAAACTTCTGAACCATCTTAATAAAATAAATAAATTTAATTATTTTAATTCTATTCTCCATCTTATAAGTTAAAATCACTTTTCATAAATCTTATAAATTATCAAGATTTAATTCAATGATTGCAACTCTTCATTAAGCTTCAAAGCTATTTGAATACTCCTCTTTATTCCTTATTCAAATATTTAAAAAAGGAAAAGAAACTAAGGTTTTTATTTTCTTTCTAGCGAAACGTATTAAATAGCATTATCGGGCGAACTTAATAAGGGAGAGTTTTTTACTTTATAAAGAAAATCTTATTTAAAGAAAATTATCCTATACATCATTGATAGAAGCATTAGAAGGGTATGTTAATTGTATTTTTATTTGTTTTATTAATTTTTTCTAAGATATATTAAAAGCAATAATATTTTTAGTATTCGAACTGTTATCTCAAAAGCCTTTAGTCCTATATGCATACTCAAATGCAGATTGGCTAGCTGCCCCTTCACTAGAGGCTCAAGTACAGGTTATTGTACTTTACTAGAGCTCCAAGAAATAGTCCACAATTGCTTGATGCAGTTCATAGGTAGAATAATATTGTAATCTGGCATCTCCCGCAACTGCGGTTACTTGGATATATCTTACATCTTGGCCTCTCCATGCCCAAACCAGCGGAGCTCCTGTGTGATAATTTGTCAGTTCTTCGTATGCCCGTCAACCCTGTTTTTGTTCACATACTACTAAATATATAGAGATTGATTATCACTTTGTCCATAAGCAAGTGGCTCTCAGTTCTCTTGTCACCGAATTTTGTGTTCCGTACCACTTTTGAAGGCTTTCATACCAAATTTGCACTATGAAATTCTCTCAACTCCAGTTTGAGTGGGGATGAAGTGATACAATCCTGCTCAGACAAAACAAAAACACAAGCACATCAAGTGGAACATTAGCAGAAGCACAAGCACAACACTCAGACACTCAATAGCAAATTGATATAGTAGCAGAAGCACATGCACATCAAGCTGATACTGCAACAGAAGCACAAGCATATCAAGAGAACGTCAAGCAGCAAACTAGAGGAGCAACAAAAGCACTAACAGACATTGAACAACAGAGTGACTGATCACCAAGCATGTCAGATAAGAACACCATTAAGCAGAACATAAGTACTATACTTAAATAACATAAAGCAAGATGCAACAATAGTCGTTATGATAGTAGCAAGATATCATATCAAGAATAAAACATGTGTTGAAAATGCACCTGTGTAGAATTAGAATAATTAAAACTCTCATATCTCTCACAATTCTTTCGTCTTGCTTAAATTTCTTCACATGTTGCCCCTGGGTGATTGGGAAGCGGTGGGCGGGAAAGGTGGGCTTGTCGAAAGCAATAATGCCGGTGGGCTTGGCCTTCTAGGGCCAGTGGCAGAACAAGCTTAAGGTTCGAGGAAAACGTTTTGATAAGCCCAATATTGGCACAGGAGTCAACATTCAGTACCAATTTTACGACTTTTTTTTCTTTCAAATATTTCTTGAAAAATTTATATTCGTTTTTTTTCCTTGTTTTATATAGTTTCCAATTGAGATATCCAAGAAATAACTCTGAATATGATTAAGGATTTGATCAATTGATTTATATAGCACAATGTTTTCAATGACACCTACAAAACTGATAGAGCTTAAATTAATGCTTTATTTTATTATTATCATTATATGTTGAAAAAAACATTATTGTTATACAAAAATTAATTCAAGTAATTAATACATTATTGTTATACAAAAATTAATTCAAGTAATTAATCTTGGCATATATCTGCTTAATTAATATTTTATTCAAATAAGTACTTGGATTCAAAATTCACCTGATCATTTAGACTTCAAATTTTCAGTATATAATAACACCAATTAATTATGTAAAAAATTCACTTTAAATGCCCTATTTGATAATATCAATCGATGAGGCTTGTTAATTTAGTAATTACCTATCAGTTATAGATCCATACATCAACATCTGTGTTGCCGCTATCTTGGGTTCTACCCTCGAGAATTTGAAGGTGTCAAGCTCCTCAACCATATTTTGTTACAAGGAACAACCAAACCCCGGCAGTAAACCATGTCACTCTTACATTATATGTATGACAATAGTGTTTTTTGAAAAGTAATTTTATTAACCTTAATGAGTCATATGTCACTTCAAATTTCTTGTTAATTTATCAAAAAAAATTTATAACATGGTGTTTAATTCGAGCATAAAATATTGTAAAATTACAAAATATAACATCACTCAAAAAGCTATGGCATCTTTCAAATCCTATCAAACTACATCAAAAACATTACCGGCAAATATGAACCGTAGCTAAACATTCCTATTACAAAAACTGGGCATGACACAAAAACAAAGAATTCATCTTAATCTGCGTCAACAAGCATTCTGCCTCAAAGTAAAAAGATAAGGCATCCCAACAATTCAAGAGTATGTCATTTCAACTTATCCATTTATTCATAGTAACAAATCAAAATTCCAGCCTAAATGTGCATCTCAATAAGAAGTTCTTGCTGCACCAAAAGGACGTGCAGTCGAAAATTACCAAATCAAATTACCAACACTCCACAAAATCAAAATAAGCAATCACAACATATTAATGTCCCACCTATCACTTCAAGAAGCAAGTAAAATTTTAAAAATCTCACATCGATTAAGTAAAAAAGTTTTAGTTGATTTATAAATAATAACGTTACACATTTTATAAGGTTAATCTTTAAAATAAAAATAATAATTTTGTGATAAGTAATATCTGTATAAACTCGATTTTCACCCAATTTCGCCCTAAACATTTTAGAAAAAACAAGTGACTAACAATGACCAAAGTAAAGATGTCACACCTAACGCTAATGGCCCCATGACACCAACTTACACATTCAAACTGAAATGAAGAGCATGGCTCCAGCACTCAGAAATCAAGGTCAAACCAATCAACCAAGTCAGAAGTTTTAACAAATATGGATCCATAATAAGAAGACCGTAGCCAAAAAGACCCGATCAACATCCCTTTGCGCGAAACCTTCAAGTACCAAGCCAGCTAGCGCTGAAAAAACAATCACCCACTCATGAAGGAGGATGGTCACCAAATCCGCAGAACCACTTGATCAGAGCTGTCCAATCCAAATCATTCTCATGTCACAATCTAGCATCAAAACTCTCCACCTCTCAACTCAAGCCAACAACATAGAAAAGTCTTCTCAATTTGCAGCAATCATAAAAATCATCAAGCCTATTTACTACGCCGGTGTCTCCTTCCCTCACTACTCATCTGATCAACCCATACTTATATAACAATATTACCTATCTTGAACAATATTAACAGATTAATATACTATTGATTTGCTTGTATATCCATTAATTTTCCATATATTATCAATTTTTACTCATCTGTATATACCAATAATTTACTTCTATATATATATATAAATTCTGTCCATATTTATAAGAAAGAAATGCACGGAAAATATTATTTATCTTTTAAATTGTATTAATAATATAATAAAGTATATTAGTCCTTTTTTATATTTTAAATTTATATATATTTATGTAACCTAGTTTTGTATTTTATAAAATTATATGTAGATTTGCATGATTTATATGAATAGAGGATGAAATTAAACATTTAGATCTAATTTTACATTGGATAAGTAAATCTATATTTGTGAGAAAATGTATATTGTTCAATTGAAAGCAAAACAAGTTAGAAGTTGACTTTCTTTGAATATATTCTTCTCAGTCACGTTATATAATTTGACTTGTTATCAACTATATAATTTAGTATCAGACATTAACTTAACTAGAATTCTTCAAAAAAAAAAAACTAGATCTCTGTTACTATAAATTGTACTCTAAAGGTTATTTTACCAGTGCTGCAACGTTTTATTTTTTTTTTTTATAGTTTTGCTTTTCCACAAAAATGCACTGCCAATTCTTAATATTGGTCTTCTTTTTACTAATTGGTACTGCTGTGTGTAAAGTTTGCACCAACCATAACCACGAGATCGCAGAGGAATTGAGAAAAACAGCTGCTTCCGCTTATCATGCTCAACCTGCAAATATTTCGACCTTAGACGAGTTCAATTGGGCAAAAATGGAGCAAAAGTTACAAAGGTTTCAAGGGCCACGTCATTTTCTCAGAAATACCATTGCAGGCTGTGGGATTAGATCCCAAGGGGTTGCATGGTCGGGCGCAGCAAACTACTTTTAGAGTATATATTAATGCTGGATGCGGCTCGCTTGGTTTGGAGTTTTAGGAAAACCGTTGGCCTTCCCACACTATGGCAGCCCTGTGGTAGTTAGGAGGAGCCAACTGGTAGGGAAAGAGCTAATCAACTGTTGTTGAGGGTTAAAAATAAAGAAAAAAAGAATTAAAATTTTTGAATAATCATTAAGACGAAATATATATTTTTCAAATATATATATATATATATACAGATATATGTAATATATACAATTTGCGAAAGAGAGGGAAAGCATAGCAAGCAAGTAAAAAGACATATTGGAAGCAAGTAAAAAGACATATTGAAAGCGATAAAAGGATGATTGAAGGGGAAGATCTTGAAGCAGATAGAGAATAGGTGATGGTAGAGTGAAGTTGAGAAGCACTAAGTAGAGACTGTTTGAGAGGGAATGCTATATCTCTAGAAAAAGAGAGTCTCTCAAATGAATTGTGAAGGCGTTATTTATAATGCAAAAAATGAACGTTGCTCCAATGTAGGTTTTAATATTTATAATAAATGACATTATTATGAAAAGTGTTAATATGAGTATTGTTACCATAACCTATTATGTGGATATTAAAATGGTCATTTTACTGGATATAATGAGTAACGGTTAAAAGCTCATCATATAAATGTTAAAGTAATTAAATGGACTAAGACTTATTCTTAAGTAATAGGTAATAGAGAAAAAGCATACATGAAAAGTTATACAAGAATAAGTTATGAGAAAAAGATATACTTGAATAAATACAAGAGAAGAAAATGTATATGAACAGGTATACGAGAATAATGTAAGAGAAAAAAATATTTGTATTTCAGGTACAAAAGAAGAAGGTGTATGTGAATAGATATACAAAAATAATGTAAGAGGGAGAAACACTTGTATTTCACACTTGTATTTCTGAAAAAAGTTAAGAAGAAGATTTCTTAACTACTTTCATATTTGAGCCACTAAACTAAACTTTTCAAAACATCTCAAAATGAAAATAACTCGTGAACCTGAACTAATTGCGGATTTTTTTCATTGTTATCTGTTTGAAGTAATTATTTTGTGCGGCGTAGTTATTCCATGTGAAGCAGTGCTTCACTTGTTCTAATTGTTTTTAATGAAATAATGCTTCACTTACTCTAATTGTTCTCATTATTCTCTTTATAGCATTATGCAACAAAATAATTCTTTAGAGAATAGATAATGACTAAAATCAACTATCTAAAACAGCATTTTAAAAATTTTGGCCATAAACACACTAGGCTCTACCCCTACCAACCGATGCACTTCATGGCCATTTTGTAAGTCAATCCAATTTTTAATTCTGTGCCAATTCTACCCACAAATTTTACAAATGTTTGCTACAATTTTTTTTTTTGAAAAGTAGTAAAGATTATCGTTAATAAAGGAAAAGAAGCTACCAAAACAAGAATCCAAAACAACAAAACCAAACACAAGAAAAAATCAAAACCTCAAAACCGACCCAAGTTGTAAAAGAGATTTGGAAATGAGGTCAAGATCTCAATGCAACCCTCGAAAAGGTTGGCAAGATGACTGATTGTGTCCCTCAAAAGTGTGGAGGGGATGATGTATGGCGAGGTTCTTCGAATGTTAGTTGAGGAGAGTTTTGGTTCTAATATAGAGAGAGGTTGACGGTTGTGTGAGGCAAGGGGCTTCTCATTTGTCAACGGTGGGGCAAAAGCGTAGGGGGGCGTTTTAGTGTGGTGGCTGGTCACCTAGCAGAGAGAAGGGAGGGAAGGGATGGTCTTGATCGCAGTTTATGTTGCAGGCTTAGAGGGAATTCTTTTTAAGAGGCCAAAGCTATGGGTTTTCACTTGGCTTCCTTCTTTCGGTGGTAGTGGTTGCTTTGCTTTTTACTTTCCTCTCTTTTTGAGTCTTCCAGATTGCTCAAGATTTTCCCACAGGGTGCTAACGTTATTTTGGCTGTCAAGCTGCATCGTCAAAGAGGCTTTGTTTTTCCCTCTTTGATGTGTGATGTGGGCTGTTTAATCTTTTCTTTGATCGAGTACATCCGGCCTTTTGTAAGTAGGCAACTCCAATAGTTTGGTTGTGTGCTCACTTGTACCAAGGTTATGCGTTTCTTGTGTTTTAAGTCATTGCTCGTTACTGCTGCAATGATCTCCTTTTGCTTAAGACTAGGCAATGCTTTGGCATATCTTGTGATTTAGTTTACTAACTTAGGTTTTTTGTTAGGTATCGCCAATGGCTTTATGGCATGGTTCTTTTGCAAGTGTACTGGTTTCGTATGCCCGGACCTACTCATTGTGCCATGGAAAGTCTATTGTAGACAAGCATTAGAGTTGGAATGGCATAAGGGTTGAGGCCAACAAAATCACTTTGTTTTAAAAAAAAGAAACTCAATGCGATCCAGGAACTCCCACATCGAAACAAATGCAGACTCAAGAAATACTTGAACAAGCAACAGCCAAAGCAACCCATGCTCAAAACAGAAACAAAGCAGAGCAGCCATGGAAAGACCTAGGAACAGCAAGAACAATAAAATTGCAACAACCAAAGCAGGGGCAAAAGCAGAAACAACTAGAGCATTCCAACCACACAGCAACAGAAAAATATCAAAGCAACTAATCATACTAGTAGTCGGGATTAGAGCAAGCAATTTCCAAAAAACTCAACTTTGTTATTTCCATCCTTGGCTAATTT
>NW_018397255.1:7876054-7922573 GCF_002168275.2 Theobroma umbraticum | reverse complement strand
AAAAAAAAAATGCTTTCGAAATGTTGCAACATAACCCGGACAATTTCCCATTCCCTGCACCAAGCGCACCAAATTTCCTAAACCAATTTACAATCAATAAACAAATCATTAACAGACTCAATAAGATTTTTACAAATAGGACAAAAAGCATTCAATGTATCCAGAATACCCCTCTTGAGCAATTCACCCTTGACAGCAACTTTTTCATGAACAATCTACCAAACGCGAGTTTCAGTTTAACTTGTAAGGACCCACTCCACCCTAAACCCATCTCCACATACTTTCCTTACCCCCACCCACTCCCCTAACCACTTGGCAAAAAGACTTTGCCATATACACCCCATTAACTTTATTTTTCCACACCAATTCACCACTCAAATCCAGATTAGGAAAGAATTCCCCAATTGTTTTCATTAAATCACTATGTTGTTCCTCTTCCCAACCAAAGATTTATCTTCTAAAAACCACCCTCCATTCCCATACACCGTTAATACAATCTCCAAAACTCCATAACCTTGCCAATTTTATTAATGGTAAGCGCAAACATTTGAGGATACAACTCTTTAAGACAGCTTCTCTCAATTCACATATCCAACCAAAATCTGACTTTTTCACGATTCCCAAAAGCAAAAATAATATTAGAGTGAACTTGCAAAAAATAAGAGATAGAGAGATTTGTGATATTTTTCCACATTGTGGACACCATTTTCCCTTCAAGACCTTGGGCAATAAACACAATAACAAATCACCATTTTTCCCAACCACAACCTTCCTCCATATACTCCCATCATCTCTCCTATATCTCCGAATCCAAGAATTAAGCATAGCTCGATTTTTAGTTTGAAGATCCACTCTCTGTTTACACACATGATCTCACCCACTATAGTGAATTCTTTTTATTATCATTCCCATCTTAGAGGAAACGTCTCTGAATTTTCTCAATCTCAATTTTAATACTCAATGGAATGAAAACAAAGGATAAGTCCTTTTGTTTTGCTGCAATGTTCTTTTGATATACCCAATAAGTCTTTTTATTTTGAATAATCATGACGATAAAGAAGAGATCGTTATAACTTAAGATTTATATGCAAGTCTCAACATGTGAGAGTTTAATTCAGTTTTGTATTAGATTTTGATTGCCAATAATATATTAATTTGCTGTGATGTTTGTTTGATCTGTTCATTAATTTCTTATAATGAATGTATTTATTTGTTTACTATATGCAGTTGAAAATTGTTCAATTATGATACTTATTTTATATCCATGTTGCTACAAATTATTTATATTGTGAATAAATTTTGAATATATCAAGAAAAAAAAACTATATAACCTTGTAACCGATTAATGTTACAAGATTTAGCACTAGTATTAATTATATTTATTATGGGATTTTAGGGCATTATTGGAGCGCAACAGCACTAATGTGCGCAACCACTTACGACAGTCCAACAGAAAATGACTCATCTTGTGGACTCCTTGTCTGCAGAAATTAATTTTTTATTATTATTATATTTTGAACAGAAACATTATTTTTATACAAAAATTAATTCAAGTAACTAATTTTAGTATATATAGATATACTTAATTAATATTTAATTCAAACAAGTACTTAAATTTAAAAGTCACCTGATGATTTTCCCTTCAAATTTTTGGTATATAATAAAAAAAAAATCACTTTAAATCCACTATATGATAAGACCGATCAAGGGGCTTGTTAATTTATTAATGACCTATGAGTTTTGGACCATATACCTACACATGCATTTATACTGGGGAAAATTAGCTCAAGGAAGTGAAACTAAGGAAAGGCTACTATATATATATATATATACACCAACACTGTGTTGCCACTATTTTGGATTCAGGCCTCGAGAACTTGAAGAAGTCAAGCTCTTCAACCATAGTTTGTTAAAGAAAAACAACCAAACCCGGCAATTAGTTATGTCACTCTTATATTACATACATAACAATATTAACTATCTATCATGAATACTATTAACCGATCAATATACTATTCATTTGCCTATATATCCATTAATTTGCATATATATTACCAATTTTTACTCATCTGTATACACCAATAATTTACTATATAAATGTATATATAAATTCTGTCCATATTTATAAGAAAAAATGCAGAGCAAACATTATTTATCTTTTAAATTGTATTAACAATATAATAAAGTATATTAGTTGTTTTTTATATTTTAAATTTATATATATTCATGTAACCTACTTTTGTATTTTATAAAATTTTACGTAAATTTGCATGTTGTATATGAATAAAGTATGAAATTAAACATTTAGATCTAATTTTACGTTGGAATCTATATTAGCGAGAAAAATGTAATTTGTTCAATTGAATGCAAAACAAGTTAGAAATTGACTTTCTTTGAATATATTCTTCTGAGTCACCGAATACAATTTGACTTGTTTTCAATTATATACTTTAGTATCAGATATTAATGAAACTAGAATTCTTCAATAAAAAATAATAATAAAGCTACAATTCTGTGACTATAAATTGTACTCTTCTCATTGGATTTTGTTACTAGAATTCTGTTATGGTACAGGGTATATTTTGGTTTGTTTTGTTGCGAGCTCCCGTCGAACTTGCAGATCTTCTTAACTTAAAAACAAATAAAGCTAGAATTCTGTTACTATAAATTTAGATATTTTACTAGTGCTGCAATTTTTTTTTCCTTTTAAAGCAAACTTCTAGTGTAAATAGTTTTGCTTTTCCACAACAATGCACTGCCAATTCTTAATATTGGTATTCTTTTTACTATTTGGTGGTGCTATGTGTAAAGTTTGCACCAACCATAACTATGAGATTGCAGAGGAATTGAGAAAAGCAGCTGCTTCCGCTTCTCATGCTCAGCCTGCAAATATTTCGAGCTTAGACGAGTTCAACTGGGCAAAGATGGAGCAAAAGCTACAAAGATTTCAAGTGCCACGTCATTTTCTCAAAGAAATACCATTGCAGGCTGTGAGATTAGATCCCAAGGGGTTGCATGGTCGGGCGCAGCAAACTACTTTAGAGTACATATTGATGCTGGATGTGGATCGCTTGGTTTGGAGTTTTAGGAAAACCGCTGGCCTTCCCACTCCAGGGCAGCCCTATGGTGGCTGGGAGGAGCCAACCGGTGAACTCCGTGGCCATTTTGTAGGTCAGTACAATTTTTTATTCTGTGCCAGTTCTACCCACAAGTATTACAAATATTTGCTACAATTTTCTTTTGATATACCCGATAAGTCCTTTTGTTTTGAATAATCATTATGGTAAGAAAGAGATCGATATAACTTAAGATTTTATATGCAAATCATCAATTCAATTTTATATTAGATTTTGATTCCTAATAATATATTAATTTATTATGATGTTTGTTTGACCTGTTCATTACTTTCTTATAATGAATGTATTTATTTCTTTATTATATGTGGTTGAAAATTGTTCAATTATGATACTTATTTTATATACAAGTTATTACAGACTATTTATATTCTAAATAAATTTTGAATATATCCAGGAAAAAATAAACCTATTAATGTTATAAGGTTTAGTAGTAGCATTAATTAATTATATTTATTATGGGATTTTAGGGCATTATTTGAGCGCAACAGCACTAATGTGGGCAAGCACTTACGACCAAAGAGTCCAACAGAAAATGACCCATCTTGTAGATGCCTTGTCTGATTGTCAGCAGAAATTAGGTACCGGATATCTTTCTGCTTTTCCATCCGAGCAATTTGATCGTGTCGAAGCTCTTCAAAATTGTTGGGCTCCATACTATACCATTCACAAGGTATGTATGTATATATGTATGGATGTACAATACGATATATAGCTAGCTAGTTTGATTCTAAATTTCAATATTGGTTGTTGTGAAACAGATAATGGCAGGTCTTTTGGATCAACATACGGTTGCCGGTAACCCTAAAGCACTGAAAATGCTGATTTGGATGGTAGACTACTTCTATAACCGTGTGCAGAATGTGATATCCAAGTACAGTGTGGAAAGACATTATCTAATGCTTAATGAAGAGCATGGTGGCATGAATGAACTTCTGTATAGATTATACGACATTACGGTTGGTCAAGTTAGCTTTATCTTTGCCTTAATTCTTCATTTTATATTTATATCTAGCTATTCACAAATTCGATATAATTCATTAATTCTGTAGAGAGATCCAAAGCATTTCATGCTAGCTCGTCTTTTCGACAAACCATGCTTCCTAGGAGGCCTAGCCGTACAGGTATGTTTCTTGTCTTCTGCTAGGTAAAATCACTTGTAGATGAGAAAATAATACGTTGTTTAGTTATTCAAGACACTCTTTTGCTTGTAGGGGGACGATTTATCTGGTTATCATTCCAATACACATATCCCTATTGTCATTGGATCTCAAGTGCGATATGAAATTACTGGGGATCCACTCTATGAGGTAATTAAGGAAAAGAAAATTTTCTTTACATGATGAAAGAAAATTAGCAAATTTGTTGACAGTTTTGGGTTTGGTTTACCTAGGCAATAGGTAGCTACTTCATGGACATCGTAAATTCTTCTCACTGCTATGCTACAGGAGGAACATCCGTTAGAGAATTTTGGTTAGTTTCTAGATTATAGTTGTCTTCCTCATGTATAGAGTATAGCTTCTCCTTGATCCTCCATGTTTCTAATTGATGAGCAGGACTGATCCGAAGCGGTTGGCAACAACCCTAGAGACGCAAAATGAAGAAACATGTACAACGTATAACATGCTGAAGGTATTCCGCTAATTTATTTTATTCATCCAAGACCGAATCGACTCATTTGATGATCACCTCTATCAATATATACTTAAGGGGACAAGCCAATAGGCTTTTATAACATCAAATTTAACTTATTCATGAAATTTAATCGTGCATAGAAGTTATTTTTCTTTCTTTTAGTGGGTGGAAACATGTTTTCTTTTTTGATAGGAAAA
This sequence comes from Theobroma umbraticum, assembly GCF_002168275.2. Lineage (NCBI taxonomy): Eukaryota > Viridiplantae > Streptophyta > Magnoliopsida > Malvales > Malvaceae > Theobroma > Theobroma umbraticum. Next base: position 7,917,607 of record NW_018397255.1, on the reverse strand, counting down.
TAATAAGAGGGGACAAATTCTATTCTGTATAAACATCAGTTGTAAAGCTTTGCAGGCTTAAATTAAAGTTTTCGCGAGTGAATTGTACAGGTATCTCGGCACCTGTTTCGATGGACCAAGGAGATGGCATATGCAGATTACTTAGAACGAACATTAACAAACGGTATTCTTAGTGTTCAGAAAGGAACAAAAGCAGGGGTGTTTATCTATTTTTTCCCTCTAGGTCGTGGAGTCTCCAAGGCCATAAGTCAGTGGGGATGGGGAACACCCTTTGATTCTTTTTGGTGCTGCTATGGAACAGGTCACTGCTTGACTTGCCTTGCCTTCCATTTTCCCTTTTTTCTTTTATCTGCCTTTTGTATGAATTACGTGTAATGCACTGGTACTGCAATTATATTCCAGTTCCTGCATTGAAAGGCTAACTATATGTTGATGATGCAGCTACTGAAACTTTCGCAAAGTTGGGAGATTATATATACTTTGAAGAAGAAGGACAGGCTCCCACTCTTTACATCATTCAGTTTGTATCAAGCTTTCTTGATTGGAGATCTGGAAACACTGGGCTTTACCAGATGGTTCAACCTGTTGTTTCATGGGATCCAAATTTGAGGATGGAAATCTTATTCCCCAGGAAGGTATATTAAGACCCCATACGCCTGTTTAGACAATAACACCACTTGCTGTATTCCCCTCTTTTACAATCAATGCTTCAACAACCTGCTAGTAACGAATTAGGGATTCAATGATTTGATTTTGGATCCTGATTTTCCACAGGGGACTGCAAAGCCAGCCACCTTGAATATACGCGTGCCATTTTGGTCACGGTCAGTTGATGCTAAAGCAGCAATCAATGGTCAAAATTTGGATCTTCCACCCCCAGGTGATGTGAAAATTACTTTAACCACTCCAATTAATCTCTGTTTAATCATCATGGTGTAGTTTTCTTACAAATTTAATTAGCTTAACATTTTTTCATTAGGCGTTACTTGTTTCTTCTCTCTTTCCAATGTCGCTTGAGCAGATAAAGACCTTTGGTCCCTGTGTTATGAGATTGTTACAGTAGGCTAATATATATTCGCAATGCAGGTAGTTTTCTCTCAGTCACGAAGAAATGGAATGTTGGTGATAAGTTGACCCTTCAATTACCAATTACTCTAAGATTGGAGCATATTCTAGGTATTCTCTTCTTATATTTTTATTATTTGGTAAGAAAAACTAACAACCCTACTGCATGAATCATGACATGACATATCACTTGAAACACAGACGACCGACCTGAATATGCCTCCGTTCAAGCAATACTTTTTGGACCATATCTTCTGGCTGGTCTCAGCAATGGTGATTGGGATATCCGAATTGGGAAAGCAACTAATTCTCCTTTAGAATGGATAACTCCAATTCCTCAAACTTACAACTCCCATCTAGTTTCGTTCTCACAGGCCATTGGAGACTCAACTTTTGCCTTATCAAAAAATGCTCATTCCATCACAATGCTGACTTACCCTCAACCGGGCACCAACGCATCAGTTAATGCCACTTTCAGGATCATCTTAAAGGATCCAACTTTCAAAGGATTTTCCTTTGTAAAGGATGTCATTGGAAAATCTATTGTACTAGAACCATTTGATCTTCCAGGAATGGCTGTGGCACACCAAGGACCGGATAAGAACCTTGTGGTTATGAACTCTGATACTGCTAAGGACTCCTCCAGTTTCCGTTTGGTGGCAGGCTTGGATGGAAACCACAATACAGTTTCCTTGGAAGCAGATAGCAATAAAGGTTGCTTTGTGATAAATAGTCATGTCAGCAGCCAAACTCTTTCCGCAGTCAAGGCTGATGCCAACAGCACTTTAGGTCCAAGTGTGAAGCTTACTTGCAACCCCACATTACCGGAATCTAAAAATGCTGTGAGCTTTCGGTTATTCAAAGGTGTTAGTGAATATCATCCTATCAGCTTCGTGGCAAAAGGAGCAACAAGAAACTTTCTTCTACAACCAATACTAAGTATACGGGATGAGCATTATACTGTTTATTTCAATATTACAGTTTAATTAGCATTTTTTTTTATAAGCAGTATTTTTTTTTATATATAAAAAAGCTGTTATTTTATTATCCACTCAAATTATGTAAGTCAAAGACTTTAATATTACAGTTTACGAAATTATATATAAATATTTTTTTAACATATTAAATTGAATTTTCCAGTTTTAAGAATCAAAATTGAACATGTAGTGCACATAATAAAGTTTTTTTCTAATTTTTTTCTTTTCATATAAATATGAAGTATTTTGACCATATATTATTTGATCAGCTATTGCTTTACTTTTATTTATGATTTGTAAATCTTAATTTGCTATTATGGTAAAGTTTGTTGGTGTACGGTTATTTTTGTTATGGTTTTTTTTATATTATGTATATTTAAGTAGCTTTTCTTTGTAAAGATTAAAATATATTAGTTTTTTCAAATTTCAAAACAAAAACACTAAAAATAAATACAAACGAAACACTAAATTCATCTTTATCACAATCATTAAGTAATCAAGTATATTACTTATATTTTTGTTGAATAAAAAAATAAAGCTACAATTACCTATTCTTAATTATAGATTTTTTTAAAATTTTTTCTTTTTAACTCTCAATAATTAATTTCAAATTCATATATCGGCGTTATACGCTCTTCACCAAATGCCAAATGCATTGTTTATTTTTTCTTCAAACTTAATAATAACATTATGATATTTGACACAATTATTGTAATGATGCCTGCAATAACATCAAAAATGAATCACATCAACAAATCAACTGTTCTTTTTTAAATTTATATTTGTAGGATTTAATTCAAAAACTACTTTTATATCTTTATCATATTTTAATATTTTTTATAAGTATATTGAGTTTTAGACTTATCCAATTTCGAATATAAAACCTTTTTCCCAAATCAGAAATCGTTCAGTCCAAATAAAATCATAAAAGTAATCCAAGAACTTTATTTGTTCTTTATTAAATTTATTAGTAATTTTTTACATATTTTAACATGATATATAATTATTGAATTTACTTTTATGTTTTATAAAATGATATAAGGTGTCAAAAGAAAAATCTTCAATTTGATCTTCAAGTTTTAACAAAGTTCCAACATAAAAAGAAATAAAATAAAATACTCAAACATACTTAACTTTTAGCTCTAATTACATGCAGGTTCATTAATTTTTAAAATTGATACTCTGCTCTAAGAGTGCAAACACCATTAACAAAAATTATGAAAAGATTAAAATGTTTTTTTATTAATTTAAAAAATTATTATTATATTTAAAAAATAAAAAAATAATCAATGCTCCCTAGCTCCCTAAGAAAGGGGAGCATTGGCTGGTGCTCCCAAGAGAGGGGAGCACCGGTTTTTATATATTGTGTATATTTAGGTGGTTTTCTTTTGTAAAGGTGGATATTGTATAACGTTATAGTTTTACTTATTCTAATAGAGATTACAAGTCTCTTGAAAGGATTGACTAATGTACACTTTTTTGGTACGATAGTAAGTATTGTAAAATCAAAGGGTATTTTTGTTAGCTTGAGTTTTTTTATTGGAGGTATGTGAAATACTAATGAAATTATTTTTCAATAAAATAAGAATATTTATTATTCCTTTAAAAAAAAGTAGTGTAATTAGTTTCCATATTTTTTGTATAAGTAAAAAGTTAAAGGTTTTTAATTACTAAAAAATAACTTGTATAAGTAAATTTCTTGTACAAACACTATCCTAAATAAAAAATTATAAAAGTATCCAATTTAGTCTTTATATAATAATTTTTTTTAATTTAGTTTATGTACTATTGTATTTTTTCAATTTAGTACCTATATTCTATAATTTTATTCAATTTAATTCATGTACTCTACATTTTTATTTAATTTAGTCCATATAATGTGGTACCAAAAAACTGACATGGAAAAAATTTTCATAAAAAAAATTCAAACCTATCATATTGTTGCCAATATAGAAATATTCTTTCTATTAACATATTTGTTAGCTTTAAAATTATTATAGTTTTGATTATGATAAAATGATCAAATTTGCTTGAACATTATTTGAGCAATTCTTGACAATTGATTGAAATGATTTAACTCCTATACATTTATTCTTACATAGTTATAAGTTTGACTTTTGAAGCTATTGAACTATATTTATAAGCTTGTATGACTTAGGTGTATGAGTGTTTATGATTTCTATTCATTAAAGTTTAATCTAAAGATTAAAGAAAAATTTAGATGCACTCATTAAGGGAGAGTTTTGAATATCAATTTTAATGATAAAAACAAAGAGAAGGAAGACTAAGTTAAATAGAGTTTGATTGGTCTTCATGTTTAATTTTTATGTGTGATGTTTTGTTTTAATTTTATTGAATATTATGTAAAAAAAAACTAGATACATTGACTAAGGGGGAGCAATTTATTACGCATAAAGATTTGATGTATTCATATTGAACATAGACATTGCACTATTAATCTAGGAATATTTTGTCATCATAAAAAATAAGAGATAGAGAATATTGACTCTATATATTTTTTATGATAGCAAAATATTTCCACTCATTGGTATCTAATTATATTGTTTAAGTGTGCAGGACAAAAATGTATACCTTTAATTAGTTAATCATTCAAAACACAATATAAAAACTTATAAGAATAAGGAGTTATAAGTGAACAATGAAATGAGAAGCCTCTAAGTTGAATAATCAAGAGAGTTGGTTGGATAAAACTCAAAAGAGAAGCTGATGGGTTCAAACAAATCATGAAACAGAGAGCACTTAGTCGACCAAGAGACAGAATTAGTCGACTAAGAGCATTCTGTCAAAAACCGGATTCAAAAACAGAAACGACTCAATCGACCAAGAAAGTTTGTCAGTCAACCAAGAGGGTACTGTTAGAAATGCTCAAAGACAGAGCTTATTACCAAAAACTGAGTTCAAAGACAGAAACGACTTAGTCGATTAAGTAATATCGATTAGTCGATTAAGTAATATCGATTAGTCGATTAAGAGCATTCTATCTGGCAATTTGAACTGACGCTAAAAGATAAAATAATGGACAAAATTGCTTCCAAACTGTTTTCAACGGTCAAAATCTGTCCAGCTGCTAGCAGAGTTGATTTTTCAAGTATAAAAACATTTCCCAACAACCAAGAATCAGATTTGAAGGTTTCTAAGATCAAAAACAACTCAAAAACCTTAAGAACACTCTGCATATTTTCTACACTTCACTCCAATCTTTGTAACAGAGTTAAGAACTTCATCTTGTACCGTCAGATCAGGTTAGTGATCATAGGTACCTCTTTATTTCTTTTTTTCTTGATTGCTTAGAGTGTGTGAGACACTCTAAGGGGATTAATCAACCTTGGATTAGCTTGATTAAGTGCAAAGGTTCTAACTAAGCCTGAAAAAGTTAGTTTTTGGGTTTTGGTTGATCCTAAAAAAAACCATTATTAAAGATTGTGGTTGAGCCTTTGAAAAGCCATTGTTGAAGGTTGTGGCTGAGCATGTGAAAAGCCATTGAAAAAGCTTAGTGAAAGCTTAAAAATTTCACTGTTTATAGTGATTTAATTTGAAAAATCATTAGTTGAACAATCAAGGTAGTGGATGTAGGTCTTTTGACCGAACCACTATAAATCTTTGTGTTTTATATTTGTTGCTTTATTCTTGATTTCATTCCTTGTTAGATTATTTCTTATCTTACATTTAACTTCTCATCATTGAAGTTAAAATTACCCGAGTTCAAATCTTGTAAGAGTCAAAAAGTGCTATTCACCCCCCTCTAGCACATTTACTTGGGACCAACAATATTAAATTAAACAAAATAAATCTTTAATTTAAAAAACTAAAATTACATATTTAGTGCACATAATAAAAGTTTTTCCTAATTTATTTTTTATTGTATAAATATGCAATACTTTGATCGTATATCAATTGATCAGTTACTGTGTTACTTTTATTTGCAACTTAGAAATCTTTGTTGTAATAATTGAGTTCATTTGGGTGGAATCTTTTTTGCTATGATTTGTGTCTATTTTATATATCCAGATTTTATAAATGGTGGATGTTGTAAAAGGGTTATATTTTAACTTGATATTTGTTCTAATAGAGGTTACAAACCTCTTGAAAGGATTGGGCGATGCACATCCTATTTTTTGGTATTATAGTGGCGGTTGTTGAACCACATGATATTTTTGTTGACTTGAATTATTTTTTTTTGGATGTCCTAATAGTTTTTAATTACTAAACAATATATAACATTTGAGATGCAAAAGTATATTTTTGATGCAAACATAATGCTATGCAAAAAATGATAAATGTACTCACATTAGTTTCTATATGATATATTTTTATTCAATTTAATTTATATACTATTAAATTTTGTTAAATTTAATTTATGTGCCTTACAATTTTGTTCAATTTAACTCATATACTCTACATTTTTATTTAATTTAATCTTATGGCATAGTACCAAAAAACTAACCTAGAAAAAAATTTAAAGAAGAAAGAATTTGAATCTACCACACATCATTATTACCACGTCAACATGTTAGTATCATGTTATCAGCATGTCAACATAATTTGAAGTGTCAAAATACAAAAACTAAATTAACCAATTTTAACATAAATTGATTAAATTGACATAAAAAAAAAAACAAACATTAGGTACTTTGATCAATTTGCATTACTTAAAAAACGAGCTATATCCGAATCTTCAAAAAGTGGAAATGAAATGTAAAACACAACACTGGCAGAAAAGCACATATATTACATGTAGGGATATACACAGAGTTGTCAACTAATATCCCGGGACTATATCAATTTTTCTCCTAAGAGTTCAGAATCAGATCCAACTCCTCTCAACCAAGCCAATATACAGATCCATCCGCTAGGTTCAATATTACTCCATCATTCCGTTTCTGTACCCTGCAGCATCTAGGCTGGAAAAACTTTTCCCCAACCACTTCTTAGAGATAATCAGACACATCCTCTAGGTTTTCCAAGTCCCAAATAACCACTTTCCCGTCCAATCCTGTATTTTTATAGAGCAGATTAATCAGAAAATGAATCCAACAAGTCCTATTGAGATTTATAGCCCGTAAGAAATTATTGTCCCTTCACCTACCTGAGGTGCTGAAGCGCTTTGTTCTGGATCCTTCTTTCCTCAGAGGTACGATACAACTACAGTTCCAAAATAAGAAGATGTCAAACATTCACTTCATTATTTGTAGAAATAGAAAAAAAAAAAAAAAACATCTTGCCCCAATTTGAGAAAGAAAAGGGATTGTCCCTGCATCAATTATCCACTCCAAATTGGAACTACGTGGTTAAATTGATAAGCAGCATCTACAATGGAACATAAGAGTGCTTTTTTTTTTTTTTTGGGGGGGGGGGGGGGGGGGTGAGAGAAATTCCATATCGAATTTAATAATAATAACAATATGGCAGAGAAGTACTTGATGCAATTCTCATGAACAACTCCATGTGCCCTCGAAGGTTCGACTGTATCATTGCTCAATCCATGCTTTGATTGACCGTATAGTTTGCCAAATGCTTCAGAAAACTGTAAAGAAATGACAACTTAGAAAGCTCAACCTCAAGTTATAAATATTTTTAAAGAACACCACATTAGCAGTGAGTTTAAGAAACTAAAAGAGAAATAAGATGTATAATAGACATTAGGATCTCAACTAGACTAGAGAAAGTCTCTACCCATCAGACCAGTTTCTTTTAAATACCAAGTAGCTCTACATATCAGCCAACTTCATTCTATTGGAGCCATAAATGTTTGGAGCAATGGAATCCAACCCTCTCTCCGTGCCTTCCCTAACAACTAAAACACCACCCAAGTTGCTCTGTGTATCGGGTAACTTCAGTCTACTGGAGCCATAAAATTATTGGAAAAATAGGATCTAATCCTCTCCGCATCCTTTTCCCCAACTTCTATAACACCCTCCCTCCCCCTCAGGCAAGAAAAAAAGAACAAAAAGGTAAAACAAAAATGCTTTGGCTCCAATCCAAGGCTTAAAACCTTTCCCCACATTCCTGGGAGGAAGAAGGTACCATTAGGCCACAAGGCCACTGGCGGTGGGCTTCATTTTTCAATTTTCAGTACAAGGAACGACTGTCTCAGAGAAAATAATAATGAAAACAGCAATGTAATCATCTTGTTTTGAGGAATAAGCGAGTGGTATAGATGGAAATAAGCCTAGCTAAATTCTAAATGAAGTTAAATACACGATTTATGCAGTGGGAAATGACCTTCAAATGATATTAACTCATGTACTCAAACAGACTTCAATAAGGGGTGTCCATGGTTGCAAAAGGGAAACAGTAAACCACCGAAACATTTTAAGTAGATTCCTTCTATATCTTACAGAAGACAGTTAGTTTGAATTCATAATGTTGGCAACAAATAATACTGATACTTGGATTTTCATATGACTATTCACTATTGAAGTGGTAAATATTTAGTGAAGATATTTTCCGGATCCATTCCCTTTAGCTATACCAAACATCTGGACAGAATCACAAAGACAATACAAGTATAACCAAAGGATTTTTGCACTTCAATGAGAATCAAAGAAGCCTGTATTACAACTAGGTGCCAAGTACACCCCAAACATAACCAATATGGGATTTATTAACTCACCACTTAATTCTCCTCCCTGTATGTAGGAACAGCAGACCAATCACATGGCATATACTTCAAGTGCAGGGATCACCTGCCTATTGTGTGGCTTGGACATCATATTTTAGCACAACAATCCTATTACAAAGCAGTCACCAAGTGGAGTAGAGTTTGCTCTGATAGTCCACTTATTCGCAATTAGTTTTAGATTGGATGGTCAGCCTAAAATTTACAGTGGTATCACAGCCCAGGTTTTTAAGTTGCTTATTGTTCTTGTTCTTTGTTGCCTCTTATTTGTTTGTCAACATGTTAGGCTCATTTGCTTCAACTGTTAGTATTCAACCTACATTTGCAGGGAAATTATGCCAAGTATGCCATGTCAGTTAAGTATTCAATTAGCTGTGACCTTGTGTTCAGGTCGGACCTCTCAACCTATAGCCACTTGGTTGTAACTTGGATGCTTAATAAATGGGAATGACCAGAGTGGATAATGAGATACCCATATATTGATGTTTTTTCATGTTCACTCTCATTAAAACCGAGTTCAGAAACATACTAAAAAGACTACCTTTTAATGTTTCTCCGCTTCAACGAAAATGGATATATTTGAGAATGACTAGAGTGGCAATAGAGACACCTGCATGATGATCTTTGATTTCTTTTAGAACTACTATTAAGATCATACTGACAAGCCTATTGTTTCAGAATAATTAGTTGGCTCAAACTAATGTCACAATCCACAAAAGTTGAAGCTTTCCATGATTCATTCAACTGAATAGACAACCTGCAGATCTTACTATCCAATACGAGCCCTATCAACAAATCCTTTCATAAAATATTGTGGATATCACCAAAAACTTACCACTTGTACAGTGATAACTTTGTTTACTGACATGTGCAGAAGTAGTAATTTTCTTATATATAAGAATATGTGGAACCAGCCAGGAATGATCTACATGGTTCTTACAAATTTCTGCCCTTGCCCCCTTCCCCAGACTCAGCCAGAAAATTTTCACACTTACAGGATGTCAATAGCTAAAAGTTTTAATGACATACATACCTGAGAACCATATTTTGAACCTGAAGAAGATGCTTTCCTTTCACCAAGGAATCTGATAAAGCTCCTAGAAAACAAGGCCAGAAGCCTTATTAATGTAAAGAAGTATAAAAAATTAAAATGATAATGAATCTTACATACCATATTCCCGAATCATCTGCTGCAAAAACCATTGGATTGCAGTCAAATCCCACACCTATGACCATTTTCTCGGAAACAAATAGGACCTGATGGTATTTTATGTGATCACAGAAAAACTCAGGATTAAAAATTATGTTTATGTTGAGGCCCAAAATAAAGGAAGCAAAAAACAATTAACAAGAGTGGATGCTGACCCACATCACGAAGAGGCAAATTACGGAATGCAACATTCTGGGCCAAAGGGGAAGGACCAACATCATCAACGAAGTATATCATTGAATTATGACCTGTAAATTAGAGAAATGGCAGCTAAGATAAATTCTTTACAAGCAGGACTCTAATAACAGAAATGTTCCCCCAAAAGAGGGGGAAGGGGGTGGATTTATGAAATTAAATCAAAAGTAAGGCAGAACCAAATTAATTTAGTAGTTTGAGGCAATGATAGTCACTCAAAAACCAAAAAATAAATGCATAGTTGCATTAGTTTCCAAATAGATGCAAAACAGGCAATTTACCAAGTCAAAATGCCAAACTGGTAGTTCAAGGGGAAAAAGTTTTCTCCAATTCAACAAATACCATGCCACGAACATTATCTTTGCAAGTGAAAGATAGTTAGAAATATTTCTTACCAACATAAGCCAACGTATTGCCACTTGGCGACCACTTCACACCAAATGCCCATGAAAATGAGAGATCAAGCTGAACAATTTGCTGTTCCAACAGTATGCGCCAAAAAAGAAAAAAGAAAAAAGTTAGCTCTTCTTTGCATGTAAGTAATCATGTCAAATAAATGCCATAATAATAATAAAATAACTATTCAAGCAGTCCTGTCATTTAATAAAATTATTGAAGGTTTTTTTCTCTTTTTTGTCTTCTCATTTTTCTTTTTCTTTTCCCTTCTTTTTTTCATTTACTTAATTATTTTTGTAGTTATTTTATTCTAACAAAACCAAAAAACAAAATGAGAAGAAAAAAGAAATGAGTCACAAAAGTTGACATCATTCTTTAAATGACGTGGTTTCTTAAGTGACTATATTGGATATCATTTTTTTAAGTTTATTTAGATGAAATCACTTACAGTGACCACATTCAGTACACTTTAAAAAGGTTAGCAATTGGGACAAATTGAAGTTTAGTTAGTAAAATGAGAAAAAGGTAAAACATTTAGTGACCAGCCCTGAAATTTACTCTGCAGAACCCTGATTTGAACTAAATCTATATGGAAGACATAAGAACCTAAGCAAGCGATATTATGCAAAAATAAAGCATGTAATCAACAGATATATTCTTGGTTCCATCTAGGCAAGAATAATTTTGGTAATTAACTGATTGAACTCCCTATTTCAGGATACTAAAATGAATAAATAACAACAGTATTCCTGCATTATTTCCTTTGAGCTAAATTCTTGGACCAATATTTGAATGAATAAAACACAGAAGTTATCCTTGCAGGATTCTACTGCTTTTGATGCAAAAGCAAATGTAAGAATTAACTTCAACATGTTGACCTTAACCTCTCATAGATCAAACCTAATTGCATTGTCACAGCGTTCTGCTTTCAGGATTTCTGGTGTTCTGTTAGTTTCAATAAGAATCATTACCCCAAACTAAGATTAATAAAAGGAAGAGGCATCACAATAGGCAACTATGAATGTGTATACAGCATAAGTTTAGCCTATATTTGTCACTACTAAACATAATTTTGACATCATATAGCTTTTTACCAAGATTCAGTTATCACTGGATAAATGTTCTGCGATATGTTTTCTATATTTACAAAGTTGATCTACCCAAATCTCATTCACTAGGGAAAGACATTAACCACAAGAGAATATAGAAAACTGCACAAACCTATACTATTGCATAATGCATCCTTTCTAATTGGCATGTAAACTAGTATCAGTTGCAATTTAACATTGTGAACCACCAAAAGAAGATTAGCTTGCCAAGGATATTACCTCAGCATTCTGGATACTAATGTGTTGAAAACAAAAAGTAAGATTCAGATCATTCATCATTGATGGATTCAGCTATCCAGTTTCAATTATATTACGTTAATGTCCTTCAGAAGCAACCAGATTGCACTTGAATTTGGGCCTCCTAATCACTAGAGAATCAATGACCAAAGAAGATTTTCCCTTCTGGCATTAAATTGCACATATTGCAAATTTGATGCACCGCTAACATGGAAAGAAGCAAAATTTAAGCCTATTACCTCTAAAATTTTTGAGATTTTTGTAGGTTGAGTAATTGGTACAGAGTTTTTTAACAATTTTGTACATAGAAATATATGATTCAACCAATAAAGTTGTGGTACATCTTCCAGCATATCAAATGCATCCGTTAAATATTTACTGCTAAACAGGAAGGAACATAGGATACCTCTCCAAACTTTGAATCTGAAGAAGAGCCTGTTTTTGATTCCCTGGGTAAATTTGAAGAGGAAACATAATTCATATCCTGCTCACACATCAATACATGATAATAACAACAGTTTTTTTTAAAGATGGTAATAACAATAGTTAACATACCTTGTATCAACACCTTTGATAAATGTGGAAAATACTCGGCATTTTCCATCTGTAGATGTTGTTGCAAGTAAAATCTGTAGCAAACGAATTACAAAGTAGAAAATAAGACTTGCAACAAATAGGATTGTTTCCAAAGAATAGATCATACACCAATTAACAAAATGGAATATACTTAAATCACCAGAGAAGAATAAGATGACATTCAGAAGGATCTAAAACTTAATTTTCAAATAACATGGATATGACCCAATGATATTCTATAGGTGAAGACACACCTTATTCTTACCATTTAATGTAACCAACTAACCTAGGTATCCCATGATAAGCAACCTGGTCATCTTACAGCAGTTTATTACGACTTACATGGCTTTATCCCCATCAAATGAGATATCCAAAACCAACAAGCATGAAGAGTCTCTTCTTTCTTTAATCAGGTAATGAAATTCACTGCTTTTTTACTACATTCCTAAAATGTGTATTGATGGTCAGCACAGATAGTGTCAACCATCACAATTCTCAAATCCTCCATCAATTTTCCAATCCCCTTTCCCCCACTATTTATCCCATCATAATTCACCAACAACCTCGGCACACCAAAATAAGCAGTTTCATGGAGAGCATTGATCCACTAAAAGTTAGGTTGAGTACAACATGATCATAGCTTACATTCAATCAATAGAGACATTCAAGACCCTTTGCCTAAAGAAGCCTGCTTAAGATGACTTAACATCGGGCATTCTCAATGCAATAAAGCATTTTGCAAATTGCTATTAGGCATGAGCTCATAGAAGACAATAATACAATAACATTTTCAGCACAAAAGTGGCCAATGATGAGAGTGACAAAGGAGAATCAAAAAATAAACAAAGAAAAACAACAAGAAAAAAAACCCAGACTTTCTCTTTCATGCACATGTGTGTATACATGGGTGTACATGCATATGTGCATGTTTTTATAATATCCATTTCCTTAAATATGCTTTGAAATTACTGACTTCTAGATAAAATCTATCATCCTCTAAACTTTTCAAAGCAAAATGGTTAGTAAGGGATGCTAAGAAATGTCAGGTGTTTAATAAAAGGAAGAAAACAAAGTAGGGTAAATAAGGAGAAAAGGAAAAGTAAAGGAAAAGGATGGTGTAAGGGGTTATGTAGCAAAGAGGGACCCAAGAATTAATTGATCCTGTTGGTAGATTGGCATGTCAAGTATACGCCTTTGGTCAATCACTTAGAGAATTCGTCAAGCTTTACGAGAAGAGTTTAAACCTGCGACACACATAATCCTTTGAATTGGATGCTGCTACATTGACGGCAAGATAAGGAGCTATACTCTAAACCCACGAAGATGACCTATCTTGCTGTTCTTCAAGGTATTTTCCTGAGCTTTTTTCGGCCAGATAAATTGTAAGAATGGTGGGAGTTTCAACAATAGATGTAGATTCCCAAGTTGGGCTTGTAGGCAACAACAAGCGCTTGGACCCATGTTGGCATGGGTTCTTACAGATTAGATGTTTGTATTGAATGGATGTGGTTCCCAAGGTAGAGAAGGCATCTTGGTTGAGTTTCACAACAAGGAAGGCCAAGGTTTCTCTTGGAGCATGAGAAACATCCTTTCATTATAGAGGACCAGAATTTTAATGAAATTGGCAAAGCATGTTGGTAAGTCTTCTTGTAGTTGGTTAGGATTATTGCAGACATCTTCCTTGCCATCCTTATCATTGAGCAGTAGCTCAGTGAACAAGATTCAAAAAGGTTGCATGCTTTCTTCTTACACTATGCAATCATATTCTCATCAAGTTTCGGCTCCTTTTATATAAAGGAAAGTAGTGATGAATATATGAGATAAAGAGGAACTAGAAAGGCTCAAGAATAAGAAAAAGACAATTTTTTGGAGAGTTTAAATCCATGGCAAGGAAGAATAAGGTAATCTAATTTGTCAAGAAATAAAGGAACAAGATGAAACATAGAGAAAATAACCACGAGGCAAGTAAGGATTGCTAGGTCTAGTGAGATTAACTAATCTTAATGATATAATAATGATATCCTTTTGGAAAGTGAAATAGTTTAACCAAAAAACTAAGAATTCAATCTCATCAAAAGAGAAATGCAATTAGCTCTAACAAGATTAGTGGTTTCGAACATTGGGCATCCTACTTAGATCAGAGTAACATAAAATGAGATTTATGAACCTGCTAGAAGAGATGGTTTTGGGATTTTCTCTTTTAACCATCAAAACCAAGGGCTTCGGTTAAACGTATTTAACTTTATCCTAAATCCTCGTCCCTCAATGTCAAATTTTTCTTCTGAACGAATATATCAGTCACTTGACTACTATGCTAATGGAATGGGAGTCAAACAAAACCTTGTAATACTTGCAGATGTATCAAATCTACCATAAGACAACTTGGCCACATCATAGAATAAATTTTAACAGAAGATGTACATTAAATATAACTAAACTAAAGAGCAAAAAAGATACATTTGCAAAATGCGGTAAGTAGGAAATACACACATTATTAGGATGCCAAGCAACACTTGTGACAGAGGAATCATGTCTTTTCCTGATAAGTTTGCTAACCCACCTAGAAACAACAAATCACACAAGCACATAGCATCAATCATAAATAAAAAATAGAAAAATCCATGCATAAGATGAATCAACATATTCAGCCATTAGGATCCTGATGCTTTGAAATTCACCCACAGTTGGACACAATCAAAAATGAAGGACTTCATATATACATAAACAAAGTTTGAGGATATTAAGAGAAAGGCAAGGTGAGAACTGAGATGTTACAAAAGGTTACCAGTTATTCTCCTGCTCATAATAGCATATGCACACAGTTTTAGCACCACTTCCAACAGCAAACTTGTTTTCTGGGAGTTTAAGGCGGGGAAGAGATGGATTGGTTAGATTTTTGTCAAATTGCTTGAATAAGAGGACCTCATTAACCTCAGTTTTACTAAAATGGACATCATCAAATCATAAGAACCTGAAGATATAAGAATTATCAAAATAATAACACAAAAACAAGCATTAACCTTCAAATGGATAAGCAGACTATCTAAGGAATTTTTTACTATCAAGTAATCCAAATGATATTCTAAAGATCCTACTCCACAATTTAATTCATACACTTCTCATACATCAGATGCAAATCTTTTTTATAAGCTTCAGCTCAATCATTAGTGAATAAATCTGCTAGAAGAAGGACATGTGAAGTCATATGTATGAGCAAAATAGTAAATAATCAGTGGTATGCTTTGTTCTCAATAAATGAAGAAGAAAAAATACAAAAACTAATAAATGGAACCAAGAAGGCGTCACTCTGAATAAAAGGCTAATTTATTGTTAGTACAAAGAAGTGAAGAACAATAATCCACGGTGCAATTATGTCTGAGTACCTTTGGGGCTCCACTGAACACAAAGTGCAGCTCGATTGAGCCTAAGAATGACAAGAGTCGGTACCCATTCTGGTCCTTCTTGGTTCCAAACATATCTTCAAAGGTGAACACTTGTTTCAGCATACAAGTACAAAATAACAGTGCAAAGGAGAAAGAGAAAATAACAAAATAAAAAAGCAGCCAAACACAATGTTCATGAGGCAGTGTCTGCTTGTGTTTGTGCATGCAAAGGGAAAGAGAAATACAGAAAGTAAGGGATCCATACTGCTAAATTTATTTTTTGTACATGTATATGAGAAAAGATAAGCACTCACGAATTCCGGTCATGAGATACAGTAACAATTCTGTTTGACCTCCCACTCCAGTCTATCCCGGTAACAATTTGATCATGCTGTGGCAATGTTGACAAAAAGAAAATCATCATATTGCTACCAAACCTAACAAAGAAAAGAATCATCACCCACAAACGAAGTCACTTCAACACCTAGGTAAACTTTCATTATTTAACCAGAAAATTTATTAACTAAACATGAAGATGGGACAGAATGTCCTTCCAAAAGAACAAAGAAGACTAAACAGGTTCGTTTCTTTTAACATGAAAAGAGTGGATTTTTAAAAGATTTTTTTATTATGGATCTCTTTTCCTCACGTTTTGGTATGGTTCTCAACAGGAAACTTCGAGTTTAGATTTTCTATAATATCTTGATCTTTCTCATCTTTAATATTTATTTAAGGCATATTTAGCAATTCTAACCTTGTCATATTTAGATTTAAGTATTCTTAAATCTCAGATAAATTAATTGCATTTATTTGCTGCAATCCCATCCTGAATGAGACTTATAGATGAGTTTGGGAATCTTGCAATGTGCTCATATTGCCAGATCAACAACCAGGCTGTATTTCACTCTTCTTTTCTCACCTTTTAAAGTTTGGATTTCTTGCAACTTTTATTAATCCTATCTCACAATTCAAAACTAATCCGGTAAATTTTGCTAGTTGCTTCAGGATTCCTAATTCTAGTTCTCATACACAGAGAATTTTTTCCTTGTAAATTTAAAGCCTAAAAGTGGTCTAAACACAGGGTCATATCATACCATAAGTTGAAACCCAAACTCTGCATCAGTCCTCCATGTTGCTACAGTATTACTATTTACTTCTTAACAAAGACGCAGATTTCAGATAAGAATCCAACATGTCAGCATGCAACCTTTAATGCATCCATCATCAACGTAGTCATCTTATATTTACATTTAGAATCACACTTTTATTCTTCATTATAAAAGAGGCTGCATCTGAATGATTCCAAAATGAAAACTTCCAATTACCATTGGAGATGAGTTTAGGTGCATATTTATTGGACTAACTCAAATCTTATCAGCTTTGGATAGGGAAAAGAATTGAATAAAGTACCTTCTGAAGAACATGAACTTTCTCCCACTTGTCTTCCAACAATTTATAGATGTGAACCTCATTATTATTTGGGCAAAACGCTACCACTACAAGCAAGAAAAAGCAAATCACGTATCTATAAAGAAAAAAAATAGATTCACAGGAAACAACATATCATGCAATTTAAAATAACAAGGACTAAATCTGTAGCTATAAAACAAATAATAGTATAAGCCTCAAATAAACAAGATAAAACAGCATATTGATAATAAATGGATCAATTTAGAATAAGAAACTAAAATGAAAAGAATCAGTAAATTGAACCATTCATTTCGTTTTCCTTTTTAATTTTACATTTCTAAGACATTAATAAATCACAACAACATTAAATTCAACAAAAATTTTATTGTCTTTTATTTCCTACATTTCCTCACCAACCAACCAAGGCGTGATGATGAAGAGAGACAAAAGAATTCGGTAAAAAAAGAAAAAAGGAAAGTTACTGGATCGATCGGGACTCCAAGCATGGCAAGTGATGCACTGAGCGAACTGGTGAACAGCGACAGCCGCCATTATTTTCAGCTGACGAATTTGGTATTTTAAGCTGCGAATGCGATGGAGAGAGATCTATAGAGAAGCTAAAGAGGAGATCTCAAATTTTGTTTTTAAAGTCTCCGTTAGGCGTTAAGTAACAAGCAAGTTTGGAAGATACGGAGAATGATTTGGTTGTAGACATTCCAGCGGAACCTTGTACTAACAATCAACTAGTTTAAAACCCGTTCTAACCATGCAACGATTAATTCTTAAAAATTTTATACATAATTATTATTTTTAAAAAATTAATAAGATAATTATTATTAAAAATATAATATTTAAAAAATCTAAATTATTTTAAAATTTTTAAGTAAATTTTTATTCTTTTATTAATTTCAATGAATTTTTATATTTTTATTTTAAATTAAATTTGAAATTTTTTTAAATATTATTTATATATAATTTTAATAACCTAAAATTATTGAAATATACGAATAAATTACTGAAATTTTAGATAACCTTTTAAATACTTTTCTTGTAACGTTAAATGTGATTTTAGTAACCTAAGTTACCTAAATATTTAATATATGTTACTAAAATTTTATGTACTTCTTTTGTTTTTTAAATACTTTTTCAATAACCTTTTTATATGATTGTGATTTTAATCACCTAAAGTCACCGATACACACACAAAAGTTTTGAAATTTTAGATAGCCTTTTAAATTTTTTTGCAGTAATCTTTTATAAAGTTCTTTATTATTTTTTATTTCACTGTTTTTTAAATTTTATATACTAAAGTCAAATGTAAAAACTGTATTTTAAGGCAAAATTAAATAATTTTCTTAACGATTAAGACATTGAAAATTAATTTTTTATAAGAAAATGCAAATTTATGATTTTATTTTTACATGAAATAATTATGTTGTAATATTTTTTTGTTTAATTAATTTCACATTTTCATCAAACATAAAGATTTTATTTTCAATAACTTTGAAGAAAAAGTACAATAGAAAGTAACAATAAATCAAACCCTAACATAAAATAAATGAACTAGGAGAAAAGTATGGAAGAATTATTAATTTTATTTTTTATTCAAAGTTTTATTTGTTTTTTATTATTTTAATTTGTAAATGACCAGTAATTATCAAAAAACAAATACTAATATATATCATAAAGCATAATTTAACCATCGTATTTTTTAAATGTGTACTTAAGCCATTGAATTAATGCTCTATAATGTATGAAATGGGTACTCCACATCAATGTATATCTTTTCCATTCAAAGCATGCCTTATTATAATTATATTCTTGAAAAAGATCAACTATTTACCACACAACAATATATTGAGTTTGCCTAAATAAATATTCATAATTTAATAATCACATGTTATTTGTAATAGGTAGTTAATTTTTTTTATAATAATGCGTTTAGGTGGCACGTTTTAAATAAAAGTGGTATATTTTAATTTAGAGTAACTTATTATGAAATTCTTTCGTTCTTCAATTATGCCACTTAAACATATAACAACATAAAATTAAAAATATAATGGGTTAACTATTGGATCAATTATTTCAACTTGAGAACATTAAGTAAGTAACAATTAAGCTTATCTAATTGGCCTAATTTATCAATTACTTAAACCAATTATAATATGGTTTGATGAAAATCAAAGTTGAGGAATCAGAAAGTGGGACATTGCTGGACAATCTTATTGCTTCATAAACATTTAACAAGGGATTTTCCCATTACTATATGCACATGGTGCTATGAAACTATAGTCGTAAAACATAACCTAGGTTTGACCTAATACGAGTTATCCCTCCTTAAGACGGATAAGGTCCAAGGTTCGAATTCCTTCTCGTCTCTTGGACCTACTCACAGGCACCCCAAAATTTATAAAATTAAAAAAAAAAAACCTATAATAATAGCACAAGTCACACTTCAGATTGAACAGAACTAAATCTCAAAAGCTGGCTATTCTCTTCTGCTTCTTCTATATTAGAACGTAAGGAATCTGTATTTGGGCCATTGCTTGACAAGATTATTGTTTGGCTTGGATTTTGCCAGAAGTGATTAACCAAGGCCTTGAATTTGGAATTAATGGATGAAAACCCAGGATCTGAGAGGATGTCTTGAACAGCAGTTCGACCTTCGAGCATGCTCACAACCTGTGACATGGTAGGCCTGAGGGTGGGAGATGCATTGGTGCATAAGAGAGCCACATTGAGCATCACCATTGCCTCCTCTGATGAGTATTCTGATCCCAAGTCTGGGTCAACCAACTCCAACAAACTTCCTCGCTCCCTCAAAACATAGGCCTGACAAATAACAAGAATCAAAGAGA
The DNA here is from genome assembly GCF_002168275.2 of Theobroma umbraticum. Lineage (NCBI taxonomy): Eukaryota > Viridiplantae > Streptophyta > Magnoliopsida > Malvales > Malvaceae > Theobroma > Theobroma umbraticum. The sequence goes on along the minus strand of NW_018397255.1, from coordinate 7,897,551 downwards.
TAGTTGACATAACAAAATGCAGCTGGATTGAAAAAGTTTTATATAGCTTTTCAGCAGGAGGAAGACATGGCAAGAGAGCTACGTGGTGAAGTGCTTTGTAGTAAAACTGAAATATACAGCTTCTTTTGGAGTTTTATTTAAAAGAGAAAAAGAAAGCAACAGACAATCAGGTGTGAAAATTATCATTTTCAAATGAATTTAAAGATCTGAAAGCTTAGTGAACCTTTTCCTTTCACGTTCATTCACAGAAATATGGAATTATATGTTTGAATCATTTAGGAAGATTAGCAAATTATTCTATCATGAGAACTAAATGTAGCTCATAACATGAAACACATAGTTCTTTGTTCCAAAAAATGACAAGAAACCAAATAGGAAATTCCTCTGGGATAAGGGACAAGGAATTAAGAAGATTAAGAGAGATTCAATTTACCCAGTCAAGAAGGTAAACAAAGTCCTCATTTGGCCTGTAGTTTGTGTTGCTCTTTCCACTAACAATTTCCAATGCAACAACACCAAAGCTATAGATGTCGGCTTTGTTGGTTAAGTAGCCACGCATGGCATACTCAGGAGCCATATAACCACTACAGAATCAAAGAATAGAACAGTTACTAAACGATGCATATTTTCAGGGCAAGCAATTTAGTAGATAATACACATCCTTAGTTCATGGTATATAACCAACGCAGATGTTGGTTATGATCATGGGCATCATTAGCAATATCGGGAGCAGAATTTAGTATGCGATACTGTTAAGTGCCTGCACTAAAATCATGACTAAGTCATTCTTAACAGACTTCTCTAATTAATCAAATGCCAAGGAAGATTAAACCTGCTCAGAGCTTCCTCCACAAGATGAGGTCAAAGCATCACATCTTTCAATTTCCACAGTAGCATAACAACTATGACACCAGTGACTAGCAGTACTTTACAAAAAAAAATTTCTAGCGGTAAAGTGAAAAAGCTGAACAAGTCCTCAAAAAAATTCTTACATAGTCCCGGCTATACGAGTGCTGATGTGGGTTTTGTCATCTTCATTTAGCTTTGCCAAACCAAAATCAGAAATTTTTGCATTGAGGTTCTTATCAAGCAACACATTACTTGTTTTAATATCCCTATGCACAATTTTTATTCTAGACTCTTCATGGACGTAGGCCAAACCCCTGGCAATACCTAGGCAAATTTTTTGCCTGGTAGGCCAGTCCAGTTTCAGTTTGCAAGTTGCATCCTTCCCTGTCATTAAGCAGAAACAAAGCCAATCAAAATCTGAATGGTAACTTTTAAGGGTGGATTTCAATCAACTATTTTACATACCATAGATCGTTAGAAGTTCTAAGCTTACCAAAAAGAGCACGGGATAGACAATTATTTTCCATGTACTCATAAACTAGCAATAATTGATTTCCTTCAACACAACATCCATAGAGCTTCACAAGATTTGGATGCTGCAGGGCAGATATCAAGCCTATTTCATTCACAAATTCACGATTTCCCTGTTTTGATTTTGATGAGAGTTGCTTCACTGCAATGACCGTTCCATCTGATAATAGACCCTGCATTCAGCATAGAAAGTTGTTGCTTTGAATTTAATAGTAAAAACTGAATTTTTAAATTTTAATCATGCAAAGGCATGCATGCATGAATTGAATACATTGACATAAGTTGTCATGCACTTGAGTGTTTCAATTGGAATTCTTTTACTCTTCTCTTCTTATAGGAAAATTTTCTGTTGTACAAAAAATTTTCTATAACACATAGAGCCCTCAAAATCTTTCTGCAACAATCTATGCATCTCATCAGGAAAATCCTGAGGACTCCCTGGCAATTACCACTTCTATACACCCAAAAGATTTTCAAGAATAATAAGTTACAAGTTAGAGTCAGTAACCACTTTGAAGATAAAATCTGAAAATTCCCAGTTAAAACCTCATTACCGGATGGAACTGATTTTGACAATAAGGACCATTTGATTCATTGGATTTTGACCATAGATTTGTTTTTTTCAACAGATGGTCAAAACGATATGATTGGGATATATGCACTTACCCTATACACACAACCAAAGCCACCCTCGCCAATTTTGTTTTCAGCATCGAAGTTGTTGGTGGCAGCTTTAATCTGTCTTAGACTGAAAATTCCTGTTTGTAGATCCAGGCCTCTCAGCTCTGTCAAGAATGCAGTGTTAAATGTCATTGAAGTGAAAAATTATATAAATACTTTTAATAACTTTGTGTATGATAATTAAGCCATATCACGGTTTCTGAGAGCTGTAATCCACAAAGAAGATAGAAGAAACTAAAATCTGAAGTCCTGGAGCTCAAGTTGCAGCTGCAATGATGAATTTTACCCAAGCCTACTATGAAATATATGCATAAGTTAAATTATTGTTGAACCACAATATTATGTTTCTTTCCTTTGTCCAATGCAGTAAACATGATATTCAAAAATACAGTACCATAAAGCAAACTGCTATCAAGAACTCTGGAGAATTCTCATCTGTAAGACAAGATATGATGCACGTTATTTCCATGCAGAAAAACCATTTTTTACTTTGGATAACAAACAACAAAATCAGGGTCTTATATCTTTAACAATTTTATGTATGTCATTCTTATCTATGCTGACATTGGTGTCTTGTTCTTCTGCCACTTGAGTAAGCTAATAGCAATAGAATATGGAAACATGTTGTGTTTAGGAGTCAAGAAATTGGATTTTGTGTCAAATTGATTTTATCTAAGACTTAAACGAGTGCCATTTAAACCTTCGACATTTCCTGTGTCATTATGTAGAGCAAAACAACGTCTCATATATACAAGGTTCACAAATTTGATTTTGAAATGCCAATGGATTAGGAGTTAAGCAACTGCAATAAATGACAGAGTTCACTAAAATGGCGAATACCTTTTTCAGCAGAGATTTTGCCTCCCAGCCAGCCTTTTCTCCACATGATACCTAAGACCATAAGGACAATAAGTATTGCTGCAGATACTGCCCCAACCACCACTATGAGATCATTCCTGTTGTCATCGACAGTCGGGGGCTGAAAGTCTGGTTAAGAAGAAATATTTTTCCCAATCAATGTACTTCATCAAAAAGTCAACAAAATTGAATCCTGGCGATCACAGAGAGTAGGGGGCTGACGACAATTTTAATAGGATCATACTTTTTATATGAACTTTTCAAGAACCACTTCAACTAACTTGATCTATATATATTGGATTCAATGCAGACAGAAGCCTCTGTGGCTGAATGTAATATATGGAAAGAATTATAATTACTTAATTTCAGGAAAAAAAAAAACTTAGCTTGTACATTTATTTGTCATCTTAAATTCTGAGTTGGACTACAATTAGTAGTGTTGGATAAAATCCTCTAGATGGCAATGACTAATGGAATTGGGATAACTACTGATAATGTCTCCATCCAACGGAACTAAACTCAATTAACAGCAGTGTGATATATAAACAATTAATATTAATACTTTACAGGGAGTTCAGTTCATATGATCAATCCCCATAGCTGCAACACAGTTGAATGTGCAAAGGCTCCCAGATACTGAATAACTGCCATTTATTAATGATGAAAGCAAGATGAAAGACTTTGTTGAGTTTGCGGCAACTTACTTGGAACCACTGATATAGCTGAAATAAGTGGACCATACATCCCCCTTGCTGGTATGCCTGTTGTCCCCCTTCCAGCCCAGTATAAGCGGATTTTTAATGTATGTCTTCTCACAACAGCTGTGAAGTTCTTTACAATGGGCTTGCCAGCACCACCAGCTTCATCTTCAATATTAAAATCTTTCAGCACCAATTCTCCCTACATTCAGACAAATAATAAATTATAAAATTAGGAGATACAATTTTCAAATGTTAAGCCTTTTTTTTTTTTGGCTTGTTTTTACATCATGTATGTTGAAAATTTTAAGTACCTGAATATAGACATCAAATATGCGTTTCCCAAGGCTGTAAAATGATCGATCATTTATGAAAATAATCTCTGCAAAGTGCAGATTAACAGTGTAATTCCCATTCATTAGGCAGAGTCCATAATATGTGAGAGAGAGGGGAGAAACACGCGCTGTTGTGTAGAGTTCGGAATGGATTGAAGAGACATTGGACAAAGCAGAAGTATTGGTGACAATATAGTCATCTGCATCAATATCATTATCCATGAAGTTTCCAGTGCTGCTTAATGCCCAATGCTGCCCCATGTAAAACATTGAAGCACCTCTTGGTTCTCTATCAGCTTCATATTTGGCATTGCCACTGACATTTAGTTCCTTCCCCCCACAGTTAATGTGCAAGGAGTATTTATCTGTTAACCAACAATTTAATGGATTTTGAAATTTTCTTAGCAGGACAGTCTGGTTAGATGAATCAACTAAGAATAGCAAATAGGTTCAATTTTCATGGTGCACTATTTCTTGCACTAGCTTGTACTGGTGAAGGATGAGTGATTTCTTACCAGGTTGGTAAATTAGCATTAACATACCACATTGAGTCACATATTAACTTTCTATACTTTTGTATTTCTGGATAGGCAACAAGAGGATTACTAAAAATTTTATCAAAAGACTTGTTAATTTATACGAGGGTACAAATAAGATGAAGCATTTCCCTGTTTAGACTCTTTCTTGCATTAAGTTAATCACAGCAAGTAGTATATTTTGTTTACTGTGGTCATATAAGTGCTCCTTAGAAGCTATTTCTCCTACCAAATTTGCAAAGTCGGATTATCTTTAATAACATTGCAAGGAGAATTCTATATCTTTCATCACCAAAGAAAGAAAAAGGAGAGGGCCTGCTTCTTTCCCCCAGAATTGACTTACCAGGTGAAGCAGAACATGGGAAGTCATGTTTTAGACATGCAGGAACTTTACTTCTGCACCAACATAGCAAAACCCAAAAAAGAATCAATAAGCTTTTGCTTTCAAGAAAATCACATGAAGCTCCAGAGCTATCTATGAAAACTATAAGCACTATCAAAATATGCTGATGAACTACTTTATCTGACAATAAATTACAAATCTTACAATTTATTTGCTGATGCCGAGTAGCTCTCAATCAAGTTCCTGGAAGAAAATGCAAGCTACTTTACCATTTCAATTTATACATATGGATTGATTATTTAGGATCAAATAAAATATCTCTTTAAAAATAACTCACACACTCCCTCGAGGACATTCTATTGGACTTGAGGTTTCCCAGGTGAAATTGTTGTGAGATATATCCCTGTAGATTAAAAAATCAAGGAAAAATATTTACCATTATCCACTAATTATTTTGTAATTCGTGATGCAATACCTTGACAATATTTAGCTTGATGAATTAACTTTTCTTTGGTATCATCAGATGATTGAACTAGCTAAGGAAGATACAGTATTTATTGACTGTGCATCATAAAAACATTAGAGTAATTCAAAATTCACCAACAAGCAAAGACACAGTAATTACACGTTATAGTTTCATCTTTGTAATAGAAAGCTAAGGATATACATATACATACGCATTTTTATTTCTTTCTAGTATCCACCCAGGCACAGATCCGGTGAGCTGATTTCCAGTCAAATACCTACAAGGAACAGCAAGTAATGATAATATAAAACTATAAAATCTCATATTATTTACAGTATTAATAAGTTGATTAGAACTATGAAAACAATTACATCTCTTACAAGAAATCTGCTTTTGTCAGTTTGAAGAATGATCCAGGAATTTCTCCAGTCAAGTTATTATAGCTGATATCCCTGCATTATAACAGCAAAGCATGTGTAAATTTTCAATTACTCCAACCAAAAAAAAATTTATCACAAAATGATTTTATTGAGTATTTCAGAAAATAGCTTTCTATCTGTCTTGCTATGCATCCAACCTAAAACAAACTGACAATACGGGGAAAGGCCTACTAGGATATAAGTCCACAGCAAACGCTAAACATAATCAGTGTAGGATAACACCGCTTAACACTCCACCTTATGTGTAGGCGTTACAGAGTCTCACGTCGGATAGGTAAGGGAAAGGCCCCAGGATTATAAGTGTGAGTATTGCACAACCCATCAGGTTAACCTTTAAGGGAAAGGGAAGGGTCCCGTGATAAAGTGGTATTAGAGTCAACCCCTTATAAGGGTAGATGCTGCACACCCCATCAAGTTCAACTAGGCTTTTGGAGAGATGACAATGGTCCCATGACATAGGCACGGTACTACCAACTGAAACAAATGGGCCAAGACATTAACACCATATATTAGGAACAAAGAACAACCAGAAACAATCTGAACAAACAACTTGGGCTCTGATACAATGTTAAAGCATCTAACCTAAAATAAATTGGTAAGAGTGTGGAGAGGCCCAACTTGAGAATGAGAGCAAGCAAACTCCAAACTTAATCACTAACATATCTGTCGTTAGCAGTAATTTGTTTTCAATAAAGCCCTAGCTTGATGCTACTTACAGAGTTTTCAATTTCTTCATATTCCCAATATATGCTGGAATTTCTCCATCTATTAAGCAGTTCCTTAGTATCCTGCATTTGACAATTCAATTTGATTCTAAGAAATAGATCATAGATTACCACCCATATGAATTTGAAAATATGTATAGAAAAATGCACAGTATCAGTTGAATTCCACTAACAATGTCTTCAGTGAGGCCATGTTATGCAATGGTGGGAAAGGAGACCCTCTGCCTTTTAAGTCACTAATCCTCCTAACAATAATTAAAAGCCAAAATAGTTAGTAAATGAAGTCATCTAAAAAGGAAAGAAAAATTAAAATCAACATAAACTATCACGGTTGCGTACAGATCAGATAAGCTAGTCAAAGCAGAAATGCTGGAAGGTATGGGCCCCTCAAGAGAGCAACCCTGAATCTGCCTGAAAAGGGAAAAAAAAGGAATGAATTTAAATTGTAGCAAAAAATTAAGAATGCTGTCTAAATACTCAGCTAAAGTTTGAAAACTCACAGTTTTTGAATCTGCTTCCAGTTACTGATGATATCAGGAATCTTTCCAGAAAAGTTATTGTCACTTATCCTCCTAAAACATTTTAAAGAAAGAAAAGCTTGTAAGGGTCGTAGAAAGCATGATCTGGATCAAGATTTTGATGAACAAAACTTAAAGATACCAAGGGCTTGATTTGGAAATATCCCATGAATCATAAATGTGATGATTAACAAAAATGCCTAGAGAAAGAAGTCTGGACAAAATTGTGGTTGAATAAAGAGGGGCTCTTGGAAAAAAATTTTGGTACCACAATCAGCTGCTAAGACAAGGATAAAATAGGCAGGTTGCTTATCTTGGTGATGATTAACTGACTAAATTAAGTAGCCATTCTCTACAATTATGGCGATGAAACTTAGGATTACTGCTTCTAATACAATGCCAGTGAAAGTCAGCATTACTGCTTAGAAGTATAACAGAACGAATTAAAGTCTCAAAAATTAAAAAAAGTAAAAATATATCAAGATCACCACTGCCAAAACTCTGCTTTGATGTAAGCAACTCTTGCTGATGACCTGATACTCATAGACCCAGCACCTATAAATTAAATAATTTTGGAAGTCAAGATTGTCCGCTTACATATCAGTCAAGTTGACCAAACTGGCAAGTTCTGGAGGCAATTCTCCATTGAACGCATTTGATGACAGAATGCTGAAGAGAGACGACAATAGCAATGTTAATAACAGCAATCAAAAAGCATTGTGATTGCCCAAAATCAAGTGCTTTTGCACACAAGAGGATGAAATGAATTACAGTTTCTGTAAATTGATCAACTTTCCAATATCTGGAGGAATGGGTCCTGAAAAGTTGTTTCCTTCCATAGACCTGGAAAGGTGGAATGTGATAGTATTCAGTTTATATAAAGAAAATTGAAATTATTCTTCATGAGATCATTTAGAGAGGTGGAAGTGTCCAAGCTGTACATAAAATCAAATGAAATTTAAGAAAATCTTTTGAACATAATAGAACGGTTAAAAATAAGGATTTGTACATACAGATTTCGCAGGCTGGTGATGTTGGTGAAAACTTTTGGGAATGGACCAGACAACCGGTTCCCCATAAAAGAGCTGCAAAATTGAACTAACATAAGCATATAATTTGATCAATTACACAACACAATCATACTTAACATTACAAAGAGGGCAGTGGTAGGATGTTTACAGCACTTCCAACTTCATGGTAGCCCATTCTTGAGGAATAGAACCTGTGAAGTAGTTGCGACTTAAGTCCCTAAAAACAAGCAGAAACAAAGTAGGATTAATAATAAAAAACACCAAATTATTATCTATTTTTTTTGTTATAAAAAAGAAAAGATCATATTAGTATAGTTCAAGTCAACTAGACAAATGGATTCGCTTACAGCAGTTTCAGGTGTCGAAACTTGGAAAACTCTGGTGGTAAAGTTGCCGATATATTCAAAGCAGTTAAAAATCTGCAAAAACCTTTCTGCACCAGTTTAGAATACCTCGACAAACAAACTTTAACATAGCTTCATATACTAAATAAGAAATCTTTATAGTCTCTATTGTGTTGCAACATTCAATTGAGCAATAAACCCAATTTATTCATATCCATGGCAATGGAATTTATTTCACCAAAAAAGGGCAGACAAAGTACGTTGCTCGGTCTCTAAAAGAGTTTACAAGATGGAAGAGTGATATCTTTTTCTGCGTAGCCCAAAAAAGCTAGGCAGGTTTCCGAAGCATGTGCCATCAACTTTTCCTAGAGAAGAGAACCGCTAATCCGTCCAACATTTGTTGTCCCACACTATGATTGAATCGACACAATGAACAAAAATTTGTCAATAAATCAAGTAAGCAAGCCCATTATTTCTTACAAGTAACAGCAACGGAGCATTTTCCTTCTTCCTAAGCTATATATCCATGCCCATGCTAAAGTATAGTGTAAGCATATACGAAGAAACAAATGGAAAGTTGGAGCAACGCAGGGAAAAACAGTAAATAAGGAGAAACAAATGACTATTGGCCGGGAAATAGGTGAGCCCAACCGGATGATTATTTTATTAATAAAAAACCTTTGTTTCAAAATAATTCAATTTGAATATATAAGTAACATAATGCTAACACAGCAATACCAGCATCTCTTTTAAACTTAAGATGAAATGTTTTTTTATTGCGTTATTGGAAAGGCTTGGCCTGAATTAGGCCTGCCCCATTCATAGTACGTACTTGTTCCATGCATAATTTAGAAGTTTAATTCACTAAAGCGCCTCCATTTAATATTTATAAAGTTTAAGAAAAAAAATTAAAGTGTTTTTTACACAAATTATTTATTTTTTATTTTTTCTAAAATATCAAAAAATAATTTTAAAATATAGTACAAAACCATAAAATTAAATATTTAAAAAAAAAAAGAGAAAGAACATGTTGTTTAAGACGTGTAAAAATACTAAAAAAATGGAAGGAATACCTTAAAGAAGGGAGAGACTAAGAGAGTAAGATTCTTTTTTCAAGAAAATAATATTTAAAATAAGTATTGTTTTGATTTGATATATATATATATTGAGGAGTGCACAACCGACAAATTTGTAAACCCAACCCAGCCATGGGTGGTAGTGAGTCATTGACAAAATTATGAGCTTTCAGACTCTGGGTTTCCATCAAAACTGCATATATACTTAACATTTCAACTTATAATCATCATTACCAAAAAGAATAAATTAAAATTGCAACGTAACAACCCCAAATAAACAGTCCTAAATATGATTACCACCCACATGAAAGAGAAAGAGACTGATGAAGAAAGAATGACCATGAAAAAGATAGAAACCAATAGAAACTGAAGCTTGAAGATGATAAAGAGGAAAGGAATTAATAGAGATAGAGGCCGTACATGCTTACTACATGGCAGGTCTTGTTGTTGTTGAAAGAGCAACTACAGGTCACATTGCTTGCAAAACCAGTATCTTCATCTCCCTCTAGTATCCAATTCCCTTTTCCACTGCAGGGATCTACCCCAAAATCCCAATCCTTCTTCCCCAGTCTCTTTCCTATTGCTTTCAGTGCCTTCACTGCAGCAGCAGCAGCAGCAACAACATATTAAACAAGCAAATTAACAGAATAATGTTTGATTGCTAAATGCTGAAAAAGGAATTGAAGACAGAAACCAAAAACTTTTGCTGAAGCTTTGGGTATATAATATACCTTCTTCAGGATGAAGACTAGGAGTAGTAGAAGCAGCAGCAGCAGCTAATCCAAAGGTTGCAAACAAAACCAATGCAACAAAACATGAAAGGTTTACAAGCAGGAGTAGGTTTGGAGTTGTCAAATCAGCTCTTCCCATGTGGATTTGATCCTGGGTTGTGTTGTAGCTGTCGTTAACTCTTTTACTAGAGTGATTCAACACTCATCAGACACACAGATAAAACGCAGAGAGAGGTTTATGGAAAACTCGAAAGTGGGATAGTGGAAGCAGTAGGAGATAGAGCCACAAACACTTTTATTAATCAACAATACTGTCCCTTATATCATAGCGTCTGAATAATGTGGACCAAATGAATTTTTCTTTTGAATCGTTGACCGATTAATTATAAGAGATAAATTAAAGATATGAATAGGCAATTTAGCTCCAATGATGATAAAGTCGACTGTCCCAGCTCAAATCATTTTCCATTATTAGCACCAACAACAAAAATTAATTTTAACTTAATTATTTGTCCCAACTCAAATGGTTTTGGATTCTAGCTTTACGGATATTATCTAAGGAACGAGATAGTCTAGGTTGTAATAATTTATTTATTTCAATTTTTTTTCCACAAAATAAGTTAAAAGTCAGAAAAGAAAATAAAAAAAGGAATTATTAATTTCATTTTTTTTAGTACTAATTTGACAGAGGAATAAGGCGCCACGTAAAACGTGATTGGCTGCTGTTGCGCACGCGCCGTGTTAGGGTGTGGGGCTAAGATTTGATTAAGAAAATGGCCAGCTAGCTGGCTAGCTCCATTAGCTTTCTGGCTGACTAAGCAGTCAAAATCCAGAAGCAGATACAAGATCCCTGTAGAAGGAAACAATATTTGACGGGGATTTTAGATTTGACAGTGCAGTAAAAAAACTTCATTCTGTCACTTTTCAGCGCTGTCTCGCTGAGATGAAAAATAATATCATAAATAAGAGGGAAAATAATAAAATACTTTTAATTACATTTGTACACTATGAAATTAAAAATATTCATTATCATTAAAGAATTTTAAAAAAAGAGCTAATATTTTAGAAAAAAAGATGTTTGTATTACTCTTTAATTTTCTCTAATGCATTTCACTACAAAATGTTGAAGCTAGGTTAAATAGAAACTCTGGAATATTATTTTTAATTATTGTAAAAACTGAAAAATGAATTTTTTGAAGGCCAAAAAATCAAATTCCTAATTAGAGCTTTTGGGAAATTTTAGACAAATTTAAGAAAAATTTTTTAGAACTTGTAAATGATAGACACTTTCATATCTCTCTTTTCTTTTTTTTTATTTGTCAAAATATATACAATTTTGATTGGAGAGCATTTAAAAGCATATATAAATTAATAAAATAAAGTAAATTGGTCATTTGAGTGTAAGGCCAGGGCTCGGACAGGCCCTATAAACTAAATCACGTTTTTAACACATGAATATTTCTAGTTATTTTTCAAAATATTATTTAATTGTAAAGCATTGTTGAAACAATTTAAAGAAGCTTTCGAACGAAAGAATTGAAAGAAAAAAAAAGGGTTAGAAAGCCAAAATAAAATTTGATTAAAAGACAGAGAATTAAGGGTACATTTTGCGCAGCATTTTGGATGAACGCATCTTGAGCAAGAGCATGGTAGGAGCGGCAATACATTACGATCAGACAGCACACGAGCACGAGGCAAGTAGAAAATATGCTGGCACTTGTGAGTGATCCGATACAACATAACGTGGCCTAACCCACCGACCTACAGTGCTTGGCTGCTCTACATAACAACGGTCAATCTAGTATGCTATTCTTTATTTTTGGTCGGGCTGCATCTACGAGAGAATTGAAAGTATATTTTTTATTATATGTATAATTAAATTATATTATAATATTTATTTTATAATAAATTATTATAATATAAAATTATAATATAATCACGTTATAATTAATAAATATAATATAATTATAATATAAAATTAATATAATCAAATTAAATTACACTTTATAATGTTATTAAAGATAATTTTATTTTTTAATTTTATTATTTTGTTAAAAATATTTTATAATATTATAATATTTTTATATAAATTTTGAGAATATCTTTTTATTATTCTCATAATCATAGTGATTATTAATAAAATTTATGTTATCATTTAAAAGAAAAAAATAAAATAAAATATATAATATAAAAAATTATATTAAAATAAAAATATATAATATTAAAATAAAAATAAAACATATGACATTGAAAGTATATTTAAGAGATGATATTATATAAAAATTAATAATAAAAAATATAAATATATTAAACTTTTATTTTAATAAATAAAGATAAATTTAAAAATTGACATTACATTTTTAGTAAAGTACTTGTAAACGAAATGCTGAAATGTTATATTTTTTGTATTTTAATTAATATTTTATTTATATACTAAATATTGTAATATTATATTCTCTACAATCACATTACATTGTAAAATATTATATGTCACTTTAACATTTTCTTTTACATGTTTTTATTGGTACCAGAATTAATGTATAACATTATTAAATGCAACCGTCACCCACTAACTAACTTTTTTTTTTTTCCACATATGAAAGCCCATATAAAGATTTGAAAAATATGTTGTCCCATTTCTTATATAAGAGAAAGATACGTTTTATTTTATAAAAATCGTATATATTTGATGTTAACATCATTTCAAATTAAAAATTACTTAAGTCAAGATGAATGATTGTATCAATCAATTAATTAATGAAAATTGTCCCAAAATGACTTTTGTTATAGAAACGATGAAATTCCTTTTCTTTTGGCAGATGGGGGACAAATGTCCAATACGAGGAAACCAATATTGTAACTATAGGTCCAACTTGGTGGTTGGTGGCTCTATATATATATATATATATATATATATGAAGGCTAGTAAGGTGCTCAAAGAGGTTGGGATATTTCATTAAAAGAAATAAGGGCTTGTGTAATCTGGTTTCGCAATCGTATATTTAGGAAAAGACGGGAATAAATCAGAAAGAATATGCGAACAGGCGGAACGTGACGTAAAAGTCAGACGCACTCACTCACACTAGCTAGTGCATGGATCAGTGGCTGCTAGAAAAGATGTAGACAGAAAGGGCCAAAATTCTTTATTGCACGGTTGCCCTATCCTTCATCCATTCAAAAGCTTTCATAATTTCCAACGATTGGCAAAGACTTGCAGAGAAACAACACCAAAAGCCAAAAAGCTCTGCCCAAACGCGTGGGGACTGAAAGGCCGCCGCAAGGCCGCACGCCTTGGACGCGTTTATTGGCGAAGTCATTGGTCTTCAAACGATGGAAGAAGGAAAAAGGAAATGAAAATAAAGAAAAATATCATCCCCTTGACGTGCATGTTCATCCGTTTTTTTGGATTGGTTCGGAATTTAGATATTATCCAGGTCGTGGTTGTGCCTTTGACAAAGGATATTGATTAGCAAGTACTCTGCCAGCTGGCTTCCTGCTTCTACATAATTTAACAATATTTAAACCGCGCATGGCCAATTGACTTGGCCCTAGTTTATTATTACAGTCTAAAGATCAATTTTAGAAAAAAAGAAATCTTAAATTTTGCTAATAAAATCAATCAACACAAGAAAATTATTAATGTTTATTTTTTAAGTTTTTTAAAGTTTTAAATTTACTTTTATAATAAAATAATATCTCAACACATCAAGTATAAAATTTATTTTATTTAATATTTTGATTGTTCATTTATTTAAAAACTATAATAAATAAAGATATTTATTTTTTGTTAGTCATCAAAATCCAATGATTTGACATTTTAATGTTTTAATGTTTGATACATATATGTATGTATATATATATATATACAAGTTACATTTGTCAAAATTTGTGAGGACAGAGGTGGAGTTAGTTAATTTTTATTAGAGGGTTAAGAATGAAGAAGAATAAAAATTAAAAATTTTTAAAATTAATATGTTAAACTTAATCAATAATTAAAATATTCATAATACACAATTATTTTATATATCATGTAAATCAAAAAGAATAAAAAGGGAAAAAACTTACAATAGTCTTTTTGTAAAGTTGTGCTCAATGATATTTCTTGAATTTCAATTCATCGATTATTAACTCTATACTAAAAGACTAGTAATGTTTTTTTAATATAAATAACTAAATTATTTATAAAAAAACTCATCATTTATTTGGTTTTAAAATCTTATTTTCATAATTTTCATTTTTGAAAATGCTCTCTTTATAGTTATTGTAAAAACCGAAAGAGTCAAAACAAAACGAATAAATTTATCAATTAAGATTAATAAAAAAATGATACATTGATAAAATTTTATATAATAACCAACAGAGCAATACTACAACTTAAAATTTAAAATTATATAATAATTTCTTTAATTTTTAAAGACTAAAATCATAAAAAAAATTCAAATAATATAAAAAAGAAGAACATGACAAATAGAAGATAAAACCTACATAACAAAAAGAATGAAAAAAATATGATTGATGATTCCTAAAAATTTTAACTAAGTCCTTATACCCATGCATTTTGTTCAATTTAATCTATATACTCAAAATTAAAATAATTTAATTTTTAATTTTAAGAATTTTTCTAATTTAATCCATTTCTCAAACAACATTTAATTTGACCATTAAAAATAATAATGTCAACACTAACATGGCAAGCATAGGTGGCTTGAATTGCTTGATAGTATCACATTAGCATGTGAGGTTGACATGGCAGTGTCTCAAAGTAAATACCTCATGCACACCAAAGTCCTTACCACCATGTCTAAGCTCTTGCTTTTGATTATTTCTTACTTTTGCTTCTTTTCTTCTTTTTATTTTTAATTTTATTTTTATTTTTTTTCTCCAAATTACATCGTATTGGTATACTTTTAGATTTTGAAAAACCCTAATTATAAAAGCATCTTTTTCTCAAGTTTACTTTCCCTCTCCCTTTTAACTTTTTTTTTTTTTGAGTTGAGTTTATGAGGTTATTTTATTATTTTTTATTTATATTAATTATTAAATAAAATTTTTATTTTAAATGATATTAAATATATAATAAAAAATTTAAAAAATTTTGAGAGATCCATATTAATGCTATGGAGGCATATAAGCGTGAAATGGTCAACTTTTTTAATATAAGTTGTAATACGCCTTAATAAGATAAATGATTAATGGAGTTTAGACGTGATTTCAAATGTCGAAGAAACTAAGAATACAAAAGCGACCATCCACTAGGCAGTTCTGGGAAACAATAATTAATGATGTTGCCGGTATAATTGAATAACCAATCTTGGGATACAGCATTTATTTATTTTACCCAAATATAGATTCGAATAAATGCTTGTTTTGTTGAAGAATGTTCTACCACGTACAGAGGGAACTTATATGCAATTCGAGCATTAGTTTCTTTCTTTATTTGTAATGAGTCACATAACCATTCAATGAAAATGACTGATACCCACACTAATCATTCTTTGAAATGCTATATGGTTCTAATTCTTAATTTTTGAATATGCAATGCTCTTATTTTTACCGTATTTCAAATTTATTTTATGGTTATTTTTTATTTTTGGCATTTAAAAAGTACTGACAATCAATATTTAAAAAATTAAAATTTTGAAAAATATAAAATATATGAAAATCAAAATAATTTTTTATAATTTTTTTGAATGTCAAATGGGAAGAACAACAAAGATCAAAAGACTTATTGAAAATTATACCTATTATCTGAGATAATATTTTGTAGGTAACGTTCGTAAATTTTTTTTTGATTAAATTAAATAAAAGCATAACAGGGGAAATTAGAAACTAAACATATTATTGACTATTATTGTAAAGGTAAAGCATTATTTTAATAGGTCAATGAATAAAAACAATTAACAAAGTCCAAACTTAATTAAAAAAAATAGATTAGATGCTTTTTGAATCAAATAATTGAGAAGAGTAGATTGGGTTTGGGACCAACAAAAACTTTAGCCATATGAAGTTAGAGACAAAATAGCATAACATGCAAGAAAGGAAAGCAAGAAGAAGAGATTTTCACTTTTGAAAGTTCAAAGTTCAGACGCCCATCGCTATCAAAAGCAAGTTGCTGTCATTCAAAACGCGTAGAATTTAAGTGATGGGCGATACCGCTTTGCATGCCCATGGAGAAGGAGAAAACGTATACATACAAATATATATAGAAACTATTGATAATTATTCACCTTTGTTTATTAGTGGGATATGGGTGGAATATGTTGACTACAAGTCAACGTCTATTTGTTCAAGTTGTTGTACTAATTAAGGAGTATATCAAAGTAGAGAGTTGAAGAGAAATGCACATATTGTTTGTGTGCGGGTTTGGGTCTTGGCCAGAGAAGCAAAGTTGTGGTTGCTCTTACATAAGCATGGGCCTTCAAGCTGCTCATTGATTCTCCCTGGTAATATAGGAGCCAAGGCTACTTAATACAGCACAAAACTTGAGACTCAAAATCTGAGACATGTCAAGTGTTTTTCAAAATTTAGTTTTGCACTAGTTAATATTTACAACCAGCAATATACACCCTATAAGGTTTGGTAGAAGTTAAAGAAGTACAATCTCATAATACCAAGTAATCCAAAAAGAGAGCAGAGTTTATGTCATGAAGCTGTCTAATACTAGCGGCTCTCCTCAACAAGAGGTTGGCTATTTGATTAGCTTCCTAAAACAAAAATATACTTTGACACATGCAAAAACAGTCGAATCTTCAAGACTGTCAACCACGATGGGTTTGTGGTTGAGGTTAATACACCATATGCCTGCAAATGCAATAAAAACCCAGATAAGAGTCTGTTTCCAGGAAATCAATGTCAACATCTCCGGCAAGCAAAGGGCTGATATTCAGACATGTCACCAGTTGACAAGCAAACATTAAAAAAAAAAAAAAAGAATAGATTAAATCATCATTATGTACTCGAATGATACCACTACAGCTTGTCCAGCCAAGATTACCCAAAAAGAGGAATCATCAATGTTTAACTAAATTCAAGGGCCACAAAGGGCCGTCCATTTGATATTAATTCAAATGAAGGAGAGTTCTTGCTATGCCTTTTAACGGAACCAATATACCCTAAAGAGGTAGCATGAGCCTGAAGCAAATCAGAATTGATATTCACCAGTTAAAAACTACAAATAGCTTTGGTTTCCTCTGTTCTAGACATACCAAAACAAGAAATAAAGTAATGCATGGGATAGGGTCTGATGCTTGGTCAACTTGGTCAAGAACTCTAATCCATCATCACTAATATAAAATTGAATGATAAAAATAATCACAACTTAAGTTAAACTTGTCTACTTTAAAATCATTCCAATCCTATTTGATAACATCTAAGAGGTTACGCAAAGGTTGTGAACGGGCTTGGCTCACCACTGAACCCTCTCCCAAAAAGCACAAAAAGAAAAAAAAAAAAAAGGGTGGAGCAAGCATTTGACCCCTTCTTACTCTATTCTCTTTCCATCCATAGATTAATTTGAATTTCACTTGGTATAAAACTCGTAAAGTATGAACGGTAAATATTACGTAATAATTAGTAAAGATTGAATACATTGATGTATTTAGAAGAGTATATAAGAGGGAATTGATTTAAAAAATCACTGTTTCCTTCACAAAATTCAAATTCACTACTTGACTTCAGCAAATATATGAATTTGACCACAATCATGATTCATGAAAACTGTATTTCTATTAGCTCTATTACCTAAATTGCACTAGATATATAATCTAAATTTCTCAGTCCAAATTCAAATATTAAAATGCAACTCATAGGATTTAATAATGATACTTTAATATATTGTATCTCTTACCCGTATTATTATGGTGAAAGCATCCTTCTCATCAACATAGGGCAATACTCTCATCTTCAACTATTTCTTTTAGAAACTAACTCTAATAATTCAACATAAAATAAAAAACAGCTTATTCCCGGGAAGTAATCCACCTTCCAAGCTAATTTTTTTCCTCATCCTGAAAGATTTTAATCATTCCTTCATTCTATAGACTCTGCAATTCCTCTTCATTATCCTAAAAGCAGTAACACCAACAGCAATTATCAAAGGCAAAGGACTACGAAAAAAATAGGAAGAAAGTTAGAAAGAGCCAAAACCTACCTTTTTTTTTTCTTCTGCTCATGAAAGTTTACTCCGCCTCTACTACAGGAAAACCAGACTCACATTCTCTTGCAAGGAATAACTCACATTCTCTTTCAAGGGATGAGATACCCATCAAGGCCTGAGCTTCCTTCAAATAAACCTTAATCATCCTAATGGCCTCATTGAGCGAATTGGTAGCGATTAACACGTTGGCGACCTCCTCATCCTTAATGGCAGCCTCCACTTGACGTCGACCACTTCTCAGTTCCTCGGTGGTCACCAACTTGGATGCCTTGGATTTTTCCAAATTTGCAATTCTACCCCTCCAGATTCTGTTAACGGCATCCAAATACCTGCCATTCCCGCCCCAATTAACGGCCAAGTACTTGGCGGTGCATTCAAGTGCGACAGCGCAGTAAGCTCGGTTCATGGAGTCAGTGATTCTGAGACATTGGCTGCAGTCGATGCGCTCGATCATCTCCAAATGGCCTAGGATTTCCTCCGAAATGTTGCCGCTCAAGATTTTAGCTTTGATGGAGAGGAGGAGGAATACTTTCTTGGGGCGAGGGTTGCCGTCCAAAGGCGGGGCAGATTCCAAGCGCTTCTTCATCAACATTAGGTCGACTGGTTCCCACGTAAGGAAGTCCATGAACATACGGATTATTTCTGGGTCCATTTCTCCATCCATTGAAACTCGCAACCCTAGTGTGTGATACGGAAAGGGTCACTCTGCGTAGTGTGTTTGCTCCTTTGGCATCTGAGCTACAGTAATACATAAATTAAAATGCTTCCGGCCCACTATTCCACGTCGGGTTTTCTTGTTCTTTCTTTGTAGTCTCTTACTTAAAGCATCGGAGTGGGATCACTTGAGAGTAGGAGATTGGATTGGCTTGGCCCAGGAGCAGCTCTGTCGATCTCGGCATCAACAATTATTGTATAAATACCTTAAATGTGCCTTCAATTTTATTCTTTGGTTTCTCAGTCCATCAGCATGTCAATTTTGTTCCATACCCTTGTTTTCTTTTTTTTTTATTATTATTGAAAGCCTTTGCATGAGTAACAGAATATCTATAACAAGGCAACACGCACCCTATACAAGGATTGATTTCTGAATCCATCCTAACATCATATAAGAAACAGTTCATAGAAAAGAGGAGTAGAGTGCATATCAGGAAGCTTTCTAGTACCATCCGCCATTTAATTAGCTTCCCTATAACAAAAATGTAGTTCAGCCCGTTCACAAACAAGGCTGAAACAAAACAGAATTAGTGAGTCGCAGGTTTGAAAGTTAAAATGGCTTGGTTTCTGCTGTTCCAGACATACCAAAACAAACCTGTTGATAAAAGTAATGCACGGGAAAGGGTTTGATGCTCAAACAACTTGGTGAAGAACTGTAATCCATAGTCTAAGAAAATGTTTAAGAAGGCACTTTCTTGGCTTCTAAGATGCAAGAAGCTTGGTACACGCAGGTAAGAAACTTTTGAAAAATATGAAAACAATCGGTTCAATGTCTTCAGGATTGTCCCAGAAAAGCTGGCATCAACTTAAAGAGAGAAATTTCATTTATGTTAAAGGACAGAAGTAGGAACTCTGGGGTGATCAAAAAGCCAAAAAAATTAACAAAAATTTGACTCGGAGAATGCTTCCAACTTCCCAGATTTTGACAGTACAGTTCAGACAAAGGTAGGTTTACTCAGTTTGCATTCAACTAGCTTCTGACTTTAGCCCACATATCCAACAAACAAAATGGACATATTGTTCTACATGTTAGATCTAGTTTTATATAATGCTTTGCAATATTCAGATAACTCTCCAACATACTAGAGTACATTTTAATAGGTCAAAATACATGAATTTAGGCTAATTGATCCATGATGAATACATATCTGATGTTTAACCATATGTCTGGAAGTAAAAAAGTAAAAGAAACAAGAGTGAGCCGGTCAAAAGGTGAGAAGAGTAGAGTAAATGCTTTTCTCCATCTTGACCGGAACTTGCCCCATTTAAGAATTAAAACTTGTCGTCTAGGAAATGTTAGGAACAGAGAACTTACAACAATACAATGCTGCCTTCTCCAAAGATTGAGGAACAAGAAGAGATCTATTGACATAAAGATTAATCTGAAAGAATTCTTAACTGTTTCATCCAATCAGAGTTGCACCTTTTTAACAGAGCCACCACAGAGATGCACAGAGGAACAACACCAATCCGTTTTCTGCTCAGAAGGATACTAAAGTTTTAGTAGTCGTCAAGAAGATCTTTCTGTGGAAAAGGATGGTGAAGATGCAAACCTCTTCTCCACTTTCCACTTTTTTTACTCCAACTGGTTCTACGACTGGAGCTTCAATTGCAGGGAAGGCATAGAAGGGCTTACGACAGAGACTGGCTTGGGATACTTAAGTTTTTCACACTCTCCTTTTCCTGGACCATTTGGTACAGCATACGCACCTGTTAACTTGCTTTTGCCCATCTTGCTTAAGGAGCAGGGACAACCTCGAACCTGTTGCTCCAATGCTTAGCAAGAGGGGCGAGTGCAGCAGTTACATGGACCCCTTCCTATCTGTTGTTGCCAGCACAGCACATAATGAAGTAAAATAATGAATTCGACAAATTGAAGTTAGGCTTCAAGAGATTTTGAAGGAGTTCAAGTCATCTCTAAACCCTTCCCCTCAAAGGGCAAAAAAGAAAAACAATGTTCAAAAAGGCAGAGTGCATAAATTTTACTCCCTTTTATTCTGCCCTTGTTCCATCCATAGACTAATTTGCTATAAAGCTAATAAGCATGACTATTAATTTGCAACAATCAGAAATATTCAACAGATCTGCGTAGTTGCAAGAGTATGAGGAGATGGATTTAATTCACTCTTGCCTTGAAATATTTCATATTCACAACTCATTATGAACCTAACAGTATAAGAATTTGAATGTAATTATGGAAAATTTACGTTTGTATAGGCTCTATATCATTATGCTGGATATGAAACCTAAATTTCTCATTCATTTTATTGCTTCATCCCGAATGATTTTAACCAAAGTAACAGTTCGACATGATTTTTTTTTACCTTCCTCTTCATAGACAATAGCATCAGAATTCAGAAGCAGTTTTCGTTACTTGGGTTTTATATGCCATCCGTCACATTGAAGAAGTAAGAATAAGGATAAAGATAAAGAAATTGCGAAAGCCTACCCTTTTTTTTTTTTTTT
>NW_018397255.1:7871820-7875954 GCF_002168275.2 Theobroma umbraticum | reverse complement strand
AAGAAGAAAAAACAACAGCAACAACAAATATTTAAGGGTTGATAAAAATCTGGTTCTGTCTATCATGTAATTTGGATGCTGATATAGGTTAACTGTATCTTTTGATTTTTTTTTTTTATTTCATGCAGGCGTATGGTCCCCTAGGATGGATGTTGCAGAATCTGGAAGCAATTATATTATGATGGTAGAAATTCCAGGTGTCAGCATCAGTGACATTAGAGTGGAGGTTGATGACCAAAAGTAAGACTAATATGTTCTTATTATGCTCTTACATCTGTTCCAAGGTCTTTCGTTTCATATTTGTCCTAGTCCTATAAACAAAAGCAATGAAATGAGAACATCTAGTTGGAGGGGAATTATGCATCTTTCTAATGACCTTGACAGTATCTTTTTGTTTCCCTTTCTAGACAATACTTAATTTTGCTAAGATTCAGGTATACATGTAAAGCATGTTTTCTTCATTTAAAAATTCACTTTAGGGTCCTCCTCATCCTCTGTCATTAATAACTTAAAATAATCTTCACATTTGTTCTGTATGAATATTGTTCTCCTGACAGTTTACTAGTGACTGGTCAACGCTCTACCCAGTGTTGGAAAGGAGCAGCAAGTTGCTCAAATGACTTAATCTCTGCATATCACAAAAACGAGATATCAAAGGGGCCGTACCAGGTGGTGTGGCCACTTCCTACTAATGTGAACAGGGACATTGTCTCAGCTGAGTTTCTGTAAGTCTCAGCATCATATCTTGATTTCTTTTCAAGTTTTTGCTTCTGCTTTTGGATATCATTTTATATCTAACATCTGTTCCATAAAACTATAGCTACATATCTTTTGTATGAGCTATTGCATCTTGAAATTTGCTAAATTTTTTCTAAAAACATTCTATTTCCTCTTCATAAATTAACCAAAGTACCTATGAATATAAATATTATGTATATTATGCATATATGAATTGCATTCAATGACACAAAGCTAAAACCAATTTAGAGGTGTTAGTTTTATCATTTATGCTTCTGTGAACTTTGGAATTTAACAGAGTGATGCTCCGAGTTTTAATTAAACTTTTGGCTACCAGCAACTGACCATAATGAAAAAGGATGGATTAGTGTGGCAATAGAGGTTTACAACTGGAAACAAGTACATGAGTAATTTGATAAAGACACTTGATGTGTTCAGCCAAAAAGTAACAAATGAAAGAATCAGATCTTTCCAAAAATTAACAGTTTATGTTGGCTCTTTTTTCTTCTTTTCCATGCATAAACAAATGCAGATTTGTCATGAATATCAGTCTTGCCCTCCAGTATGATTCTTTTCTGCACCTTCCAACTCTATTATTGTGTCAAAAAACTCTGCCCAGTTCTAGAATTTTTATTTTTGTTTCATTGGAGACTTTGCATGTAGTTAATGCAGTTGAAGATTACGTATAATGCATAATTAAAAGGCTTCGATGTTTTGTTTCAAAAAAAAAAAAAGACGAGTCTTGGCACATAATGTATATCCTTTCTTTCTCTGTGTTTAGTCATCCATATCCAAGCGAACACTGCCTGCCAATGTTTATCAGGTATTCGTAGAATTAATTATTTTTTATGATCATTGTTTGAAGGGGGATTG
The DNA here is from genome assembly GCF_002168275.2 of Theobroma umbraticum. Classification (NCBI taxonomy): domain Eukaryota; kingdom Viridiplantae; phylum Streptophyta; class Magnoliopsida; order Malvales; family Malvaceae; genus Theobroma; species Theobroma umbraticum. Next base: position 7,874,343 of record NW_018397255.1, on the reverse strand, counting down.
TTCTGAGTTTTATGAACTTTTGCATACATGTCCAAGCTTTTAAAAACTTGTGAATTACAGAAGACACTCATGCAGATGGCTCCTTGACTTCTTTTGATGCAGGGATGGATTTCTACGTATTGTTATTCCTAAACTTTGAGATTAGCTGATGGTGGAAGTATACATGCACATATATGAAGAGGAGTACCTTAAAACTTTTACACCAGCATATGTAGTATATTGATATAAATCAAGCCATTAATGATCAATGGCTACTATCTCAGTTTCTATATCATCTGTCTAAGATCGTGAATTAATTAAGGTGTACCCACTACTGTCCTAATACGAGGATAATGAATATTTATGCGGCACCAATGATCATAGAATAATACATCAGAATTTGAGCCTGGTATTTGTTCAGCATAAATAGTGCCTTGTATATGCAATGTCATTGCATTATGCAAACTGTTTATGCATGTTGTTACTTTGTATTTGTGGTAGCAAAATTTTGGATTGGGTTGGTTAATGACTATGCTGAATTCATAGCATGGATGGTTACACACATAGGGTCATGGTATTATATCTGTGCATCTAATAGTCATCACCTTGCCTTGACTTGCTGTTAAGATTTTATGACTGGAGGAGGCATTATAAGTATATGATTCTGTGTTTATTTAATCTGTACAAAAAAAATAAATAAAAAAGACATGATAATGAGAATTGAATCACATTGGCTACTTCCAAGAACTGACAGACCAGTCAAACTGATTTTTTAGACAAGCATAATAGCGGTGGGAAACTCACTTTTCCAAAGTAGACTGATTTTCAGATTCGCCTTTTGAACCAGTTGATAATTCATAAGTTTGGAATGGGCAGTCTACATTAGACTGTCCACGGCCAGGTTCTGAGCAAGGTTTTCTTGGCAAAATATTTTTTAGATACTTTTAATAATAAATAATTAATAAATGAACAAAATGTGTGACTCTCAATTATATATTTTCTTTCAATTTGATATTAACTATTGTCAAAAGGATCTAGTTAATGGCTTAATACAAATGATGTTCAAGAACTTGTACTACTTATATATTTTCTTTCAATTTCAAGAACGAATACTTGTGAAGATTGTAGTGGCAACCAAGGGAGTTACGGGCTCAATTGAAAGATTAACCCTTTGAAATAGCATATATATATATATATATATATATATATAAAGTATTAAACTCAAAATAATAAAAATAATAATAGTTGATTCTCATATCTTTATTTTGAAAAAGACCGTGAGCGACGTATGAATTTACGTGGAAATAACTTATTAACCTAAGCAAGTTTAAATTTATAAATACATAGGGTAGTTATTTATCACATTCTCAAACATAAATATATTCATAATCAAAATATACAATAATTCATCAAAATCATCTCTTTATGGAACTTTTTAATATAAAATGTAGTTTTTTTCATATTTTATGTAAATATTCATAACGTAAAACATTTGTGGTTCAATATGCATCCAGCTTATACCTATATTGCTATGATTCATCTATCACAATCTTAACATTAACATGCATTCATATCTAGGGTTTAACACAATATTCAAAAACGTAAACAAGTTTATTAACATTATTTTCATAATAAAATTTATTATCAACAAGACAGTTCAAAATTAAACTAGATACACTGTGAAGTATACAGTGCTGGAAGGCTGAGACATGTTCAAAACTAAAATGCTGTCTAAATACTCAGCTAAAGTTTGGAAACTCACAGTTTTTGAATCTGCTTCCAGTTACTGATGATATCAGGTATCTTTCCATTGTCGCTTATCCTCCTAAAACATTTTTAAGAAAGAAAAGCTTGTAAGGGGTCATAGAAAACATGATCTACATCAAGATTTTGATGAACAAAACTTAAAGATACCAAGGGCTTGATTTGGAACCACCCCAAGAATCTCATATCCCGTGAATCATAAATATGATGATTAACGAAAATGCCTAGAGAAAGAAGTCTGGACAAAATTGTGGTTGAATAAAGAGGGGCTCTTGGAAAAATTCCTTGGTACCACAATCAGCTGCTAAGACAAGTATAAAAGAGGCAGGTTGCTTATCTTGGTGATGATTAACTGACTAAATTAAGTGGCCATTCTCTAGTACTGTGGCGATGAAACTTAGGATTACTGCTTAGAAGTATAACAGAACGAATTAAAGTCTTGAAAATTACAAAAAGTAGAAATATATCAAGATCACCACGGCCAAAACCCTTCTTTGGTGTAAACAACTCTTGCTGATGACCTGATACTGATAGACTTAACACGTATAAATTAAATAATTTTGGAGGTCAAGATTGTCTGCTTACATATCAGTCAAATTGACCAACTTGGCAAGTTCTGGTGGCAATTCTCCATTGAACGCATTTGATGACAGAATACTGAAGAGAGAAGACAAAATTAATGTTAATAACAGCAATCAAAAAGCATTGCAATTGCCCAAAATCAAGTGCTTTTGCTCACAAAAGGATGAAATGAATTACAGTTTCTTTGTAAATTGATCA
>NW_018397255.1:7838455-7871720 GCF_002168275.2 Theobroma umbraticum | reverse complement strand
TATAGAATACATCAAACTTGAGACTCTTCGTCCATGGTATCCATGCTCTCTTAGCCTTGAAAAGCTGCTCTACCGCAACACATTCATGCAAAAACAGGGTTTGTCTCGTTGAGATAATGATCTATGCATAAGCACGGCATCCATATGAAATATCAAGAAAAGTAGTTCTACATATCAATCAAGACAATGACTATTTAATTTAACGTATAAGTCTACTTTTTCTTACATCATACAATGATATACTACAATAATCTGCAATCATTTGAATATATAAATGACTCTTAGCACTCAATATCCTATGTTGACGTTATCAGCTTCATAAGAGGGGACCCAGAAAAACCCGCCTAGAAACTGCCTTTCCTTTTTCATATTCTAAAGGCCCAAACTTGCCATAAAATTAAAATCCAGCTGATTAACCACCTTTGATACGGTCTAAAACTTGAACTGGTATCAGTGACACCAACAAGAAACCTACAGTCGCCAACCGAAGGATCTAGAAAAGTGACCATACCAAGTCCATCAAATTTACAACTTTCTTCATTCTGCATTAGCAACTGATAGTAACTGTTGAATGCGTACGAAACATTTCCCTTTGCTCCAATGCTATTACATGATCCCCCATAGTTGAGTGTAGTGCAATCTGCGACATTACATGCGACTTTCATGTGATTTGCCACATTAGAGAGATCCCCAGATGAGTCTGCAACACACCATCTAGATGGGAGATACTGAACATTCCTGGCATTCTTTAACTTCTTGTTGCCCAAACCAAGGTTTAGCGCATATTTAGCCTGGCCATCAAAGGAGAAAATCCCCCAGTGCCGTTCAAAGTTTCCTGGAAGAGTGCTCTTTGCCCCCTCATCAAGTAGACTGAAAAGATAGATATCCATGGGTGGAACAGCAGGCCTAAGAGGGGTTCCGTTGTTACTTAGCACATGATTGATCAGGCCTTGGTTGAAAACCCTAGCAGCAGTAAGATTTGCACCAACCGCTCCATCCGTAGGCCAACCCACCTCCCCAATGACTATGGGCATCTGCCCATATCCAATTTTACTGAGGGCCGCAACTAATGTGTCAAAATTTCCATCAAATGCATTATAGTAAGTGTTGGAACCGTCTATAACAGGATGTGTAGTGCCCTCAAAGAATGCATAATCTTGTGGAAAATCTGAGTTCCCATAGAGGCTTAGAAATGGATAAATATTAACTACAAACGGAGAACCATTTGAGTTTAGGAAAGAAAGAAGTTGAGTCATAATTTGACTCAGCTCCGGTCGAAATGCCCCTTGAGAAGGAACATTGGATTCATAGGCATCAGCATTACAAGGGACTACTAACTTTATGTATCCTGCAAGATTTGCTCTGGCCAAAGACTGCTGCAAATTGACCAAAGCAGGGACTACATAGGACTGAAATTGACCTGCGTAACTTGTAAGGAAGGGTTCATTTCCTACAGCGATATACCTGTCATCCAGCCAGAAGCAAATAACTTTAGAAGATGTGCAACAGTTTAGCCACACTAGCATATAAAAATTTTACAGAAATGTGGTAAACTCAGATTTCCTACAACTCACTGCTTTGATAAACATTAGGCTAATTTCAAAGCAATAGATGCATGCATAGGATATCCAGCTCAGGGGTCTCAATAGAAGGGGAAAGTGCTTGATAAATTTTATTTAGACAGTCAGGGCCATGTAAATTCTTGAATTGAAAGATTCAGAACTTGGCATTACATAGATGCCAATGAAGGAAGAGTAAGCAATCCAACTTGAGGTAATTTTGTCTCATTAATCTCTCCTGAGGTTGAGATACTAAGTATTTTCCATAGAAAAAGTATTCTTCCTCATTTTTCTTTTTATGATCCTTGGTGAAAAAGAAATTATTAAAAGTTACTACATACGGGAGAATAAGGGTGCATTCAATTGCCAAAAAGATCCTTACACAACATCATCATCCAAAGACCAACCAAACCCAACCAACAAGAAAAGAAGGAAAAAAAAGAAATTAAGAAAGAAACAAAACTTCCCTTCTTGCTTGCTTCTAGTTATCTTTATCAGACAAATGCCTACAGATAAGAAATTTTTACCTTCTATTGTCTTCACTATCTAAGTAGAAGAATATTTTAGCTTATGTGCACCAGGTTTTCCTCCCCATCATTTGTTTTGAGTGTAAATCTACAATCACTTAGACCATGACCACAGTGACAAAGAAGACACTTTAATCCAAATATCAAAATAGTATTAATGAAATAACTTATAAAGGATGGATAAAATTTTATATACCATCACATTAAATAATGTTGTTGCGTTGGTTATAGTATGAGGAGTTGTGCAAGCAGCTTGCTATGGGGAATGGCATATGAACTCTGGCATAGCAATCCACAGCTTTCACGGATAAAGTAATTTAACTGTTGAGGCTGTAAGGCAGTATGCCGCTGCATATGCCTATAAGAAATCCATACTGAGGACACCGCTAACATTAGATTGGTTAAACATAGTTTGAAGATGCAATTACTAAAGGATGCTAATCTATTTAAATTCTCCTAAGATCAACAAATTAAGATTCCTTTGTTAGTCCTATATAACAATTGAGAAGATTAACAATATATTCAAAAAAATTTTAGCCTATGCAAGAAACTTTTTGAATCATTTATCAGCTGAATTTACGCAAGGGGTTTCCACCACTAAAACCAAGCATACAGCAAAATATCTTCCCGAGTTATCAGCTATTATAGATGATGACATACTAATTAAGTATCTGCTTATTCCCATATATAACCCCTTCCCCCCGCCCCCCCAATTATTTTCCTGTGGGTGTCCATATAAAAATTCTTAACTACTTTAAACTTATTATTTCATTTTCTCATATAATTTCTAATCTATTATAATCTAGCCTAAAGTTTTCTCAATCTTTCTACAAATCTATACTGCGCCTAATCTGTTTGGTAGCCAGAAAAGCTTGGAAAACAAAGATGCCAAAACATATACGGATTCACCTAAGGGATCATTACCCTTATGCTTTTATATAGTTGATCTGAAGGTGACAAAAGCAAAATCAAACACCAACACAGCAAAAATTACTTTCTTTGAGTTCTTTCTGCAACCTTTCACTCAACAAGTAAAAAGGGGAAATCAGTAGCAAATCTTAGAGAAAGACAAGAATTACCTGATATCAGCACCACCTTTGCCTATATAAGTAGAGACATTCTGACGAACCCAGAAATCAGCAGCCGCAGGGGAAGAGCTGAGCGTAGCCAACATCTCATTTGGTATCCCAACCATGACTTGAATCCCACTCCCCATCAAAGCTCTCAGCACTAATGGGTCAGCTTCAAAAAGCTTCACTTTTTGTATGTTGTTGTCCTTCAGCAGATCCACCACGGTTGATGGCTTCAGCTTGTGGAATGACAGTGTCCCCCAGTTTACCCCTATTGCTGACTCTGCCACTAAAACAAACCCTGAAAATATCATCAGCATCATCACCATTGCACGAACAAATAGTGATGATCCAATGATTCTTGCTCTTGGGGCTGTCATTTTTCTCCCTTGTGGACTTCTTTGGCAATAATCTTTCATTTTCTGATTTGGGTTTGCTTTGATCCCAAAGGAGAGTCGTAAGGGACTGAGAGGCATGGGCATAGGACGTTCAGAGAGATGCAAGTGAGAACTACTCACTAACAACAACAGCGTGCAACCGCAAAGGGAGTAAAGTTTAAGAATGTGCCAGACCCCAATTTATTATTGCGATTAATTGATTTTTTTTAATGCTAGTAAATTAATGACTCAAATACCCTCAACTGGTCGTTCATGGTCGTTTCAAACCGCTGCTAATTATCACTGTGGTCTTTTGGGCATGCAGGACAAAACAATCAGAAGATAAAAAGCAACACTTTTTCGGTGATAACACTATCTTGAACTCAGCAGTTTGAAGTTTGAACACGAGATATGGGTGTTTGATTTTTTTTAGCATCAAAGCTTAGATGAAAGTTTATTCGATTTGCATAATGCAGGGCCGTTCAGTTGTCCAGATGAAAATGAAAGCTGAAATAAAATGTCAAAGAAAGGGCTAAGAGTTTGGGGTCGTTGATGTGAAATTCTACCTAAGACGTGAGGGACAAATGGATTGTCAGGTTAAAAGCAAAATGCATTTTTTCACAATGGTTGCTGGTGCTGCCCCCTGGTAGTGCTTGTGCTGCCCCCTGGTAGTGCTTTCTCTAAATCTTGACAAAATCTAGACACCTGTCTCTATTCCCTCATTCCCTGGAGAGTTCTCACATTCCAACACCCCAATTTTTGGAATCTTTCATGTGATAGTGTCCTTGTAGGATTGAGAAGTTCAATTGGAACATGATTTCTCTCTGTTTTTTTTTCCCTTTTCATTTCTTAATTTTTGCTCTCGAAATGTGATGCCCACTGTTATTTAATAAACAATTGTTCCATCTTTCGGGCTGATGTACTTTAAATATTCAAAAAAAAAAAACAAAAAACACAAAGTTGTTGCCCAAAAATACCTTCTAATTGTTCCTTAAAAATAAGAATGTGAAATTATTAGTTATATACTACATAACAGTCTTAAATCCCCGTCTGTCCTGGTGCTAGCAAATCATCTGAGAACGTATCAATTACAATTATCATTTTATACAGTCATCTAACATAATCATGAATTATGTAGTGTTCATCAAAATATTATATAAAATTTATATTTATAAATATGAATCTCACGTGACTTCTTATTGTGATGGATAATTGTAGAATTGTACTAAACATAATTGTATGTGACATGCTTCCAAGTTTTACACACACATATTATATGTGTGTGTCTCAATTTCTTACATGATAAATAAATACAAAGGAAATAAATTAATTTTTTATTTAATTAGCTTAAAGTATTATGTGTCTTTTTTTGTATAAAATTACATGTTTGAATGTTTAGATTTAAATGAAAGGAGATTTAAATTCTACTTTTTAAATAGAGATATCATTCATCAATCAATAAATTAAATTTTTAATTGATTATTTTTTATTTTTTTATTTATATTATAATTATATTTATCATTGTATGATTTAGGATGACATATTTTGACCACCCGAACACACCCACGGTAGAAAAAAAAAGAAAAGAAAGAAACAAAATTGTAACCCTGCTTTATTTGCAAAAAGTTATTACCCAACTCATGCTTTTTATTGATGGTATATTTGACAGAAATTTATTCTCCTTTGTAAAAATAGACATGTCGGCATCTATCTTGTATGAATTGTTCCGAGTGTTGATTCGTTCTTTTTATATTCAAAAGACAAGATGAGATTTTATTTAATTATTATGCAAACATTTATAAATCATAAGATTATCAACTATATAACAACCAATATATAATTTAATGGTTTTTATTCCTCTTTAGATCTAAGATTTGATTCTGAGGATTACAATCTTAAGATTATCAACTATGAATTGGAATAAGTCCTCAAAATCTCAAGAAAAAATATTCTCGCACTGAATTTAACATTAAATTTATATTTAACATTGTAATTAAAGTTATATTTAATCAACATTCAAATATTTAATTTATTTATGTTTGATTATAATGGTTAATGTAATGCCTGATTGGACATAAAAGGAAAGAGCATTTAGCACCTCTTTTCATTTCATTTTATACGTGTGTGTATGCATAGCCGTCCATCTTTTTTGAGCCTTTGGAAAGTTGCAAAAGTGGTGGCATCGCCCTCTAGATGCCACGTTAACGAGATTAGGATTCCCTATTTCTCACCAATTCAGAGCTCGCAAAGCAAATGCTCTGTCTTGCTTTTCTCTATAAAGAGCAAAAGTCAAAGAGCAAACTGATACACGGGCCATTTCGCCCTGCTGTATAACGTCGTTGGTGATTCCGTTTTTCTCTTTCACACCTTTAACTTTCTTGCTAACTTCCATTGAAAATGAGATCTCGATGGGCACGCATGTCCCTCAAATGTAAAATAATCAGAAAGCTTGTTTTTTAAGCCATGTTGGAATTTTGGAGCCAAATCATCAGGTGCTAATCATGAACATGCTTATCACTAATTATCCCATTGCTTTGGCAATCCTGCAAGGTGGCTTTGCGGTTTTGCAAAGGTTATATATATAAAGCAACTGATTTGCATGGCCCCGAATCCATTATTCTTATAATCATTTATGACACTTTTGTGGAAAATTAAGCATTTCACAGTATGTGTATTAATTTGTCTCTGCTTAAATACAAGAAAATACGAGCTTATAAAGTTGTTTATGCTTGTAAGGAGCATAAGATAAAAGAAAATCATGTGGCCCAATAGCAACAGCCTAATACTAACAACTCGTACATCCAAATACAAAAGAAAATTGAACCCATTAACATCATTATTGATTATCTTGTCCAACCAAATCCAAGTACGTAACCCAAGGTCGTGTGTAAGAGTCACATGTCACAAGGTTCCAAGTAAACTAGCTGCGCGGATCAATATTTATCCATTAGATTTAAAGAATTATGTACCATATATTCCATTCATTGGTTTCAATCTCACTCCTATCACAGTTTTAAATCTCATCATTATTACCAATCTGGTCGGTATAAAAAGTAATGTAGCATTTCATTAATTTCACACCCTTGAAAATTAATTGCAATATTTAGTTAAAAGAACCAAATTCAACACTTTCATTTGGACCAAACAAAATTGGATCCATCCCTTTTTTGGGCCTCGAAAGGTTATAGGCTCAAATGTAACTCAGGTTTTGAAGTCTACACCATGATCCACAAATTCGACCCATTGATAATCCACAAAAAGAAGTGCTGGCCTGATAATTATTTTTGGTAATTATATTAGCTATTGTAATTGCATTTGTAGCAAACCTAATCTCAAGTTGCGACCTAACCCTTGTCACGCCTACTCTGCCACCCGTTTAATTTCGTACAAATTGGGTATTGATTTATTTCTTCCTTTTTTGCTACAAGATTATGTTGCAATTTCCTTATCTTTATATATATATATATATACACACACACATACATACACCAAAAACACATGGATATATAAAAATTATTTTTAATTAATTTTTGATATAATATGTAGAAAATCTTTGAACCATTTACGGATTTTTTTTTTGAAAATTAGCAATTCATTTCATAAGAAAATGAGCTTTATGAAATTTAAAATTAAGTCTTTTTTTATTAAATTCAATTAAAACTTTATGTGTTAACTTTAAATCAAATAAATTATAACTACTGGTTGAATAATTATTATTAATCAAAATATCATTTATCATTTTATAAAATATAATATTAACTCAACATATTAAACTGTCATAATAAATAACATGATTACATAATCATGTTGTATTTTTACTTTTCACACCATTATCATATCATTATTATATAATATAAAATGATAAATGATATTTTAATTAGTAACAATTAATCAATTATTAGTTATAAATATTTATTTGATTCAAAATAAAAATATAAAAAATTTAATTAAAAGTAATAAAAAATATATTTTTATTTAATTTCTTTAAATAAATTTCTTAAATTTTTTTTCACTTTTCTAGTCACTTACTGCTTTCTTTTATTATTGTTGGAAAAATAACTTGGCTAGAATTGCAAAAGTGTAATAAAAGGATATTTTAAGCAATTAATGATAAAGTAATCTACAAACCGCAAATTATCAGTTCACACGTTATTCCTTTTCCTCATGTTCCAGATTGTTTTGCTGCAGCTTTACCTAGCAATTCTAATAATCTATGCTGGAATAACTCTACTTTTTGTTCTCTCTCACACACTCTCTCTCTATATATGTATATTCCAATTAACTACCAGGCAACCCCCCTTAGTGGATGAGAGCTGCAAACAGCAGTTCGTTCCATGTATCAGGAACTCCAGGGAGACACCAATGTGTACAATCTGTGCCGCGGCGGCCTCCGTAGCCAAAGGCTGAAGGGTGTCCGTCCTTCCTTAGTTGCGACAAGCTTGTTATATCAAGCAAATGAACTTGCTTTGACACACTTCGCAACACTTTCTTTAAAACAACTTGGGCTGGATGTGGACCTCCTGGATAGCCCCGCTTAGATATTATTGGGTGGGCTTCCCCTCGGCAAGTTTTTGCTGTTGGATCACCCCAATCCCTCGAACTAACACAACAAGAATGAGTACACCAAGTCAATCCGATATGTAAGCATGGGATTTCAAAGGCCCAACTACTCCACATGCCCGTGATTAGAATATCTTATTTCCAATTAAATTTGATAAGAGGTGATTGGAACAGCTTACTCCATATGATCAGGGGAGACGCCTTGGAAGAACACCTTGGTTTTAGCAGGATTTACAGTGAGTTTCACCCATCTGGCCCATGTCCTCAAAGCTTTCTCATAGGCTACCATGCGATTCATGTCTTTGCGAGTTATCTTATCGTCCTGGACATAATCCCATCTGCAACATCAAATGCACCCATAGTTCCAATGCTCGCTGTTGTTACAAGCAAGAAGTGTTTTTATAGGAGTAAAAACCAAGGGTTAGCTGAAAACTCACGGTTGTTTTCTGCCGGTGTGAAGCCACCAATGCCACGTGTCAAAGATCAACAAATCAACTCCTTTCCAAAGTTGTCCACTCCCGATTGAGTTGAGTTTTAGAACTCGCCCATTTTTTCCATTGACAATATCAACAAGAAATGCATTGCGTGAGTACATAATTGACACTCCATATGCCTACAAAGAGTATCATACCGCCAAACTCAAGAATCACATATATAATATCAATTTTCAAACATAAAAGAAATCAAGCACTAGCTCTTCTTAGTCAAGAAAAAGATGGGATAATATTACTGTGAAGTTGAATGTGGAGAGGCCTCCTATTCTTTGCAAGGTGTAATTGGCTCGTGGTACGGCTCTATGAAGCAAACATGTGAGCGACTGCCATTGATTTAAGCTCAGTGAGTCACCTACAAACATGATGCGCTTCCCTTTAAATCTTCGTAAGAAGTCTCTGCCACAGAACCTGTTTAATTCAAAATTATTCTAGGTTTTAGCATGATTTGGCAGCATAATAGTACTAGTGTCTTGGCCTCTTTCGGTTCAACTCTCCTCAATTGCGTTTCTTAGTTTCTCTTACTTTTTAATGCATGAGATTTGCAATTCCTAAGTAGGTCTTACTTACATGATGCGTGATAGATACAATGAAAAATAAACAAAAAAAAAAAAGGTTAAGCATAGAAGCCAAAGCCCTAACTTTTGGTTTCAATTTAGCAAATTATCTTTGTAAATAAAATTGAATAAAAGGTGGTTTCAAAAATGGTTATACTAATTTCAAGTTAAATTACTATATGTTTGTGACACTGAAACTTTAAGATAATTATAATATATATATATATTTATGTATGTATATACCGAAGTTGCTAGCCAAGTTTGAAGTTGAAACTGAAATGATTAAAGCATCTAATAAGACCATTATAGATATATGGAGGAGAAGATATTAAGAACCACTTAATATGGTGGGGGTAATGATGCATTAACTAAAGCACCACTATAAGGCCGTTGAGCAATAAGAACAGGCATATTACCACCACTTATCTTGGGCTAAAGCTTAGCGTTTTCCTTTTTGGTAAACAAATATTATTATTTAAATTGGAATAAGAATATTAGAAATACTAAACTAGACCAATATATATGTAAATAATAATAATAAAAAAAGACTGCAACATTTGAGAAAACACATAAGATATATCAACTTAAATTAACAATTAAGAGATAGATTTAAGTCTAAGAATTAATAGGTTTTAATATGTCACAAATACTGATAATTAAAAAAAAAAAAACAGTGCAAAAGAAGTTATACCTTGGCAAGTTGCATGAAGTGGGTTGCCATCTATACTTGAGATAGAGGTGGTCAGGTCGACCATTCTTTTGGCAATTGAACTCTTGTTGTATGAAAGGGCAATGGGTTGATCTGTAAAGAGGATAAGAAGCATCATGCACCCATCTTCCTCTGTAAATATCACATTTGCTTCCATGCACTTGCGGCCAAAATTCAATAACAAACAAAACGACTGCTGCAAAAGCAGAAGGACCCATCGTTTAATTTCTCCTCACTTCTGACCAGAGAAAAGGGAGAGCGAGAGGAATCTGTTGTTCAGAGCTCACAAATTCTGTGATTCTGGTTGTATAATAAGAAAGCAGGAAGATAAGAGACCGGGAATTGGGTGTTGTTAAAGCAATGGCAATGCAACAGAGATATTGCAAGCCTCAAACAAATCACCATGGAGAGAGAGAAGTGGAAAGGAAAGCCTATGGGAATTGTGCCATTGGATTATTGTGCGTCTTTTTATAAACGACGGATTGAAGTTGACCTTAATATGTAAAAAAAAACAATCACTCTCTCTCTCTCTCTCTCTCTGGTTTCTCCCCCGTGCTTCAAGTTTGGGGTGAGTTGAAAACAAAACCTAAACACAAGTAGAAATAAAGAAAAGAATTCATGCAGATGCTTCTTTATTCTTACCTTAAAATCAAATATAAATGTAGAGTTTAACGTCAATCAATTCCTACCTTCAAGGAAATTAAATGCAAATTTAGTTTTTTCTCCTTGTTTGAAAGCGGTCGTTTATGAATGAAAGCTCTTTATATGTATGAATTTTTGTCTTCCAAAATGTAAACTGCTCACACTCGCTTGCTTTAATTTAGTTAATAGTTATATTGGCTTTAATACCATTTAATTTTGGGAAGAACTGATTTGTCACAACCTTGATCAAATTACTTCCATACTTCGTTGTTTATTTAATTTAAACCCCTTATTTTTGCAATTTTGCATTTAAATTTTAATGCACGGTGGCACGGTGCGGTTTGATTTTGGGAACCAAAAGATTGGAAGTGTACTTAACAAAATAATGAGTTAAGTAAAATCTTTTTAAATATTATAGATAAATTTATATATTATGTAATTATTCTATATAATTGTATAAACAACTATAATATATTATTTAAAAATTAAAATATTCATAATTATTGAAAAAATCACACAAAAACCTATGCTTACAAGGTTTCTTTTACTTTTTGTTTTCTCTAATATATTTTAAATCTATGTTATTTATTGAAAATGACAAAAAATAATAATTAGAATGCAAAAGTTAAGTTGGGTATGACTTTGAAATCATTTTTGTTAAAAGAAGGAAAAATTTTGTATAATATAAAACTATATAAGTTATATAGAAATTGAACTCTAAAGTAGATATGATAGTCTAACTAAGTAATAGTATTATATAATAACTCTAACTAGTATTTGAGTATTTGACTCATTAATTGGTGCATAATCTCTTATTTAAAAAGTAAAATTTAAATCCCTTTCTTCAATTAAACATATATAATAATTCTAACTAAATAATTTGTATATTTATCTTAACAATCTTGAGTCCTTATCAAATTAACTAGAGTCAATAGAAATCTGAAGGATTATCAAATTTTTCATAATCGAATAAGTCAATACAATTTCTTGGAGTCGAATGCACAAATGATCCAATTAAAGAAAAAATGACCGAGTTAAGACAGCCACTGAGGCAAAGACAATTGTTACCTTCAATTTCAAAAGATTTGCTCCTTCAAAGAAAGAATGTTATGTTCCTTCCAAAAATAATGGGTTCAATTAACAATATTATGTTGTTTTCTTAGGATTGGAGTGCATAAAAAGCAGAGGCTAAAAATTATCATAAACTTTCTATAAAAAGAATCATTTTGGGGGATGAGGCTGTGTGGGATGTAGATATATAAGAAGGTTCGTGGGCAATTCATTGTGAGGCGAACTTGTAAATATATGATTAAAACGACAAATCGTAGCAAGAAAAACGTCCACACTTTTGCACTTGTTTTTATTCTATACATCCAAAAGGGTGCTTTGCCGACTACTTTCGTAATATTCCAATCTGGTCTCTACTAAACATTAAATGCCACGTGAAACGGAGAAGCTTATGGTCCAGAACATTATATATATAACTAGCAAATACGATTTTTAGTTATTTTAAAAAAGGAGAATTTTTGTAACATGAGATATTGTTAATGGATTATTATCACATACACTATCAATAAATTGAAGTTTTTATATTTTATAAAAACAATTAGAAGGTTATCCATGCCCCGTTAATTATATTTAAGAGAATTAATAACATAATATAATAATTTAATGGATATGTGGCACTAAAAAATTTTCTAATCCCACTTGTGTAGAGTTTAAAGACTCTAACACTATATACAATAATAATTCAGTTGCTAATATGCTTAAGTATTATTGACAAATTAATTATAAATAAACATCCAACTCACAATTTTAATGAGTGAGTAAATACCAATTGAGTAAACAAATTAAGCTTCTTCTTTTTCATTTCTTTTACAAATTTTAAAATAGAAAATTTTTGGGGTACATGTTAAAGCAATATGGGCTTCACAAATCAAGTGGTCCTCTCATACGAATGATTTAGGCTTGTCAATATCTGCATTGTTGTTACGCATACACCATTGGATGTCTTTTACTACAATCATCTTATCTATATATCAATCTTTCTTTCAAAAAGATGTAGTGCTACTGTCATTATACTAAAAAAAATACTTGACTATAATTGTATCAAGTTATAGATTTATTTAAATAAAAAAATAGGTACTTACAAAATGAATTTAACCTAAGTATATATATCTAGTGGCTATTTATAATTTTAGTTATTTTAAAAATATATGGAATTTAAGTCATTCAATGTCATTATTATAACATTTTTAACCTCTAGCTGCAGAAAAAATTATAACCATAAAACTTGTTGCCTTAGGTTAAGGTTAGTGATGACTCAGTATATAGCCTTAAAGATTTATATATATATATATATATATATAATGAAAATAAACAAAGAAAACTTGTTACATCACTCTAAGCCAAGAAACTTCTAGAGTGTCTGCAAAAAAAAAATGGTCTAACACTAGTTGGTAAAGAATATGAAATGTATAACTCTTAAGGTAGATTCTTATGATAAGTGGCCATTCAATTAACACATTGATTCGTTTCACGATGGACATGAGATAGTGCAGTCTCAAACCTATTAAAGTAAATCCCTAATACTTATAAGTAACTATGCATTCGAATCCAACTGTGAGCTTTGATTAGAGATCTTCTAAATAGTAAGCAAAGAATTCGTTTCAACCTGAACGTTCCTGAAACCTCTATCCTAGCTCAATTCTAATCCTCAATGTAGAGCCCATAATTCTACTTGAAGAGAAAGGAAATGCCAATTTTATATGTGAAGCCTAATGGCCAACTTTCAATTCCATCACTAATTACCCCTCTTGATGCCACCATTAAGAAAATGACGCCCTTTCTTTTTAGAAATTAAGGAAGAAAGAGAAAATGAGGAAAAGAAAATTTTATAGGTAGATATTATAACTTGAAAAAAAATAATTTTATATATAAACAATAACTGTTGGATATCATTATTAAATACATATTGTAGTTAGTTGATTGAGAATAGAAGAAATAGTTGGATATCATTAAATACACATTATAGTTAATTGATTAAAATTAAGAGAAATAGTTAAAGAATTAATAGCATTGTGGGAATTAAGAAGTGATAAAAAATTGAGATTTAATAAACACATAATTAAGAAAATAAGAGAATATGTCATTTTATTAATTATCTTGACTTTTATTTATTTTTAATGAAAAATTATATAAATAGTTAAAAATTAATAAAGGTTTGGGAAGTGAGAGAAAATAAACATTTATTAGGTAGGAGAGGATATGTAGATATTATATTAATTATATTAATTTTATATATTTTTAATATAATAATTATATTATTATAAATTTATGAAGCCTATGAAAATTTGGAGCCCAAAGTAAGGGCTTTTCTGACTTTACACTAGAGTCGGCTCTAGTTAAGGTTACAGTTATAGTCAATGTACGGAACAATTTAGCTACACTCTTTTATAAGATTTTATAACTAAATTACTATGCAACTATATATTACATGATTGCGATCTTGAAATATATGATTACTTTTAAAATATACAACTAAAAAAGTGTATGATAACAATACATACAACATTTTAATATGTAAGAAAAATGTTCAAATTTTGTAAAATTTACAACAAATGTTAAAGTAATTAAAATTATGTAACTAAAATTAAATTTTATACATTGCTCCCAGTTTTTTTTTTTTTCTGAAAAAGCAAATGAGACTCATTTAAGTTGTAGTAAGGCTAACAACAATTATGTAGACACTGGAACAAACATAAAGACTTGCCGGTGGAGCTTTCAAATTCCCAAGTGGGAGACTTTGACTGCCCACCCCATAATGATATGGCTAATTGGAAATATCGTGTTTACAACTTACTTGTTCAACATCCAATCATTAGAATTTAGACATAATATTTAAATAAGTCTCTAAACTATTTAAAAATATTTAAATAAACTCTTATTCTTTTATTGACACTCGAGCATTTGTCTCATTAGTTGGTGCATAATCTCCTATTTAAAGAGTATGGCTCAAATCCTTCATTCTCAATTAAAAAAAAGAAACTCATATTCTTTTATTGCATTTAATCAAGTTCATGTACTTTTATTTCGAGTTAAACAAGCTCTAAGTACTAATGATTGATAAACTATCATTAGTAAAAATACTACTTGTCATTTTATATCCACATGAAATTGATATAATATTGATATAAAGGGTGAAAACTATTATATGATCATATTATCATGCCAAATTAGCATATCATATTATCATTAATGGTAATACATCAGTATATCACATCATAATTAATTATAATATTTTCACATATCATACCAGTATCATGGTATATAGAATAACAAATGACATTTTCACTAAAAGTAAAAAGACTTATTTGAATTTTCTTAAATAATTTAAGTTCTGTATATTATGTCTAGAATCTATTTATTAATTAAATTCAACTTGCAAACTTGATCAGAGAGTTTCTTTATATAGAGCTAACATTATCAAGGAATTAAAAAAATAAGTTGATATTATCATAAATGATAAATTATATATAAATAATAAATAATAATAATTATTCTAAATAAATAATGAATAAATACTAATCACCAAGATAATAGTTATCTAACTAATATCTAGAGGTAAGTACATAGCAATTCTCAACCCCTAGAACAACCTTGTTCCATTGGATTTACTTGAAATTAAATTATCCGAATTAATAGTTTTTAATGAAAATTGAAAATATTTATATCATCAAATCATGACCGATCAAAATAATTTAGATAGTTTGGCTTGGTTTTAATAGTTTGGTTTGGTTACACAATTAAAACCAACTATAAAAACACAATTTCATATCTCACAATCTATTGTACTATAATTGTTAAAAGAATCAATTGTTCATAGACATCAAAATTTTGATCTAGCAATTAGAAATTAAGGTAGGTAACTAATTTAAATTTAACATCAAATTAATGAAAAGCTTACAAACTACAAAATTAATAAAACAGATATCTAAATCACAATCTAAATATACAAGCATAAAAATACAAAAAAAAAAATCAAACATAAGAACTAAATAAAAATTACATTTACATTAAGTCAATAACTCCAATAAATATAGAATTTAAGCATCTAACAAAGATTAAATTTATAAATGTTGCATAATCATTAATATAAAGTTTTCAATTTCCATTCAAAGACTCAAACTCTTTCCCCAGTGGGGAAGGGAGAGAGGTGGCGGCCGTCACCTCTCAGTTTTAAATTATTTTATTATATACAAAAAATTAAAAATACATAATTTACCACCTCTAATTAAATCAAATAAATTATTTTAGAATAGTAGAAAGTCATTTATCTTATTGTCGAAAAGTTGGGTTCAATCCTTTTAAGTCCAAATAACATTTAGCATTTTGAACTGGATATTAGTTACTATCTATATTTGCAAAGTGTTTTAACTTTTTCAAGGTTATGCTAAAAAGTTGAGTTCAATCCTTTTTCAACCCAAATAACAAAGCTATGAACATTTTGCTAATACACTTATCTTTTATATTGGAAAAGCTATTGTCAAAACAATTGACACAAATTTAGTTATCAATGAATTTAATTTTTTATACTTTATGTTCATTTGTATTGGTAAATTTAAAAATTTATTTTTAAATTGTTATGAAATTTTATATTATAATTTAATTTTTTTCAAAAATGATTAATTTTTTACTCTAAATCAAATCAGGATCCATGATCTTGTATGATTATCATTTAACCACCCATGTCTCCACCTAAGTCGTTCAAATTTCTTTAATAAATGATTAATCAATTTTTTTTATATTTTCATTAAACTTTTGGATAATGCAATTAAACAAAATTAATTAAAATCAAATTACCATAAAAAAATGTATACCAATAACCAATTGAAATTGTTTTGGTGATCATTGACTACTTCGGCTAATTAATCCAATTTGATTGGTTAAGAAGCAAGCATAAAATAGAGTACCCAAAGGCACACTGGAAGCTTGTATTCTTTCAATTGCTTAGTCCCATCATCAAGTTTAAAGTGCAACAAGAGAGTTTGCAATGGGAACAGTTAACTAAGAAGATGAACAATATGGGAAAAAAAGTGGCGACTAGTGGTGGGAAGCATGGTAGAAAATGATTGGATAGCTTGCATTCGGTGTTTGCGGATAATCTTAACAAGAAATTATCATGGGCTGCAATCAAGGGTGCTTTTGAGGAATACGGGAGAGTGATGGACGTTTTCATACCGATGAAATACACACAAGACAGAGGTAGAGTGACAAATTATGCCTTTATTAGGAGAAATGAGAAGTCTGAGGTGAAGAAGGCATTGCAATGGGAGAATCATCAGTGGATGGATAGAAAAAGAGTTTCTATGAGGAGATTTGAGCTGATGAGGACTGTGGGGAAAAGTGAGCTAGAAGGGAAAACAATTTCCATGAATAACATAACTTTTAAGGATGCTGTTACAGGTATGGCAGAGAAAAGTAAGAATGAAGAAGGGAAAGAGAAAGTGGAAAACAAGGGGACAAGAAAGAACAAGGTAGGAGAAGACAAGAACAACAACTAATGACAAAAGAAGTAAGTAAGGTGAGATTGGAGGGAAACCAGAAGCTTGGGGAGAAAATAGTTTTGGTAAGCTGGAACATCTCAGATGTGGGTATGGAATTGATCAAGAGGAATGCTCTAGGTCGCCGTAGAGCAAAGGTAGCAGGCGGGGTGGTTTAATCTGGTTTTTTCATGAAAGGATCAGTGCTAGAAAGGTTTGAGTGCTATTGTGACTTTTGAGGGGCAAGATGAAATGGAAACACTCTTAGAACACTACTAGGATTTATTTGAAATATGGTTTGAAGAGGTTATACCATATCATAATTTGCCAAGTAATAGATTAGTTGTGCTATGGGTTAGGTTGAGTGAAATCCCAATTCATCTATAGCATTTAAACATATTTAAGATAGTTGGTGAATGCTGGGGGAGTTTATTGGACTTGACAAGAACACTCAGAAGCTTGAGAGAGGTTTGATCATGCTTTTATGTTGGTAAGGGTCAATAATAAGACTATTATTCTAGATCGCACAGTGCTTGAGGTTGGTGAAAGTGGAGGAAAAAGCTACAATTTTACCATAACATTGGACAACATGAGATGTGAACATGAAAGGTCAAAAAGAGCAAGCCAAAAAATGAAAAAAAAACAGAAGGAATTCGAAAGTGTGACTACAAAGGTCAAAGGAAGTAAACAGGGGACAAGTATCGAAGTTGAGCAAAAAAAAAGGTTTAGAGGATTGAGTCAGAGGTTGGAGGCAAGAGGGAAGTTAAAGTTAAAAAGATAAAATACTTAAAAGCAGAGTTTGACTGTAAGTGGGATAGAGGTGAAAAGTCTAGAATAGGGTGGAGCAAAGCCCAATATGAGAGAATGGTGGAAAGGCTCAAGTGAACTTATTATATCCAGACCAGAGCGTTGCAAGACCAAAAAGTGCCTAATGGGCTGAATAAGTTAAACTCGATGAAATCTGACTTGGTGGAGTGCGGGTTAAACATAAGCCCAAGCTCTAGTGCGTCTAATTGGTTGAAAGCAGGCCAATTAAAGGTTGAGGGCTTCCTGAAGGTTACGTTGCTAGAAAAAAAATTGAAAAAGGAAGGCGAAATGGAGAGGGAGACAGCGCAGTTAGCTTTGGAAACTCAAAGTGACATGACTCCAATTGAAAAAGGAAAGTCGAAGAAAAGAGGTGATCTTGGTGACGGTAGAGAGCATTGGTTAGGGGTAGAGTTGCAATGGAGAATGTAAATATAAAGGAGAATGTGGTTAAAGATGATGGCGTGATGGAGAGGATGGTGAGTTAGACGATAATGGAAAAATTGATGATGAAGGCTGGTTGGTTTATAAATTAAGAACAAATAATAAAAGTAAGAATAAGGTAGAGAGGTTTTCTCTTGAGCAAAAGAGAGGTAGGGTGCTTCAAACAAAAGACAAAGCTTACCAAAGAAAAGGGTGATGCAAAAGAACAGAACAATAACTCCAGGCTTGACTAGCAGTGGGAGAAGAAGAGTTAAGAAACAAGTCAAGGAAGATTTGAAGGTTGGGTTCAAGCTTAATCTTTATTGTGGATATTAGGGAATTCGGTCATCATGAGGGAAGCGGAAGAAATATGAGAGTTGACAAAGAGATTGGGTTTAAGCTTATGTGAAGATAAGGAGGAGGTGATCCACAAGATAACTGAGCCAAAGGCGACGGCCAGAGGTGTTGAGCTGCAGTGAACCAATTGGTTAAGAGAGGGATCGCATGGACAAAGGGCAGACGAATGGCTGCCGCAAATTAAGTAACCAGTAGATTTGGTGATTTTGAACACGATATATTAACACGATACTGAAAAATATGAAGTTAAATATATTTGGATTTAATTTTAAAGTATTTCATATTTAATCGTATCTGACACGTTTAAAATATAAAATTTTTCATATTTTACGTGTCAAACATGAATAATACATTTAAACACTTTTAATTAATCATGTTATAGTGGTTAAAGGTGTATATATATGACACGTTTATCAACTTATTAAAAATTAATAATCAAAAACTATTTCAACATTTCTTAAATAATTTTAAATAATTATTTTAATAAAGTTTTTTTAATTTTATAAAGATAATAACGTAATTATGTCATGCCCAAACCCTAATTTTGAACTTTTGCTTTGTTGTCATTTTAGATCATTTTATCTATTATTAGTATTTTAAGGTTAGATGTTAATGATGGATTTTATTATATTATATGATAATGAGTTTTATGTATATTATTTATGTTAATTTTATTATATTTGATGTTATTATTATTTTGTTTTGTTATAATTATTTTTTTAATTATTGATTTTAAATTTAAATAATAAAATTATATTTAATTGTAAATATTTTTTACTTAATCATGTTAAACTTGTTAAACATACTAAACATATTATTAATCGTGTCGTGTCCCATATTGACATATTTAATAAACATATTAATCGTGTCGTGTCACGTTATATGGTTATTAAACGTATACATATATATATTTTATATTTAAGATACGTATATTATTCGTGCCGTGTTCATATTTAATATTATCATATTTCATATCTAATTGTATCTGACATGTTTAAAATACAAAAACACAAATTATCAGGTCTAGTAGCAAATTTTAGCAGAGCTTGTTGTTTTGTTGTTGATTTAGCTTATAAGTGATGTATTGGTTTGATTTTGATGTTGTGCCCCTAGGACAGTATTTGATATGTATGTACAATTCTATCTACTTGGAACACCATTAAAAAGTTAAGAAAATACAAAGACTTCTGGACCACTTTAGTGTAAAAACCTAACCTTTCAAAAGAAAAATTCAATTTATCGTTGATTCGATTTTACACAAATTATGAATGCTCTTACAACCTATCATTCCAAAGAGCAATGCTTGAACCAAGATCAAAAAAAAAAAAAAAGTGAAAGAGTTTTCAAAAGAAAACTCTACCTTTGGGATTTTTTTTATTAAATTCAATGTACTAAATGAAAAAGTGAAAAAGAGTTTTTAAAGAAAACTCAAGTTTTTTATTCTTTATTAAATTAAACTTAACTTAAATCAAGATTTAAGCTTTGATTTTATAGACCTAGAGACTCGTAAAAGACAAACTTAATAACATAATTATCATCTAATAAAAATGATAAGAGAAAAACCGATTGATAAGTCCTAGAGCCAAAAGAATGATAAATGACAAAAAGATAAGCCCCCAAGCTGGTGATAATATATAGTCAACTACAATTCATTTTTATGAATAAAATATTGGATTTGAATGTTCAGCTTTGAGCGAGAAAAGCATACAAGAGTTGATTCCAAATATCAGGAACACCAGCCAGACACCAATGGCTGCAGTCCATGCCTGTTTGGGCGGCATTGCCAAACACTGATGGATGTCCGTCTGGTCTTAGCTGTGATAGAATAGTCACGTTGAGTAGATAAACAGGCTCTGCCATGTTCCTTAGAGCTTTCTCCAACACTAGCTGTGCTGGATGTTGACCTCCTATAAAATTTTCTCTCTTTAACGGATATCTCAGCCCTGCGCAATTGTTTGCATTCGGGTCACCCCAATCATTTGAACTAATATTGGTCAACACATCCAAAACAAATAAACATTTAGTGTTTCAGGGAAAGGAAGACCATTTTTAATTAAGATTCATTACTCAAAGTCAAATTCTTCTCATCTTAACATTTATTATGAAGACAACTAAATTATTGTCTCAAGTTCTAATTGTTGGACACTGGAGTCCTATTCCTTTAGAAACAAAATTATTCAAAAGATTGAAAAAAATAATTTGAAGAATTTTTAGATAGTATTTAACAGGAGAATTCAATTCCAGCAGCACTTTTTAAGACCCTCAAACAAGCTTTACTTGGTGTTTGATTATTGCATAATTAATTCATCCTTGCTTCTTTGAATTCAGTTTCCTGTGATAGTAGTGTAATTTGGTTATGGAACATGCGAAATGTTTAACTCACTTGGAGTGATCAGGGGAGACTCCTTGAAAGAAAACCATGGTTTTTGAAGGATCAACATTGGTGTCAACCCATTTAGCCCATGTGTTCAACCCTTTCTCGTAGGCAACCAATCGATCCACGTCTAGCTGCTACTCTTTGATTTCCGTCTTCAATGAAATCCCATCTGCAAAACAACAAAAATAAATACTGAAAATTGCAGATGAAATCAAATGAAAATACGAATTTTACTCTTTTTGGTCTCTGGTGTGACGCCACCAATGCCATGTATTGAAGACCAAGAAATCAATTCCTTCCCATGCTTCGCCACCTTCAATCGAATTAAGCCTCAGAACTCGACCGTCCGACAAGGTTACAAGATCCACCAGGAATACATTATGGGAGTACATGGCTTTAGCATCGTAATCCTGGCAAGTCCAATTTACGTTGCAAATTAACGAAGTTATTCATCTATCATTTACACCTGATCTTCAGCTAAGATTGTAAACTCTTTATATAAATTTATTTGGTACTACTATTTACCAAATTGAGACAAACAATTAAATTGAATCTAACGGCAGCCTAACATCCGTTTGGCTAGGCAACTTATTCATTGGAAACAACTTTAGGACGAGAGTTAACTTTTTCAAGTTTCCCATCACATTGCTTAATTTAGCTTCTATATATAGAGCATTCTGGTTAAAACCCAACGTATTAAAAATGAAAATGAATTTTGGTTAAACTAGAGTAATATTAAATCTTACTGTAAATGTGAATGTAGTGAAGCCATCAGTGGTGACATATTTGTACGAAGAGCCTGGAACAGTGGAGTGAAGCATGCAAATGAGTGATTGCCACTGATTGGGTCCGAGAGAGTCCCCAACAAACATGATGCTCTTCCCCCTAATTCTCATTAAAAAATCGCTACCATCGAACCTACATCAACAAGGTTCCAGTCAAATTATTGATGACTCTTATCCCACATATATATATATATACACACATATATTATTTTCACATATGTTTTAATTAGTTTTTTCAACGAAAATGTCAATTATTAAATGAGTAAGCGAGACTCATATGTAAGTGATTGACATAGAGTTTTATTAAAAAAAAAACAAAGACTGTAACTATTGTTTTAACCTATTTGGTTTGAGAAAGTGTTAAATGTAGTCACTTGTTTAGTTTGATTCTTGAATTTTAATTGAAAACCAAAATACATAAATCAAATTGCATTTTCTTTCCAAATTTATTAAGTAGATAAAAGTAAAAAAATTAAAAAAAAATAGAAAACTTTTAACTATTTATAGGACTCAGTCTATCCGAACTGTGACAAATATATTCAATTTGGATATGATTTATAAGCAATTTTGTTCAATTTTGACTCAGGTATTAAATTTGTAAAATATATTCTTCAAATTTAATACAAAATTAATTATTTTTTAATCTATAACTATAATACATGATACATATAATATGTATATTACATTATACACATAACACATGCATTACATTTGACTCATATATACGTCTAGTTTATGAAAAAGACTGAGATTAGATAATGACGATAATACATACAATTACTAACAAATACGGTAGAATTGAAGGGACAAAATAAGAAAGAGAGTACTGAGTACAACTACATATTTATTCAATCAAAATCCATCCATGATGACCAATAATCAAAATCAAAGAAAGAAAACAGAGTAGTGGAAAATGAAGGCTTAATTACCTTGGCAAGTCGCAGCCAGTGGGCTGCCATCTATATTTGAGATAGTCTCTTATCAGGTCGACCATTTCCCTGACAATCAAAATGGTTCTGCATGACTGGACAGGTCCAGACTGATGTTTCATAAAAAGGGCACGATTCATCATACACCCAACTCCCTTGAAAAGGATCACAGTTGTTTATCTTTAAACGTACCTCCTCTGCTTCCTTACCATGTACCAGCTGATGTAAAAGAGAAAGAACTAAAAATGTTGCAACAATGGCAATTTTAGTACCCATCGAAGAAAGAGAAAGAGAAAGATGGGTTAGTGAAACTCAGAATATGTGTGGTGTTCGATGGAGGGGAGTTTGATATTGAGCAACAATTTGAGGGATTTTTATCTCTCTATTTAACCATAATATATAATATAATTATTTGTAATTTAAAATCTATTATATATGTAAATGTACCGAATGCTGAAAAAACTCTTATATTGATGACACTATATATATATATATATATATATATATATATTGTGCTAAGGGAGAGAAATATTATTCAGGTATGAAAATCCAAACTACATTATTCTGGGTCAAGGTATGCTTAACTTATCCGCAAATAAAGTAAAAATAATAAAAATAGGAGGATTATGAAATATATGTAATCTTAAAGGGAGGCCATCATAGTTTGCAGCAAGACAATCCGCCCCTCTGTTGGCTTCGCGAAAGATGTGAGTGATGGAACAATTTCAATCTCGTTGAAACAACTCCTTAATAAGTCACAATATATTTGTGCACTCATAGTGTGCTCATTGCTACCTTAAATGTCCCATGCTTCCTTCGCTTTTAACCAAATCTGTCGCCTAGCATTCTACGGCCAGCAAAAGTCTTCAAATAAACACAAATTTCTCTAATACCATACTAACCATAAACTATGTATGAATATAATCCCCACAGTATACCATCAAACACTTCTGCATTGGACATTTATTTTCACCCATTGTTGCAGATCAATGTTGACGAACTCCCTATCCATTAAGTCTGGTTTCACTTGTAACCATGTTGCTTTAGAGGTATTGCAATCTCTCAACGCATGAAGAATATTTTCACAAGGATCGTCACAGCGAGGACATTGGGTAGATATAGCCATATTCCTGTGACTCAACCAATCTTTTGTAGGAAGCGATTCATACAAAATACGCCATACAAAAAGCCTAACATTCCTGGAACATACAAGTTTCCAAATCTTCTCTCAGTGATTAGTTCTCGACATGGGACTGGTATTTTGAGATTCATAAGTTGATTTCGTTGAGAACTCACCATTACTAGTTAACGTCCAAAAGCCAGTATCTTCCTTTCAATAGTAGGATCCACAATTGCCACTGCAATCATCAACGCTATACTGTTAAGAAGCAATTGCGAAATAAGATCGAAGTCCCAGTTACCATATTCATCACAAAGGCTCGCAGCTGGCAGCTCGGCTTCAACTTTCATAAGTTTCGTGGTGGCAAAAACAATTAATGGCCCTCATGGGAGCCAATTATCTTTCAAAAATTTAGTATGATGACCATTGTTTGCTATCATGCAGAGACCTCTAGTAAGCACTTGCCTGCTGTTCAATGTACTCTTCCATACATACGAGTCGGTAACTTTAGCTCTCACAGTAAAAAGATCCAGATTTTGTAGACATTTTTTCTTGAGTATATCAACCCAAAAGGAGTCCCTGTTTTTCCATATGGAAAAATCAAGCTTGGCTACCAGTGCGAGATTAAACTTTCTTGTTTCATGGATTTGCAGCCCTCCATCTTCTTTAGGCAAACATATCATGTTCCAACTGAGTGCATGGATTGTTCTTATACCACCTGCATGACCCCAAATAAAGTTTCTATTCAGCTTATCAATTTCACGAGCTATATTCTCTCAGAGAAGGGAACTTTGCATAACATAGGAGGCCATCATGCTTGTAACCAAATTGGACCAAAGAAATACGTCTCGCCATAGATAAGTACTTATCATTCCAGTTCTCCAATCTTAGCTTCACCTTAATTCGAATATGTATCCTTTGAAACTCTACCATGGATTATAAGAGCTCTCAAGTATTTGCCAAAGATTCTTAGAAAGAATTATGATGTTGATTGGAAAGAATTTGGTTAAATTATGAAATAATCGTTGTACTCTATTAAAGTGGTGAATGTAATCCCTTTACAATAATTTACAAAAATTAAGCCTCTATAGATTTTAAAACGACAACGTTAGTCCAATTATTAATAATATTAAAAAAATTTTATTGTTTATGATGATATTATATTTTTTATTAACATTGCATTAATATAATGACGTGATATTTTTTATCTATTTCACAAGGTTTTAAATTATGAAGTACAAAAATTCAATTCTTCTGTTTTCTAAATTTTAGACACCTATTCATATTTTTTATCTATTTCTTTTCCAATCTCATTTAAAAGCATTAACTCATATTGAATAATTTCATGTTGACACTTATAAGGTTCATGTTAGTGCTTAGTTATGTCATATCAACACTATTATTGTATTATTCATGGAATGTCACATTATCATTGTCATGTTATCAGATTTGATGTCATACCAGTAAGAAAATATCACATCAACTAGACAAATGTCATATTATTATAAGTAACAAAAAATTTTTAATATATTGGATTGACATTATTAATTTCGAAAGTATAAAGATTCAATTTTTATAAATTATTATATAATGAGTAAATTCACTACTTTGATATGGTATAGAGACTAATTGCATAGAAAAATTTAGTCATGCTATCCAAAAATATCCTTACACTATTCAAAAAAATTTAAATAAACTTTTATACTTTTATTACATTAAATCAAGCTCATGCAATTTTATTTTAAATCAAACAAGTCCTTATACTTTTTATTTTGAATCGAATAAGTTTTTATTGCTAATGATTAACTTAGTCAAACTATCATTTGTTATTATATGTTGTGTGGTGCTAATATGATATGCTAATATATTATAATTGATGATAATATGACATGCTGACATATCACTATTGATGATGATTTGATATATTAATTTATCATGATAATATGATCATATGGTATTTTTTACCTTTCGCATTAACATAATGTCAATGTCATGTAGATATAAAATTAACTAGCGACAATTAGTCAAATATTATTTATAAAGACTTATTTAACTCAAAATAAAAGTACAAAAATTTAATTAAATATAATAAAAGAGTAAGGGTTTATTCAAATTTTTTTAAATAGTTTAAAAGCTTATTTGAAAATTATACGGAAATTACAAAATATACTTATCTATCTTTTTATTTTGAAAGTTATCATATCAAACTATATATTATTTTTTTTAATTTAAAAAAAAAAAGAAAATTTTGATCTAACAAAGATATATGTGTATATATATATATATACACACACACACACAAATCATTAAATCAAATGTTAATGTACAATTATAGTTTCCTTAGATATAAATTTGCTCTAAACCAAATTATTAATGCCGATTAAAACAAGTGCTTTAGTTTAAATAATAATCATCGAAAGCTTAATCTCAATTTAATTTTTTCAAAATTGAATTTCCTAGTTTATGTAGTTCAACAATCAACAAACAAAAAATACATATTAGTAATATATTACACTTTTCATCTCTATCAGTACATTTAAAAGAGTTTATAAAGGAGGTTTAATGCAATGTTGGTGCTAGAGACTAGCCATTGCGCTTGCTCATCAATATTATGCATCAATTCAATTGGCCAAACTCCCGCTTGGGTACCAAATTAACCGAAAATATTAGAATCGGGAGTTTAATCAAATAAAAAATATTAAAATCTTTTTTTTAAAAAAAAGGAAAGAGTTTAGATAAAATAAATATTGCTTAACAAAGTAATTATTCTTTATTTAGTCTCAATTTAATTATCTAACATTTAACATGATAGAGTTTAAAATAATTATTCTTAAGAAAGAGATTTTTCTTATTTTTTCATGTGTACAATTTCTAAATAAATTAAAACTCTTATTTCATCATATAATTCCTATATACAACTTAAATAATAATATAATAACATACTCTGTATCACTCAATTTCTAGATATTCTACTCTCCAATTCTTTCTCTTCAACCATGCTATTAACTTTGGGCATCATTATGCTTGCATTACTGGGGCTGATATTTGCAGCAATTTTAATTTCCACCTTTTTTATTTGCTGCAACAAAGCCTTTAGAGAACGTCTATGTGGTCCTCTCCACGTTATTGAAACCGGGCAACAAGGCAATCCAGTACAGCCACCGGAGAAGCAGCAGGGTGTGATGCCGATCTTAGCTGGGAGCGTTATTATCTACAAGAATGGAGAAACCGAATTAAATTGCACCGACTGTGCTATATGCTTGGAAGAATTCAAGGAAGGGGATCGTTGTAGGGTTCTTTCCACGTGCAAACATCTATACCATAAACTTTGTATAGATCAATGGCTGGTTAAGGATAGGCATTGCCCACGTTGTCGTGGTTCTGTCCACGGTTTGGAACCAACCACTGATCAGATTGTAAGCAGTTCTTAGAATATTTGTATTAGTTAAAGGCCAAAGAAGTAGCTAGCTTGAGTTCTAGGCAGAAGTCGCCGTTTTGGACCATTGGTTCATGGGTTTCGTTGCGCATGCAGCTGGTCGCCATAGACTTGCCAAAGAATGGCTCGAGCTTTGGAGTTTCCGACCAACGTCGCATACAATTGCCATTTAGGTTTGTTTTTTTTTTTGAGCTTTGAAGTTTGAACATATTCAAGTCTTGTTGATTGTTTTCAATATTGTTTTTTTTTTTTTAAAGTTGATTGTTTTCAATATTGTTGCTGTACTTAATTGAATATTAAGTCATTAAAAAATTTAATTTTGAGAAATTTTGTGATGGATCAATTAATTTATCAAATTAATTTTTGTTTAGTCAAGTAATTCGGTTTTACCCAAATTATGCACATCCCTACTTTTCCCTTCCTTTCTCTCCCTTATTCTCACTCTCTCCCATTTTTTTCTCTAACCAAAACAAAATTTGAAACACCAAATATGCCAAACAAATAGCAATCAAAACACACCTTAAACTATTCAAAATTATCCTAAATCCTTCTAAAGTGTCTGAGATTAAGATATAATCTGCAAACTATCGACAATATCCTTGATTTTGCGCACATTTGTAGCACATTTTCATATTGGTAGATATGAATTTTCCTTTTACAATTGTCTCTATAATATTATTAATTTTTGAGGAATTAAAATATAATTATATAAATAGTAAATAAGAAGTAGTAAGCAAATGAAAACGAAGGGTGGGATGGGATTCGTGTATAGGTGTTAGATTCAAGTCAAAATACTGTTTCTTTTTTGTGAACCATGGGAAAATCAGAACTAGTTACATATTTTTTAAAAGCAGTGGTTTTATTATCCACCCAATAACTATCATGCCACCTCAAAGTCCTAAACTGTGTAACTCAAGAGACATTTAGTGGCATAAAAACTCTAACTTTGGTTGTAACATCATATCTTTAGCTGCTCCAAAAGCAATTGGCAGCACAAACACAAATACGAAACTCCCTATACAGTTATTAGTTTCTCTGTACTATCAACACAGAGCTCACTTTCACTCAATCCTAATTGGTTAGAACTCTTTAGAGATCAAGACCCTATACTCAAAAATAAGACCGGTCTCTTCTCAGAAATCAGAAATCAGAATAACACTTGTATGCATCAAATCAAACAATTCCACAAAACAAGTAAAGGGTATCGTTTTGGTGGCGGGGAAAAGGGGGTGGAGCTCCAAAGAATAAGATGAACTCTAATTCAAACCTTAGTGTAAACAGACAAAGTTACTTGCAGGGATGTGCATGTTCATGGTAGACTCTTGCGGGAGACATTGGATAAGATGAGTTCAAAGTACTATAAATAGCAGAAATCCGTGAGCTCAGCTCATTAACAAGTTAATTTCTGCGATTAAATCTCCAAACATTATTTCATCATGTGATCTAGAGCAAATTACAGCAACCTACCTAGAATTTCTTGGTGCATTTCTTCTAGCAGTATCTCACATAACCAGCTGCTTGCTTCTTATCTGCAACAACAAAATTAATACCACTTTAGAATTTAGCATCAGAAACAAATTCGATCCACAACAAATTGACTGCTCATTAAGTGAGCAGTGAATGGAAGGAATTTATTCCAGATTTCGAAATCTGGGGCATGGACTCTGCACAAGGACTAGTGCACTTGTAGATCAAATGAGAGTAGAGAAGCAAGCATTTAAGCTTACGGAATTTGTTACATAAACTACCAAAGATAGTAACTTTCTTTGTCATACACTTTGTTCTGCAAGTGTTTTCTGGAATCAAAGGACATTTTAGAGAAAAAGGAGGTTTTGAAGGCAACCCGAAGGCGAATCTAGAGGAGTTTTTGGACCTTGTAGAAGCATTGCACTATCAGACTCTGTTTCCAGAGGCACAGTGGCTTCTTCAGAATCTTCAGGAAACAAAGTTTCTCAAGGCATTAAGGTTTTTGCTTTGTAGGTACAAGAAACTTAGAGTAGGAGGCGACTCAGATTCTTGTCGTCTGACCTGTAACATTTTGCTTTGTGCTCCATGCAATCCCAAATAAAAATCTGATACCCGTGGGCTGAACTGAGGAAGCTTGAAACTATCATGACATTTTCCAGTTTAATTTGCATATAACTATGTACAAGAAACTCAACATAAGAGGGGCCACTTGCACTCTTGTCTTCCACCATGCATGAAGTACAGCATTCCTGAATATGTAACCATCAAATCCTGAGAGTGTCTTAACACTGAGCATCCCAAAAGCATACATTAGCTGTAGCAGCAAAAGAACCAATCAGAAGCAACTATTGAAATTTACAATAACACAATGAACACTAACCCAACTTCACGAATACATCATATTTTAGTAACTAGAATATCAACATATCACTTGAAGATAAAGCCTTGAAAAACCTGTATATCTAATCCCAATAAGTTTCAAACTGTTGCTACAAACCGCCATCAACCATCAGTCTAGTATATCAGAAGCAAAGCTATATAGAATACTGTTGTCCAAGAATCACCTACGATCACCACATTGGCCAGCCACGACTGCTTAGATCACAATCAGTTGTTACTTGGACCTTGGTTAATCCTTACAAGAAAATTGAATAAACACCCTCTTCACTGAATCAGGGTCACTAGAATTACGAACCAACATAGTTCCATTTCATAAATATATTAATATGATTCTCTACAGTCAATACAACAGTTTTGTTCAAGAGTTGGTCCCACATTCCTCCCTTCCTGTCTGTACAGCCAAAACGGTCATGTTAGCAGGCAGGCAGTTCTGTGAATAGAGTGCAGATGATCATGCGGCCTCTCCTTTAGGCTTTGGCAACCAATTCCAAACAGTCAACGAGCTAGTTGCGTTGCCTGTGAAGAAAAGGCCACACGGACCTATTTGAATCACACCTACTTCTCATTTTGAAAAATAGAAAATGTATATAGTTTTTTAATTTAAATTTATTAAAGATAACACATTCGTTACACAACCTAGGTGCATGTCCGCTATAGCAACGAAGACCCTGGAAAAAGGATGAAAACATCATCCAACCAGGGCGGTTACCCTATAGCACCCTAAGAAAACAGAGTACATAGACTCGAATACAAATACAAATCCAGATATTCAAGAGAAAAGCATCCTGGCTTTCTAGGAAATAATCTCGATAAAACAGATAAGACCTCGCCAAACTCTGTAGTATCACAACTTAATCACTGCATCAAACACCCAGCGGGAAAGCCAAGAGTAGCATCACGACAGAATTAATAATCACCAACTGAGGGAAAATAAACACAAACAACCAAAATATTGAAGTTGAGCAAATAAATGATCCAAAACTCTAATTGAAATTAAACTTTACTCAGAGTTGATTAACAGAGAATGAAGAAACTACATCAGATTACCATAAAAAAAACTACGAACAAAACTTGATAAAGAAGAAATAAAAAAAAAGGTTAATTCCTTGCAACTCGGTTAAGGACAGCAAATTGAAATCTTGAATTGCATGTGTCCCAGTAAAGGCCAATTTCGTCCCCCAGCTTCAGTTCCCTCCTCTTCACGAAGTCCTTGACCCAATTCTTGATAAGCACGTTGGCCCCCTTGTTCCACTGCTTGAAAACCAGCTCATGTTCAGTATTTGTATCGCAATCCCACACAGAAACTGGCAACCCTTCCTTAACTTTTGCAAGTTGATCAGCAGTCCAGAATGGAAAAACATGATGTTCTACGCACTCTGATGCCAGCATGAGCCTAGACATGTTGCCAAGATCACTTCCAGTAAGCGTCTTTTTAATGCACCAAGGATCATGGCCGAGCCTCAATTCAGTCAAAAACAACATACTCGCTTCTTTCCTATCAACTTTAATTCTCTTGTTTCTGCAGGACGAAACTCTTCTTGCACTGCTAGGATTCTCCATTCTCTCTCTCTTCTTGGAAGTGCAAGTACTATCATTAAAACCCAGACTCAGTTGCAAAGAAAGACCTCCAACCCTATGCTCATGTTCTTTTCTTTGATATTGCTTGCTACATTCGCCTATTTCAAACCTCTCCTGCTTCCCTTCATCAGTTGCATCACTCTTTCCTTTGAACATAAAAGTATATTCCCCTGATGGAGACAATCCTAATGAAGCATCGCTCAGTTCCAGAGAAAGACCATCGCTTTTCTTCTCCCAGCAGTTATCTTTTCTTTGATGTTCATAGCTATTACTCTCCCCAACTTCAGTGCTCTTCTTATCTTCTTTTCCCTTATCTCCAGAACTGGACATATAGTCACATGAAAGAGACAATTCCAAGGAAAAGTTGCTCTCTTCACCAATGGTGTCTTTTTCTTCTAGCATGGTGTTGGCTGGAGAGAACAAAATCAAAGCAAAATTAAAGGGCTTTAAACCCATTCTTGAAGAAGGCAAGCACCAAGGAAACAAACTCCTCTCTTTCGGGGTTCAAATGCACAAACCCTTCTTTGATGAAGAATAAAAAAGAAAGAAAAACGAAGCAAATATAATTGAAGTTTACCGCCATGGTGTTGTAAAAATTATAATCTGAGAGATTGCAGAATCTTGGAAAAGATTGACACAATCTTAACTCAAGAATTGCTTTCTTACCAAGTAAATAGGCAACTGAAGCTCCCCATGAGTCCTGAATAGGCAAGTGAACGTTTATTGGGAGTTTTAATGGGCTCATGTAGAGCCAAACGATTATTCGGGCTGGGACACCCAATTTCCGCAGCTTTATTAAATTAAACCTCTACATGAAACAAGTGTGAACTATGTATGGGGCAGGCCTAATTCAGGCTAAGCCTTACCAATAATGCAATAAAAAAAACTTTTATCTTAAGTTTAAAATGATGCTAGTATTGCTGTATTAGCATTATTTTATTTATATATTTATAATAAATTATTTTCAAACAAAGCTTTTTTATTAATAAAATAATCGTCTGGTTGGGCTCGGCTCTTTACCGGCCAATAGTAAACAGGCCTAATTGTTGCATATTTTACTGATATGCGAGGTATGCTGTTACTTGTGTCTCTAATATTCAAAACTTGAGGCCGTTAGTTGGCTGATGGCTTAATTCCTCTATGCTTCTTTCACATCAGTGGTCATTTGTTTCTTGTTCTTTACTGTTTTTTCAGTGTGTTGCTTCAACTTTCCATTTTTTTCTTCTCATATGCTTACATGACACTTTAGAATGGTCATGGATATGTGGTTTAGGAAAAAAGAAAATGCTCCATTGCTGTTACTTATCAGAAATAATGGGCCTTCTTATTTGGTTTATTTACAAATTTTTGTTCATTGTGTCGATTCAATCATAGTGTGGGACAATAAATGTTGGACGGATTAGCAGTTCTCTTCTCTAGGGAATATTGATGGCATCTGCTTCAGAAACATGCCATGTCCCATCTTCACACTCGAGTCTGAACATATAGGTTTCATTAGAAACATGTGCAAATCCCCCTAGCTTTGTTGGGCCACACAGAAAAAGATATCACTCTTCCATCTCGTAAACTCTTTTAGAGACCTAGCAATCTACTTTATCTCCCCTTTTTTGATGAAAGAAATTCCATTGTCATGGGTTTGAATAAATTGGCTTTATTGCTCAATTGAAGGTCGCAACATAATAGAAACTGTAAGGGTTTTTTTTTAGTATCTGAATCAAGAATATGAAGCAATGCCAAAATTTGTTTGTCAAGGTATTGTAAACTGGTGCAGAAAGGTTTTTGCAGATTTTTAACTACTTTGAATATATCAGCAACTTTACCACCAGAGTTTTCCAAGTTTCGACACCTGAAACTGCTGTAAGCAAATCCATTTGTCTAGTTGACTTGAACTATAATAATATGATTTTTAAAAAAAAAAATTAGATAATGATTTGGTGTTTTTATTATTAATCCTTCTTTATTTCTGCTTGTTTAGAGACTTAAGTCGCAACTACTTCACAGATTCTATTCCTCAAGAATGGGCTACCATGAAGTTGGAAGTGCTGTAAACATCCT
>NW_018397255.1:7784822-7838355 GCF_002168275.2 Theobroma umbraticum | reverse complement strand
ATTTCTCCAATCAAGTAAATATGAATCAAGTCAGCTCTCAATTAATCCCAATTGCTTCTTTACAAATTACAGCTGATGACTGATTTTGATAAGTTTAATTAACAAAGGTTTTAAATGATCACTTACACACTCAAATGGCACACTTGTTTCCATATATAAGATAAACCCATGATACCATAAGCAAAAAAAGGTCTTGAGTGTTGGCTATTCCTTAGTCAACATATTGTGCTTTAGTCCTTAAAGGCAGATAGACAGTCAAGTTAATTATTGTAATTGAAGAATAAAAAGTTTCAAATTGAAGTTCAATTCAGAATAGCAAAAGCAGTAAATAGCTAAGCCAATGCTTTGCTGCATGCCTAGATAATAACACTAGTTGCTTTAAAAAATGATGATGATAGAGAAATGGAAAAGTTTTACCATGGGGAGAAGGTGGGTGGCAGATAAAATATCCTCATTGGGTGAAAAGTGGCTTGCAATGGTGCTGATTCTGCGTCTAGCAACTTCACTTTCCATTTTCAGTGTTCCAAAGGTATCAACTGCCAAGAGAGTTAGGTTGGATAGCTTGCACTTCTTGTCGAATTTGAGGATTTTTAAGCTTGGCTTGTGTAATCCCAGTGAGAAGGAGATATTTTGGGATGGGAAATATCTAACAGAAACAGATGCCACGTTGATGACATAATAAAATATCAGTCGGAGATACCTTTGGATAAGTAAAATATGCCGCTCATTGCATAACACAAAAGACAAGCTACCGCCAACAAAGGAACATAGAATTACTCACTCTCCAGACTCACATTCTTGCTTATTGTGTTCACCTGCATTGCCTTCTCTTCCCGGACGGAACCCCAGGGAGTAATGGAAGGTGGCAGCCTATCATTTTTTAATTTTTAATTCTTTTATTATTATATATAATTTAAAATTAAAAAAATTTAAATTTTATTCTTTAAACAAAAAAATTATACATTAATTAATAAATCAAATCTTCAAATGTAATTATATATAAAACTTTACATATATATATATAATATGATTATTTTTATATTTTTTAAAACATGATAATTTTTATAATTATCTTTTAATCATCTCTCATGTAAAATTTTAAATTTGTAATTACTTTTGTCCCTTCTAATTTTAATTCTATAAAGTAGTGATACAAAATCTTCCTTAAATCAACCATGTTTAGTTTTTACACTATACAAAAAGTTTTTCCGATTTCAAAACTTGTTAATTTTTCCTTTTTTTCTTTTTCATCTTCATAAGACATGATTTACCTAATTTTCATAAAATTAAGTTCTTGAATTTTTTTATTAAAAATAATTAAATAAAAATTAAAATAAAACATCTGAAACGATAAATTGAAAGTTCTTGTTATATAGGTTAAGTGTACAAAAATTGAAAAATAAATGAATACATAAATTTTGATGGTTTATGTGAATATTTATTGTTATTAATAATTATGATAGAATTTTCGCTATTCAATTTGTAGTGATCACATTTTATGAATCTATAGAAAATTTAATTAACATTTACTATTATATATTATTTTTTATTAAATTTTATCAATTTATCGATTTTAATTTTCATAATTGATTTTTGTTTTAAAATTATTTTTGATAAAAAAATCTTCGCGAACTTAATGATTTTAGTTTTCATTTGAGTATGTTGACCCAATTGGCGTAGCGTGGCCCCCACCAAAATGATTGTGGTGAGTCCGAATCATTGGGGATGACGTTGGTACCACCATGAATTCAAGGATAATAGTTATGTTTTTGTTACTGTTTTTTTAATTACACTTACCTTCATAGAATGGAATTAAATTACAAACAAACAATTCTCAACAAATATAATATTATGTAAAACGCTAATTATAAAATCGTGACTTTATTACTAAAAGTTAAAAATCAATCAACTAAAATAGGAAAACATCTCAAAAAGTTTATAAATTCTAGTTGATAAAATCATAAACTATAAGTAATTTAAAAACCAAAAAAAAAGCAAACTTGAAATTAATAATATAATTTTAATTATTTATAATTGGGTTTAAGTAATGATATTATAAAATGGGTAGCAAAACCCTACTCATAGCCCTGTGGTAGCTAATGCTATTAAATTGTGACCTAATTTGTAGGCACTTAATCAAATTAGTTAGGTTAGTCATTAATCCTGAACTAAGGTAGAAACAAAGCAACAAATTCACCAGGGAAAGAAAAGAAAAGACCGAAGAAAAAGGAATCTTTTGCTTAGGAAAAGAATGAAATTGAAAGTGAGGGACGTTTCATGAGGTTTTGTAAACAGTATTTATCAAAAAATGCTTCGAGGTGCTTGTGGAAAGAATCACAGCACCAAATTGCCTTCACACACTTTTCAAGTATTACTAAATAAATAAAACCATGAATTGTCATTATTTAGAAAAGATATAAGCATTTATCAAAAAAACCAAATATTTGGGTGTTAAATAGTTTTTTTTGTTAAATCTAAAAAAGGGGATTGCAATTTAATTTTTTAAATTAATTAAAAGAAATATGTCTTAATCATTGAGCCAAATGCTCGAACATCAAATAATTTTTTATAACTTTTTATAATATATATATAAACATTTTGATTGAATTTTAATTTCATATCAAACGAAACTTTGGCTTAATAACTTTTTGTATTTTAGTTTCAGATTTGGTTCGGGCAATCTGCATAAAGCTATCGACCCTTTCCTCCTTTCTTGTGTTATATATATATATATATATATATATATTAAAATCACATTATCTCATGTTTGATTTTCACTTTTAAAGGGATATGGTGTCTACCTAGCATAGAAGACTCAATCCTATCCAGTGAAAAGTTATAGGATTATATTAATCATATGAGACAGGATGATAGGTATCGATGAAATATTGAAAACAGAAGAAATAATGAGAGAACTTGTTACTGTTCTATTTGGAGCCTGGTGAAGAGAAGACAGTTATGTTCACTTGTATTTATATACTAGTTACACTTACATGGTTGTTTGAAAGTTTCATGAAACGAAACTTTCTAATGATAATACACATTAATACAAACAACGGTATAAAATCTAAATGAATCCCTTAACTATAATTTATGACAATCCCTAAATCATAGCTTAATAATTCCTTAAGTACTGTATCTAGGTGGTGCTTTGTGCAATTATTGTAAGTCAGGCATTCATTTTGGTGGATAATCTTATGACTGCCATTCACAGTAACCTAGTGATTTATATAAAAAAACAAAAACTTATTTTGGCTGAAAAAAAGAGTACATGTCTAAAATATATCTTGTTTGTTTGTCTCAAATCTTCTGACTAGATTTGTATTAATAAATCAACTGCTTGATTGTTAATGCTGCTGTTGCTGCTGCTTGCTATTGCCAATGTTGCTGCTGCAGCTTCCTTATTATAATACTGCTATGGTTGTTTGCAGCTTGTGCTGGCTGCTGTGTTTTGGTATGGTTTCTGGCTTTTTGTTATTGCTGTTGTGTAGTTGCTTCAGTAGGTGTGCGCATAATTCTGACAAATAATGGAATCTAGAACCTTATTTCTTCAAAAGAGGAACTGTTTATGGATAAAAACAAGAACCATGAGAAACAATGGTTATCACTAATTGTCTAATTCTGACTATGAAAACGTGGAGGTTTTTGAAACATTAGATTTTTTTCTTCTCCCAGTGGTCAAAGTCAGAGCTGCTCCAGGGGGACGATGGCTGCAGTCAAAGAAGTCTTCTTTTCTCCTCATTCCACTCGAATTTTCAACAATTAAAACAAGGTAAAAAAAAAAAAACTCCCTTGCCCTGTTTGGTCTGCGCCATGCCCTCTGCCCCTAAGAATATTCAAAACGACCATAACAACAAAGACCCACGAGGGATGGACGACCAAAGACACGCTATAAAAGTCTCATGAAAAAGCTTTGAACGTTACATAGGCACGTTGCTTTCCCTCTCTCAAATGGTTGTTACTCAGTCAAAAAGTCTAACAAGACTTTTTATTTCTTTGCATTTGTTTCCCTCTAAGTCTGTCCTTTCCCTCTCCCTGCCCCTCCGGTTGAAAAACCCCTCCTCCCTCTCTTGCTTTATCACCAAGTTTTGCTTTTGGATTGGTTAGAAACTTCTATACACGAGATTGTTTCTTCAATTTGTTATGTTTTTCAATATCCCACTAGCTTATGCTCCCGGGAATTTTTCATTTTTTCTCTTTTGTTCCCACTGGTTTCTTCTCTGACTTCTGTGATCTTTTGATCCGGCCCTGTTGACAATTTCACACTGGATAAAGGAACCTCCACTTTTCTTCTTTTCTTTGGTTTCCTATCCAAGGGTTTTGGGGTTTAGAGGTTTTAGTTATAGTTTTCTTGAAAAAGCAACTTTCAGTTGGGGTGATCCGGCTTGGATATCGATTTCTTAAAAGCTCAGTTTTGGATTAAGAAAAGCTTGCATATGGTGCTTTGGCTACAAATACTTGAGATTAGAAATTCAAGGTTTTGAAGAGTTTAAATGAAATGGATGAATCACAGGGAAGTTCTAATGCGCCGCCGCCTTTTCTTACTAAGACATATGAGATGGTGGATGATCCAATGACCAACTCCTTGGTGGGTTGGAGTGCAACTGGTTATAGTTTCATTGTATGGAATCCACCAGATTTTTCAAGAGATTTGCTGCCAAGATACTTCAAGCACAATAACTTCTCAAGTTTTGTCAGGCAGCTGAATACTTATGTATGTTTCTTCTTCACTTCGGAAATGGCTTTTCTTTTCTTTTCTTTTCTTTTTTCTCATTTTTAATCTCCAATTAGTTTCCCTTAAATCCGCTCAATATAGAAATTTCTTCTTTTTGGGTTCATATTTGTTTACTTGCTCAACTTCTTATTCATATTTGTCATTGCTAAATATGTTTTCTATACTATCAATATAAACATTGATGATGTTTTTCTTCATAATACTATGTCTTGTTGGAAGCATTATAGAAATTTTTTTTGGATGGTAGCACAAACAAACACATGTTAGCAAATTTCTGTTGTTCGACCTGGATTCTAATTGCGTTGGTTACAACTGAATGCGTTGAAATGTTCTTGTCTGGATATTTTTCCATGCTCAGTGTAACTACTTATGTAATAGAAATAGGTTCTTCTTGGTTAGCATTTTGCAAGAAGTTTGTTCCTTGTGCGATCTAGTTGTTTGATTGTTTCCCAATATATTCTCTAGCTGCAATCTATTGCTTTTATTTGATCTGATAATGAATTTTTAGTTTTTTTCTGTTTTCAATTAATCATAACCTTCATGGTATTGAAATGCAGGATATATCAGGATTGCACAAGCAGGCCCTGGCCCTGTTTTCTAGCCTTTTAAAAGTTAATGCTTCCCCTATATTATGGTGACTTTTCATGCTTTGATTGACACCTGCACTATTTTCTTGATTAGGGATTCAGGAAGATTGATCCTGATCAATGGGAGTTTGCAAACGAGGAATTTATCCGAGGAGAGAAACATCTTCTACAGAATATTCATAGACGCAAGCCAATTCATAGCCATTCCTTGGTACACCAAGGGAACTCTGGTTTACCATTAACTGAGATAGAAAAGAAAGAATTTGAAGAAGAAATAAAGAGATTAAGTCAAGATAAGAGTCGGCTTCAGTTGCAGCTACAAAGGCATCAGATAGAAAATCAGGAATTTGAGTTTCAAATAAGGTTGTTATCTGAGCGCTTCCAGAATATGGAAAACAGACAGAGGCGGGCAATGGTCTTCTTGGGTCAACTGATACACAAACCACATTTGGTCTCTATCTTCAACCAAAAGGCCGAATTGCATAACAAAAAGAGAAAGTTGTTGAATTTGAATCACTTCATTGATGGATATAACACAGTAGAACATCACAGTTTGACTTCTCAGGATGCAAACCTGGGAGCACCTTCTGCTCCTGTATTGAATTTAGAACAGATTGAGAAGTTGGATTCATCTATAAAATGTTTGGAAACATTGTTCCACGGAATTGGAGAAACTATGGATGAGAAAGTGTATGATTTTGGCATATCATCACGGCCTTCTCCAATTGATGTCACTGAACTGCAGACATCTTCTGGAGACTATGACGTTGACGGTGAACTTTGCTCACCTTCATCCCATCCATGCTCTCCTCATTCAACAGATATAAATTCATCTCCTGAGCTGGCTGTGTCTGTTTATAAAGCTGACAGTCCCCCTACACCATCTTTTCACCATATTGCCAATCGTAACCCAAAATCTTTTGGAATTGGTGTAACCTCAAAGCATGCTACTCCTCCAGAGACTGTGCCAGGGAAGGTAAATGATGTCTTCTGGGAACAGTTCCTGACAGAAGTCCCCAATTCATTAGATGCACAAGAGATCCAGTCAGACCCTGGGACAACAAGTGGAAGAATAAGTGGTAGCTAGCCACTTGATGACCAAAATTATTGATGGAAAACAAACAGTGTACACTACCTCGCAGAGCATATGGAACACCTTTCTCCGGCTGAAAGAATGTGATTTTATTTGATTCCTTGACTTAGAGAAAAGGAGCAGCTACTCTGGGCTTGTAATTCATTGAATTTTGCTTCATCACATTGTTTTAGTGCAGACATGAGATGCATGCTGCTAGTCAGATCTGAGCTATCATATATATTTATTGAACTTTGTAGGCATATGATGTACAGGTATTAGGTTTTAGGACTATCTCTTTATGTACCTTTATCTATATTCTTTTTTTTTTAAATTTATTTAGCAGTTTTCCTTTTTACTGGATAACTTTGTTCCTAATCTTGAAGTAGCTCTATGATGTGGGAATTTAACTGA
Source organism: Theobroma umbraticum (assembly GCF_002168275.2). NCBI lineage: Eukaryota > Viridiplantae > Streptophyta > Magnoliopsida > Malvales > Malvaceae > Theobroma > Theobroma umbraticum. The sequence continues at coordinate 7,831,547 of NW_018397255.1, read as the reverse complement.
TATTGAAATGCAGAACAGGATTTAGTTATTGAAAAAGGAAACCTTTCTAACAGCATTTATCACAAACATCAAATTAATATTTGGCAAGGATCAACCAACAAGTACAAAATTGAAGGGGCCACTAGACTGCGTAATTCAAAGCTATCTAATCAGATTGTGTTGTTATTCAAGGATTTCATGTTGTTGTTACGTATTCCAGTTCAAGGCAAAATTAACAACTTTGGAATTTTATCAGTTTATAAGACTTAAGTGATGCTTAGCAATGCAAATTAAGTATGTGAGCAAGAAATCATGGCAGCATGGTTGTAAAGTTTTGACCAATACATGAATATTACTAACAATTTGAAGAAAGGATGAAAATGGATATTTATTTAAAAGAAAAACATGAGGAGCCAAATAAAATAATTTAGAGATTAAGGGCTAATGTGGAATACAGATAAAAGATTAGGAAATATTGGTGGGATTTACTTTATTGAATATTGCTGTGACACCCCAACCCCATGCTCTCATTGAATGTCAGTCACAAGATTTACATGTACGGCCGGAAAACAAAGATTAATACCTTGATTAAGACTTAAGTACAAAATAAGAAGAAAAGAGATGGACAGCTAATTAGAGATACAACTTAAAAAGTATGGCCCAATTCTTTCCAGTACGGACTAAGGACTAGCATCAGCCATCAGTTGGCATCGGAAAGCGGCATAATGGGCACTTATGACTCGTATTCAGCCATTTCTCGATGCAATCTCCATGGAAGAGATGCGAACAGGGCATGCTAGTGATCATCTTATCTGTTCCGGAGGAGATCAGTTGCTCCATACAGATCATGCACTTTTCAGTATTATCACCTTCAAGCTTCACTTTCTTCAAAGCCTGGATGGATTCTTTTGTTGCAGGAACCGTCTTTGGTACTTCTTGCATTGACAACTCCAGTGCCCTAGCCTCTAACTCATCTTCCCACCTCACGAACTTGTTGACGCAGAATACTATTGTTGGAACGATGTGTATTCCACAAGTACTTCTCTCTCTTTCTAAAATCAACTTGGCCTCGGAGAAAGCTGCGTCCAAGATCCTTTGAAGATTGCTCTGATGCCATCCAGCTTCACGTAGACGATAAGTTACCAATATGTGGTGTCCATTGCAACCAAACGCAAATTCTGGCAGAAAAAATTTTTCCTGGGATGACTCCTCCAGAGCCTCTTGCACATTGCCATTATCATCTTTAAGGAACTTACGGATTTGAAGACGAAAACCGGCTTGCAAAAGGTGGGGAATGACGGTGAATTCGCGCTCTAACTTCACACAGCATGTGAACCTTGCTTCTCTTCTTGCCATGATCAACACTCTCTTCTTTTCGCAGAAAAAGGGCAAAGCGATGATGGAGATCAACGTTTGTTTACTTGAAGAGAAAGACTCTGCAACAACGGGTGTGTTTACTTGAAGGAAACCTTTAGAAAAGACGGTACGCGCTCTTATATATAGATATTCTTCCCCGTATCCAAGTCCCGATTGTGAGAGGATTTGGTTGCTTGCGGAAACAGAGGTCACTTTCCTTAAAGGACTTGTATGCTAGTCGTGCAATATGTTTAGGAAAGTAAATTTTTTTAAAAAATTAAGTTGAGAATATTTTGTAAAATAAATATATATTAATAATTATATTATTATATTTACTTGTTGATGTATATTAATATGTATAAAATATTATTTTATAAAATATATAATTATTGTTATTGTAATAATCATTATTGTATTTGTGGTAGTACTTTTATACAAAAGTACACCTATAAATAAGTTTCACGATAAAACAAAATTTTAAATAAAATTTTCAGATTTACGGTAGAATAAGTACTAACTTAATTTTCATTGAAATTCTACCATTGATGTGTATCACTTTTCATTAATTACATTTAACATTAAAAAATAAAATATGTATTAATTCAATCTCTCTCAAAATTTTAGGTAACTAATATGCACCATTTTACATTAATTACATTTAATACTTAAAAAAATAAAATATATAGTAACTGGATCTCTTTCAAAATTCTCTCAAACTCTATTTTTAACTAGTTTATATGCATCACTTTACTTTAATTAAATTTAATACGTAAAAAATAAAATATATAATAACTCAATATCTTTTAAAACTCTATTTTTAGGTAACTAACCCTTTACACTTAAAGAAAAATTATTTTTTATATCTAGAACATTAACCGTGAGAGAAAAAAAATGTAATCCAACTCCAACCTTAGACTTCAAGGTCACGTTCAAAATTCAAAAGCTCAAGCTGATGTTCCAATAATCACGTGTCAAATCAAAAACCTTGTCAAGTGTCAAGCCAAAAACCCTCTAAGACTTCTTTTAAAAATAATGAACTTTTTTTTATTATTTATAATTTTCAATTCGCAATTGCTGTAAAAATTTTATCTGAAATTGTTTATTGGCTTAAATAGGACGCCCACATGCACGTAAGTATTTTTTTTTTATAATCAAGTTGATTTAGTGATTTAAAATTGTATAATTCGTTATTTACTTTTTTTTTATTACTATTTTTCTCTTAACTTTTTTCTCTTGTTTATGCTCATAAATTTTAGACGATAGGATAGACTTAAAATGGGATATTTCAATAATGTCAAATTTTATGTATTTAATAAAAAATGTATTTTTCAGCTGTTGAATGAAGTAAAAGACTTTGAAAACACTTATTTTGAAAATTTTGTAAAAATCGTATACCTTTATATGACTATCATAAAAAAATACTGACATGCAAGTAAGCAAGTTCATCTTTTGAATTTAGTTAATTTTATTTATTTGGTTGTTAGAAATTTTTTCATATTATTAATAAATTTATGAAATAAGATTGATAAAGCAATTAGTTTTGTCAAATAATTAAATCAGTATAGATATCATTTTACTTAAAAATGAAACTCTCACAAAGTAATTTAGTCTTGGATTTGGAATTTATTTTCAATCTTTTAAAATGTTAAAATTTTAAAATATTAGTCATTGTAATAAATTTTATGCAAATGTGATTAGATTTAAATTGGTTGTTGGAAAAGGGAAAAGAAAATATGGAGAGAGAAAAATACAAAATTGGAAAGTTGAATTGAAATTGAGAGAGTGGCAATGGCCAATGCTGACGTTATCCTGACTCTCTTTCCTTAACCATTATTATAATTACATCATGGTTTATAATAATACTGGTTAGACAGACTCACTTAACCAAGGGTCAAATAAGGAAGCGCATTCTTTCAAATATAGTTATAAATATTAAAATTGCCCAGCGCAAAAAACTGTTCATCAATTTTCTTTTTATTTTTCTCTAATTAATATGTATCCTATAAATTATTTATCTTCCTACCATGTAATTAGAATATAAAACGTCATTAGAGCTACATACAGGATATCAAGTAGATCAGATTTTTTTTTAATTATAAAAAAATTTAATTAAAGTATATTCCTTCTACTAATTTCAATTTTATTTTTATAGTTTTTCTTTTAAAAATTATAATCGCATAATTATTGTTAATAAATTAAAGTCATAAGTAGCATCGTTAACTTCATGATACAATGATACTTATATAGAACACAACAACCATATTTCGGAGTGACTTTTGTAGGATTAATTTATTTTTAAAAAAAACTTAAAGTAGTGTTTATAATATTAACTTTTTTTTATAAAAAATATTATAACATTTTTAATTTGATAAAAGGGAAAAAAACTATAAATATTATGAACTCTATTTTATTCACAATATAGCTATTACAATTTTTTTTCATGAATTTTTTAGTTGTTGGGAAATTTTAATAATGAGATTCAACCTTGTTAAACTAATATATGATTTTATATTTGATACACAAATAACATATAGTTTCTATACACTGTCATACTATCAAATGATGTTACTTTTTTATAAAATGTAAAATTTTTAAAAATTTAAAATTAAATATTAATAATTATCTTAAAAAATACATAAAAAATAAAATAATATTTTTTTGTCTTTCCAACTCTCTTTTAACCGTTCTTTTTTCTTCTTTTCTTCTTTAATATCTCTCTAATTCCCTCTCATCAAATCTCTTCTTCTTCTTTATTTGGTTATGAGTAGGTTTGACAAAAATGTAAAATTTCAATTAAAACATGATTCTAAAGTATAGTATACACTATGAATGCATCAAGTATAAACTTTATATGTATTATTAAAAATTTCAGTACATTTAATTATGATTGTACTTTCTTAATTATTTTAAGGCATTATTAATCATTAAAAATCACTTTTTTTAAAAAAATCATCAAAAATCAAGCTAATTGTGCAAGCTTATATCTTTTGAATTAATTTTTCCATCCCTAGACTATTATTATAAACAAATAAAAAATAACCATTGATGTACATTTATTTCCTCTCATGATCTATGATTTTATTAGGGTTATCGAATATGATGTTTGAGGCAAATGGTATTGAAACAAATGGCCGGCGAATGCGACCAAGGTAAGAAAACAAAATTATTATTCAAAGGGAAAAAGAGGGAGAGACTTTGCGGTCTAAAGTAGTAATTCAATTGGGAATTGTTGTGAAAATACGGTAAAAAATAATTATTATTGATTTTATCTATTTTAAAAAATTTAATAAATCACCAATAATAGAATTAAGGAATTAAAAAATATACATTTATTAAGAATTACCTTCACCTAACAATTTTTAGTCATATTAATTGTATCTGCTAACTTTTATTATTAAATTTTCCTTAAAGGTATAAAATTCAAAAGATTACATTTTAATTTAAATAAAATAATTTTAATTTTAAATAAAGGAATAAGTTAAATCTTGAAATAAAAATTTTGATAAACATTGATTGACCCTTGACTCTTGAGAAAGAAAAGAATTTGAAACAAATGACATTTGATGTTAAATTTGAAACAAATAGAAAACTAATTATACCAATAATCTCTTAAATTTATTTGATAAAAAAATTTTATGTTGCTATTGGTATTAAGCTAGTTTAAGTATATCTAATAGGAGAAAATCTAAACCTACGATTGCTTTTGGAGGTGGGGGTGGCAAACGCTCATAATGGAGCAAACCAATAAAGAAGGACGGGAGGATAAAAGAAAAAGAAAAACATGTGTCTTTGAATCTACGCTTTAGAGACAAACGAAGAACAACAGCAACAGACAACAACGCCCAAACGTACGCTCCCAATGACTTCTCACCAACATTCACATTAATATTCCATAATCCATTACCAGATCAGATCTCTCATTTTTCTTTTTCTTTTTTTAAAATTTTAAGTTATCTCTCTCTGTCTCTCATTCTTCTTCACCGCTTTGGATCTCATCGAAACTTGACCAGGTCAGTTCAATGTCTTTTCCTTTTTTTTTTTTATAAAAAAAATTTAAGTTGTATGTTTTTTAATGTCGTTGTTGAATTTTATTGATCTTCTTATTGGTCTGATTCAGCTGCTCTATATATATTTTTCTGATTCAAGTTTCTAGTTTGTTTCTTTTAGCCTTTTTTCCTTAATTTCGAATGTTATTATACTGGGTAATCTCGCGAGATGGGGGAGGCTTTATTTATTTATTTATTTTTTGTTGGGGTGGGGGTTGATTTGTTCGAATGAGTTGATTTAATGCTGTGTTTTATAAGTGGAACAACTGAGTAAAATATCAATTTGTAATTTTGAAACATAATGCCTGGCTGTTGACAATGGTAATGAATTGCTCTCGGTTTTTTCATATTTTCCAACCTTTTGCTTTTAAATGAAGTTGTATTATACTCAATTTTGACCGCCTTTGGTCTTATATTTGATTGTAACAGGTGGCATCCGGGTTCTTTTGAATGATCTAAATTAAGTAGAGTGGCAAAAGCCCTTTTAATGTCCTCAGTCAATTCTTAGTTCATATGGTGCCCAAAATATTGTTCACATAATAGTTTCACGTGGTAAACCTCAGCAAATTAATATACTATTTGCATATATTGATGGAAAAAAAGGTGCTAAGTGACCATTGGCAAATTGTTTTCCCATCCGGTGTATAGATGGCTTTAACTTATAATAATAAAGGAGATGGTAGAGAGTAATTTGAATAAAGAAACAGTTGGATGCACAGAGACAGCTGATACTCAGAGTGGAAATCAAGCTTCAGGTCTTCGCAGGGAACCATCCTTCTCTCGCTGGGTCGATGAAGATGGGACAATCCATTTGGAACACCGTTTTGAGACTACTGATGCAAGTCTAGAAGACTCTGAATTTGAGTTGCCTATGCTTAATCAGAGTGAGTTAGAAAACAGGGTCAGATACAGTAAATTTTCAGAGCAAAGTATGCACTTGAATGGTGGTATTACCATGGAAGATATGCATGGGGGAGATAGAAATGGGAAATATGCACCTTTTGATATTGAAAATGGGTCTTCTGAGGATTTAAGATTATCAAGTAATGCTGATGATGGAGCCAATTCTACTGGTAATTGGAAAGCACTGACACCAAATTCCAAGAGCTCTGTTTCTGCTGCGGATGTGTTGAAGACACTGTTCTTTATACTTGTATGGTACACTTTCAGCACATTTTTGACCTTGTAAGTCTATCTTGAATTAGTCACAGCAGCATGGTAGCTTAATTTAAGACCTTATTTTTAGAAGCCTGTACATTTTTCCTCTTATTATATTTTGCTTTGAGTAGGTACAATAAAACCTTGTTGGGAGATGACTTAGGGAAGTTTCCAGCTCCCTTGTTGATGAATACTGTCCACTTCACAATGCAAGCTGTTTTATCAAAGGCAATCACATGGTATTGGTCTCATAGATATCAGCCTACTGTTGCAATGTCATGGAGGGATTACTTCTATAGAGGTAAATTCATCAAATATATGTCCTTTGTTTTTTGCCTTCCTATCATGCGAATTTGGTGCTTGCATTTGGTCCATGGAAATAAATTTGTAAACTTTATTTTTGATATTACATCGCTAGCTCAAACCTAAATGCATGTTTGCACTCAGATTTAGAGTTTTAAAATACTAGTATTCTGTCCTACTATGCCTTTTCCAACACCATGCATTTCTTTGTAACTTATTTTATTAACTTTTCTATCAACTAATGTACAGATGGACTTTGCCTTTAACAGTTGTACCTACGGCTCTTTCAACGGCACTGGACGTTAACTTGAGCAATGCATCCCTGGTTTTCATATCTGTTACTTTTGCCACAATGGTTTGTTAACTTCTCTATACTCAGTTATGATGAGTGTTTAGTCTCTTTTAGATGAAATTCCCCCTCTTACTCTGTGAATATGTTGTGTAGTTGACTGAACCATTTTTCTTATGTACCTTGCAGTGTAAATCTGCAGCTCCTATATTTCTTCTCCTATTCGCTTTTGCATTCAGGTCAGTTTTCTGCAATTGATTTTCATGTTCATTCTCCATGTTTGGATAGTGCTATACTGTTTAGACTTTAGGTGGTCTTCAAATGTTGGGATGAAGCTCCCTTTGTAGATGTAGGGACTAAGTAACTTGGTAGCTTATGCATTTTACAAGCTTGAAGCCATGCATTTTTAGAGTATCTTTTAGATGATAGCTACTTAGTTACTTCACTTGTTTTCCTTAAATGCTTTTTCTTTTTCTCATGGCAATAGCAATACTTCAGAAACAATGAGTGTTGGATGAAGCACTCGACAGGATTGTGTGCTTGAAGAATAATCTTAAATTAATTCCTGATGATCTAATGTCAATGGCAATGTTCTTAAAACAAATCTGGGCTTTGAACTGCCAAAGGCAAGTTTCAAGGGGGAAGCTTCTAAGTTCAACCCTCCCCATACATACATATACCTACATACCTACTAAATCAAACTGTTGTTAAAAGAAAAAAATATCATGCTTAGTCTGCTGGGTTGGTTCCTTAGCAACTAAATCTATGAGAACCTTACCTCAAGAGTGATTAGACTTTGCTTTAAAACAATTTTCTGAAATCAGCCCACAAGGTTGGTTCCAACTGATTCCTGTGTTGGATTGGACTATTGCTCTCCCATCTTCATACCTTGACTTGCATCGGTTACCTCTGGAAGGCAATATTTTCAATGTTAGATACCTGGCTGGTTTTGAAAAACTATAATAGCTTGGCTTGTTTGAAAGAGTTTGACTACATGATTTTTCCTTTAAAGGTTTTTCCCTAAAAGGATTAGGGGTTCACCACCCTAGGGCTAGTTCTTGAGGTTCATGTTGAACTATCTGGTGTGGTTAATTATGTTTAGTATGCTGGATGGGTTATCTATCGCTTCCTTTTCCTTCATGATCGATTGGAGGATCATGAGATGGATGTATGCGACTGATATTGTCAATCAATTGACTAAATTTTGCATTAGAATTAGCACCAATAAGATCTCAGCTGAAGTGAATTAGCCCTAATTCCAAAATAGTTGGGGTTGGCTACTTGAATCTGTCTTATCCATTTTGCATGGTCAAGGGCTATGTCACCTGAAAGATCTAAAGAAATCATAATAGATGCTGAAAATTCAAAACCATATTTTTATGATCTACACCAAATACCGGTGAGTGCATCCACAATAGGAAGTTACTGGCCTGATAATATCTTCCACAACTTAGTTTAACTTAGTAATTGTGTCTACCCTCAAGTTGTTGAATGAATGATTTATTGGGCCTTTATTATTAGCTCTAGTGTTAACCAAATTGTTGATGGGACTAGGATAGAGCTTGGGTTCAAATTTATTGATTGAAAGGGCAATTGTCTTGTTGATTTTATAGTTTTTTTTATTAGGCAAATGTCAGATAGTTACTTTAATTCATTTTCTACTCACTTTTTATACTAAACTACTCTTAAAAAGTTTGATTTTATTTTTAAAAAAAATTGTTTGTTTTATTGATGTATCTTGATCATATTATAGAGCTTTTGGTTGTTTTTATACTTGTCAGGGATGAGAATGGGGCATATCTATTTGGTAACTCAACCCATCCGTGATATTTTATTATAAGATTAACTACACTTGAGCCTAGGGACTAGACTAGGACAACTCGTAATAGTTCCCTGGAAAAGTTCAACCTTTTTCTTTTCTTGGTCAAATTATGTAAATAATCCTTTTACTTTACCAAAGTGGTGGATTTAGTCCCTCTTGTACTTTGTATAGATGGAGTCCTTGTACTTTCAAGATTTGTTAATCTCAATCCAATCGTTAACACTGTTAACATTCGTCCATTGAGTTGTTGGTGTGGCATTTGACCAAGATGATGTGGTATTGACCAAAGCTGATGTGGCATGGACTAGGCTAATGTGGCATGGACTAGGCTAATGTGGCAATTTGAATATGCTGACATGGAATTGACCATTTATGAAAACCTTCCCCCCCCCCCCCCATTTTCTATCTTTCCTTCTCTCCATACACCAATAGTCACTTTCTGTCTCTGAACCTAGCATCTGTCTGTCACCATCATCTGTTGGCAGACTGTCAGTATCAAAATCAGCTTTCTCTCCTCTTTTCAACCTCCTTTACCCTTTAATCGGTTTAGTTCTCCTTTTTCCCTCCTTTTCTTTTTTGCAAAAAGATCCTAGATCTAGTCAAGATCATTGGATTTTGCCGTCGCCGTCGCCGACCAAGATTTCTTCTTTTTGCACACTCTCCTCTACCTTTTAATTGGTTCATCTTCCCTTTTTTCCCTTTCTTTTTCTGCCTCTCTTCTTCCTCCTCTTCTTTGGCCCTATGCCACCGTGGTAGCCAGTGGCCTTCTCCTTTCCCCTCTTTCTTCCTTGCACCATAATCCTCCCAAAAGAACCCCTACAGCAAAAAAAGATGCTAACCCAAGCCTCGTCTTTACCCCATTTTCCTTTTCTTTTTGGAAGTATTTTTACTTGGTGTGGTTTTGGTTAGGAATATGGTAGTCTGCATTCTTTTTAACTTTGGTTGGTTATTGGGAAATTTTGGTGGAAAGATATAGGAGACGTTGCTTGTTTCAAATGTTGACCAACTGATGCAGTTTAATATTTAATCATCAAATGACAAGAATTTGTAGGGTTAGGAGTAGATTTTCTTGTTCTTTAGTCATCAAGATTAGGGAATGTATCTTTTTTCCTGTTCTTCTTGAGCCGTGTTATTAGATCTGTGATTGCGTCGTTAGACATGAGGTGAATGCTGAGATGGGAATTGGCATGGTTTAGGATTGTGATATATGTTTTAGGATTATGACTCATGCATGACCCTTTCATTTGTAAAGTTTTCTTCTCAGAAGTTCTCCAACCTTATGCATCGTAAGTTTGGGATCAAAAGTTATTTTTTACAAAGGGTCATTATAAGGGCATTACTCACCTATTTTATATTAAGTTTTGAAGCTATTACCATATAATTGTTGTATTAGATGCTTTTCTTCACCCTAAAAAATTGGTAAATTTATTTTACAAGCAGTTTTCTCAATAACAATTAGTTTTTGTAGCAAGTTGTCTTCAGACACCTGTTGCTCTCACTGCTGCTGCTTTTGTTTTTTTTGGTATTTTATGAGAATTGACTGTCTTCTTTCTCATGCCCCTTCTTGTTTTGATACTAACGTTGAATGTATGTTTGATAGGTTGGAGTCTCCAAGCCTTAAACTTTTAGGTATTATCTTGGTAATCTCTGTTGGGATTCTATTAACAGGTATGGAGTCTTGACTAATAGATGGATTTTACTTTTAGCTGTAGTCAATGATTTTACTTGCTGTAAAGCATCACTAATAGATGGAGATTTTCGTCATTTGACTTATCCTTTTGCGGAGTTTCACCTCCTTTTCTCCTTTCTTAAAGTTTTCAAGTGTTTTGGAAACTAATCCGAATATTATACAATGATACAGCAAGGGCATGTTCTTTGTTCTCTTTTTATTCTTGGCATTTCATGACTCACATGAATAAAATTGTGAGTGTTCTTGTGGTTGATGGAATGATTTAAGACTGGAATGCATGAAAGTGACAGAAAATGGTAAGGAAACCTTGGATTCACATCTACATTTTATTAGGTGTTACAGCTGGGGTTAGTGTTGCTTCGCACAGTCCATACAAGTATAATAGCTGCCGACAATTCTCGCAAACTTGTGCTCCTAGTCCAATAAAATGAAAGAGATGTACAATTGTTCATATTATCAATTAAATAAAATTCATAAGTATTATATGATAAATGAAATTACAAAAATAAAAGTAAAAACACATGATGATTTCATAATTTAGTTATGAAGGAACATAAAACTTTAAAAGAAAGAACATTCTCAATAATGTAAAATGTGAATTAATGATATAAATGTTGAAATCAGTTTTAAAACCCATTTATTTTTATCTTTTTTTTTTCTTATTTCGTTTTATTTTTATGTTGTAAACATGATATATTTTTATATCATTGAATAAATATATTGTGTATTTCAAGAAAATTTGTTATTTGATTTAATTGAATTATTATTTTTAATAATTTCAAACATCAGATAAACTACAACATGAAATATATAATTTATTAATAATCACCATTTTATTATGCCCTTAATGGTTATTGTATCTCTTTCCAATCGCCGTCATTGAATTACCAATTATCAATTTTAACAATCACGCTGTCTAACCACTGTTGCAATCTCTTCTCAATGGTAAATTGGGCCTTAATCAACCAAATTATCTGTCTCAAAGAACTTTCTACAGTGATTTTGTCTAATATTCCAGCAGGTTGTAACAGCCTTTGGTGTTGCTGTTGCTGTTGCTTCTCTCTCTCTCTGAAATTTGTTTAGTGTGTTTCTCAAGCTTTTACAATGTCAAATAATGTAACACTCATGAAACTTGACTTTTTTTTATTCCAGTTGCAAAGGAGACAGAGTTTGAGTTTTGGGGTTTTGTTTTTGTCATGCTTGCTGCTGTTATGTCTGGATTTCGCTGGTGTATGACTCAAATTCTTTTGCAGGTATGGCTTTGATCCATTTGTACTTTACATGATATATTAGAGTTCAATTATTTGATCCAATTTTCAAATTATTTTTCTTTTCTCTTTACTAACTACATTGATTGTTTTATCTGTTGCCTCCAAATTGACATTTCAATGGTAACGGTGTCTGGAACGGAATACTATATAAAGAAAGAAGCCTATGGTAGGTGGTCTCTCTTTCTTCATTTTTTTAGTTAATCATATTTCTTCCCTTTCGCTGTTGGTTTATTATATTGCCAAGTAGTTTTCATGCTTTTTTCTTTGTTTTCGGATCAGTATGTTTGTGCAATATTATTATCATCCATTCTTGATTTAGACAACATTCTCGTTGTTATTGCCAACAGACTTGTTCTCTATTTGATTTTTCTGGAGGGTGTCTAAGTTTGTGTCAGATGTTCTTGTGGCGAAGAAAGAATGAAGGTTAATACATATGGTACCTCAAATATAATCAAATGTTTAATTTGGTACCTAAAGTTTAAAAATGCAAGATTAGGTACTCAAATTTTGCTTTGATTTATTTATTTGCACATGAGATTAACTTCGTTAGTCAAATGGGTGACATGTTTGAAAATAGTCAATATGAATGCATTGTGTCTAAAAATATCATGTCATTTTTCCTTTTTCATTTTCTAATTTTGAATTAAAAAATAGATTTGGAAAATAAAAAAAATTCAAAAAGAATAAACATAAAAAGAGAGAGAAAGAGGGAAATTGGGGAAAGACAGTGAAGAAGAGGGAAGAGAGAGAGAGATAGAGAGAGAGAGAGAAGGGGAGGGGGGTGTTTTGGATCAGTATTTTTGTGTGACATAATTATCATCCATTCTTGATTTAGACAACATTCTCACGGTTGTTCCCAAATGACCTGTACTCTATTTGATTTTTGGAGGATGACTAAGTTTGTGTCAGATGTTCTTGTGGCGAAGAAAGAATGAGAGTTAATACATTTGGTACCTCAAATACTCAAATGTTTAATTTGGTACCTAAAGTTTAAAAATGCACAATTAGGTACTCGAATTTTGCTTTTGTTTGTTAATTTGCATATGAGATTAACTTTGTTAGTCAAATAGGTGATATGTTTGAAAATAAATAGTCAATAAGAATGCGCAATGTCTAAAAATATCATGTCATTATAAAAGATTTGGGAAAAAAAAAGGGGAGAGAGGAAGAGGGAAATCAGGGAAGAGAGTGAAGAAGAGGGAAGAGAAGAGAAGAGAGAAAAGGAGAAGGGGTGGCCTGGTGGTGATTTGCCCGGATCGACATCGGCTACCCGCTTCTCATCTCTCTCTCTTCCCTTCCCTCTCTCCCCCTGATTTCTCTCTTCTCTCTCCCTTATTTTTCTATTTTTTCTGTTCTTTTTTGTTTTTTCCGAATTTTTATTTTTTAATTTCAAAGATAAAAAAATGAAAAAAATCTAAAATAAAAAAGCAAAAGATGACACGGCATTTTAGACATGTGGCATGTTATTATTCTCTTATTCTAGACATGTCACCGATTTAACTAACAAAGTTAGTCTCATGTGCAAACTGTAAACAAAAACAAAGCTCAAGTACTTAATTGCACATTTTTAAACTTTAGGTAAATCAGGGTATTAAATGGATAATTAACCCAAAGAATTAAATATCTTTCAGTTTGCTTAAACACTAGATTTTTTATTAGCAGTAATGTAGTGAGGAGTTTGCATACTGCAATATTAGGTTCTCTAGGTGTACCGCATTATATCGTAAGTAATATTCTTTTCTCCAGATAACTCATATATGTAAGAGATGCTTAAATCCATTGATTTATGCATATGATATGTGGTTGCTTTATTGTTCAGTTTAATTTAGTTATAAAGCTTATTTTGTTAGTGATCTTATAAGGGGTGATCTTGAAGTTCTCATTTTAATTCTGATGACAATATTCTAGAAAACTTTTCTAACATCTATGAAAATGGAGGATTTTAATTTATATATAGTGATAGATTGCAAATGGTTTTGCTAAAATTTACCACTTTTGTTAAAATGAGCTGGTCTTCTTTTTCTTCTTTGTTCTTCTGATTTTTATAAGCATTGCTCTAAGGTAATTTCTATTTAATTGTATCCAGGTTTGAAAAATCCACTTACCTTCATGAGCTACGTGACTCCAGTGATGGCAGTTGCAACAGCTATTCTTTCTCTCTTCTTGGATCCATGGCATGAATTCAGAAAGAACAATTATTTTAATAATTCATGGCATATTGCTCGAAGTTGCTTGTTGATGCTTTTTGGTGGAACACTGGCATTTTTTATGGTAGGAATATATGTTGAAGCATCCTTTTCCTTTTTTCTTTAATTTTCCTTTTTAAATATTTTTGGCGTCTCATCCTTTGAAAGGTGGGTGAGGTTTGTTTTTTTTTAAGAAGATTTTTGGAAGCACTTATGGACTGTATGGCAGGCTTTCCATTTCTCTTCATGCAGCTGTAATACAAGTCTTGTGGTTTGAAGAACCTAAGCTTTTCTTTTTGTTCCAGGTTTTAACAGAGTACGTTCTTGTTTCTGTAACTAGTGCAGTTACAGTGACAATAGCAGGAGTTGTGAAGGAGGCTGTCACCATAATGGTATATAAGCTTCTTTCTATATGTATATATTGTTAAATGGTTATGCAAAATCTTTTACTGAAGGCTTGCATGTGGCCTTCTGACTTCTTAGTTGTGACTTGGTGATCCCAAGTTTGTAGTGCCCTCTTATCTTAAAATATTATTTGGGAGCTAATGGTAGTATAAACAGTAATTATCTACTTGTGCATACTGCAGTTAAATTCCTTGGGGATAGTGGTCATTTGTCATTGGGTATTGTTATGTTTTTTTATTATTTTATGACATCATTTTGGAACTTTAAATAGGTTAGTAAAAATGGTGAAATTGAGCTACATGGTTCAATTTGAGCCAAAATGGCTTACCCCGAGCAGAGTTCAATCAATCATTCTTGAGCTCAGTTTGCGCTCAAGCTTGGTAATATTTAGTCAAGCTCTCACAAGAGAAGCGTGGCTCAGCTTGGCTTGGTTGATTTACACCCTAACTTTGGATTAGGATCAAATTTGGGTTTTTTAGGGTTATGAGTTTATGGGATTTAAATGGCATTTCAGGTTTAGGTATTAGGCTATTTACTACTCAAGTTGGACTGGGTTGGGTTTCAGGCAAGATGTTTGCATGGGGTTTGCTTTTGCCACCTTAATTTTATGAGCAACCCTCTGAGAAAGGATGGTATGAAATTGTTACTCCACACCAGCAAATATCACTCCATTAAAATTATGACACATCTTGTTTTTAACATTTCACTTTTAGAGCCTGTTTTAAGTTTGGATATTATCAGTTTGACCTTCGTGAAATATTATTTCAGCCTTTAATGACTCCACATCTGGAGTTTAAAAAAAGTTCTTGTTAAAAAGTAGGATTACCTCTCATAATTTTAATGAGTGATTTTTGTTGACATGAAGTAACCATTTCATATTTTCATATAATCCTTTCTGCAACCGGTCAATGCCAATTGGGAGAAAGTGAATTGTGATGTGTGGCTAGTCAGAAATTTTTATGCAATGAGCTTAATTAAGGGTGTGCTTCTCGCTACAGTTTAGAGTAAGTGTGGCTATTCATAGCTGAACTTATTAGTCCATGCACCCTAACTGAAATACATATACATTCTTTCTAAGAAAGACATTTGTTTGGGTTGGGATACCTGATCCAAAGCCTTCTACAATTGGTATAGTCTAGTTTGTAGATAAAACTGCTGGTTGTGGACTTATGATATGTAGGAATTTGTCCTCTAACAAGGCAGGTGATGATGAGGGGATTCTGGTGGAGCCTGCCTTTGGAATTAGCTCAATGAGAAAGAGAACTATAGAAAGACAGAGAGGCAGAGAGAGAGAGAGAGTAGAAAATGAATGACTAAATGATAGAGCAAACTGCCATTGGTGGTAATCCAAAGTTCTTCCAACTATATCCTGGAGTACATTACCAAAATGGACAGCGATCAATGAGTTGATTATTTTAGGCAAAAGATTTGTAAATGAATGGTAGAAGAGATTAAGTGTGAGAGCGGGAGGCTGTTGACATAGGAGGGGAAATTGTTTATCAGATTTCATTTTAACAATCAGGTCTTAGATTAGGTTTGGATATTGAATGGCTTTGTTCCAAGTCTCACTAAATTTCCAATAATCTTTTGGCTTGTATTTGGACTGGGAGTAGAATACTGATCCATCTTTATCCTATCCAACGAAATCTTCTTGAGCTAATAGGGTGTCAGCCTAACATGCAGAATGTTATTTTCTTCTTGTTTTGCCAAGTAATGCTGATTGTGCTCTGTTGTTCACTTTCCTACTATTTATTCGCAATTTTTTTCTGATTCTTTTTCTAATGCTTGTTCAGGTTGCAGTATTTTACTTCCATGATGAATTTACCTGGTTAAAAGGAGCTGGACTATGCACAATTATGGTTGGAGTCAGTTTATTCAACTGGTACAAGTAAGTGGCTGATAAATCTATGTTATGAATATGCATTTCTTTTGGCTGGAGGCTTGCAAAATTTTTTGGATAGTGATGTTCCTTTAAAATTTCTGAAGTTTTAACATTTTATTTTTATTTATCGCTTGTGACTGAAATATTGAATGCAGACAAGGTCCATGTTTCTTGGATTGTGTGTTACAAAAAGGCTACACTTTCTCTGGTGTTGTTGAACTAAAAGAATATGTATATGTTTCCAGTTCATTGTTTTCAGATCTTATTTTTCTGTTAGATATTGGAACTCAGCATCTGTTCCTATCCGAAGTTAATGTTTTGGAGGTTTTATTTATAATTGAGTCATTTCTTTATTAAGTGAAGGCATTGAATTAGATGGTTTTCCACAGAGAGAGTAATGATTAGCACTTTTAACCCTACACCCCTAGTTATTGAACTTTGCCCAGGGTTTAGGAATGTTGTATGTCATTTGAAGGGAGATTTCTATAGTTCCGTTTAGTATTTTTGCATTTTTTTATTCTTTTAATTAATGCCAGAATTTGTTTTTTGTGATTGTTGGTGTACTAAGTTAATCAAGTAAGTTGGTGTACCTAATTGATTAACTTGCTCTTAGTTTTCTATGACTTCTGACTTAATTAGTTAACTTGCACACTTGGCCAATTAACTTGTACAAACTTCAGCATTTTTTATTCTCTTATAGTTACTATCAATCTCAAACTTCACAAATACTTGTTTGGTTCCTTATTTTATTCATCTAGTTTATTTTTGGTGCTGATGATTTGCTGCTTCTAGGGAATAGTCATGGAGAACGTAGTATGCTATGTAATCACTTTCGTTACCATTTAATGAGGTATTAGGAGGGTTACAGCTATTTACTGCTCCAAACCCTAGAAAGGATGAGGCTTTCTTGTTCTTAGGATTCCTGAAGCTTAAATGAGGCTACTTGCTATCTTCTTCTCCTGCTTGTGTAATTGGGAAATTGATATACTTCACCTAATCTGGTTTGCAAATTTTCTTACCTTAATTGTATCTATTTCAAATTTATACTCAACTACATCTTACCAATTTTAAACCCTAATTGCATATATTTCCAATTTCTCTCAGTAATCCCTACGGTTTTCATGTTTGCTAATTCTCACCTTGATTAGTATATCGTTCTCTTTTTTTTTTTTTTTTTGAAAGTTGTTTATTTCAGAGCAGAGGATACCGAAAGTTCACCTCTGGGAGAAGTAGCAAACTTGATTAAGGTCTGTTACTCACCTATTTGGGGTTGACAGTCCCAATCATCACAGAACCAGCCACCAAGGTCTTACAAACCAAAGCGATCACTGATCAACAACAAAGCCTGCAAGTACCCTCCTCTGAAAAACAACAAAGTCCCACCCCATACCTTTCCAGAAACAAAAAACAAAAGCATTCCCGCCACCATCATAAACATATCAGGTGAGCAGGGTCGTAAAAACTGTACACAACATTCCAACTCTACACTACCAAGCCAACCTAACAGAACTATAGAGTAGCCACATAGAACAAGCCTACCCCATAACTCCCAGATTCCCCAGGTGCTGCATCAAAAAAGAGCCCCTGAGCCACAAAATCCACAAATCTATAGGTGCTCTTCAAAAGAAAACCCATCAGCATCTCCTGCACATCTCAAAGACCAGAGTCCACCACTCACACCATGAATCACAAAAAACAGTAGTAGTCAATCACAAAAAACAGTAGTATATCGTTCTCTTTATTCAATGAATCACAACTTCTGAACTATAGTTCATGGAAGAAGAGGGGCATGCTTGGATTTGTGGCCAATTGAGCGGTGTTATGTCTAGGTTTTAACAGTTGAGTCCAATTGAGGATATGAAATTATATTGAAACTGAACTATTGATTGCTGTTTCAATTAGTTATTTCGTACTGTTTCCAGTTTGTCATAACATTTTAACAAGGATGTGTCTGTCCAATCTATTTCTTCACCTGTTTTAGAGTTCATTGATGTAATTCCTGAGTTTGTTTCTTTTTGCTTTCTGGTTATTGCCATGGCTAAAGCTAACCTAAAATGCCTATGTCATTTTTGTTATGCCTTGTTCAGATACCAAAAACTGCGGAAGGGTAAACTAGAAGAAGGTGAAACGGCAGGGTTATCCCCAACTAATCCTGCAGCAAAGTATGTCATCCTTGAGGAGATGGAGGATCAAGATGATGTCCCTTGAGAGCTTTAGAGATCAGATAATACCCATCCAATGAACCGAGTAAGCCTCCACAATGCCCTCATAGAATAAATTGACCCATGCAAATATTTCTTGATTCACCATAAATATTTCCATGCATGACTTTAAGTCTCATGTCATTTATCAATTCAATTCTCTCACCAATTTTCTCTACATGTTTTAAGATGTACTAAGAGCTAGTTGAAATTCAGGTTTTACTGGAGATGCAGCTCTCAGTCTTCTATTACTTTGCTTGTCGAGAACTGCAATTGTAGTTTACCTCCATAAAGTTGGTGGCGAAACAGTAAGGTTTCCTAAATTAGTAGAAGCCACAAACAATTTTTTGACATTTTGCTGTTCATATTAAGCGGAAAACAGGCTTGTATGAAACATTTTTCAAGTTTTCAGTAGGGGGATCGATTTTTCATAAATACACGATTCCCCATGCCTAGTGTAATGTCAATTCAATTGTCATTATTTCAAATGACATTCTTGAGTATGGTGGATAAAAATTGCTATGGTAAGCCATAGTAAATCAGGTTGTAGATTATAATTCA
This sequence comes from Theobroma umbraticum, assembly GCF_002168275.2. Lineage (NCBI taxonomy): Eukaryota > Viridiplantae > Streptophyta > Magnoliopsida > Malvales > Malvaceae > Theobroma > Theobroma umbraticum. Next base: position 7,812,398 of record NW_018397255.1, on the reverse strand, counting down.
AGATATTTTACTTTTGACCGAATTGAAATCCCATCACGCTAGATGTTTTTTGTTGTTGCACTGAATGTAAATAACTATGAGTGTAATATCATGAAACTCATATTTTGGATTTGCCATTCCTCTTAGACCTGCTGCATGTGGCACCAAAATAAAGGATATGTTTGTGTGGATGAAGAATAAGAGTTTGCCCTAATTTGAATTTGGGAGCCTTTTGAGGCGGCAAATGAGTATTGATTTGTTGATATTTTTGAGACATTCTATGAGCGATGCAATTATATTTTCATTATACATTTTTTAATATAGTTAGCCTGCAACTATTTTTCTTCTAGAAGAAAAGAATGATTTCTCATTAGCCTGTTAAGGCTAACAATAGTTGCGCGGGGAGTTTGTATGTCGTTTTCAAAAAAGCCTGTGTGGGTTAAAAACAATCTCCCTGGGAATGGTTTGGGAGGTTTAGTATACTTTTTACTGAATGGGGTCTTACAAGGATTGGGATAGCGTAGGCAATTCGGTCTTCGATCAACAAACAAATGTGGGTAAAATTTGTTATTTGGTTCACAGATGATATATATAGTTATTGCAAGTGATGGTAGAATATTAGCATTGAAATCATATCTTCAAACGAAATTTCAGACCAAGGATTTTGGGATTTGTAATGTTTCTCAGGTGCGGAGGTAGCTAGATATTGTGAGTGCTTTTTTATGTCTGCAAGGAAAGCCCTTGTTAGGCTTGCATTTTGAAGCTTGCAAACCAACGTGATGTGGTGAAAGGACAAAATATTCTTCCAGGTCAGCTCGATAGTCAGACTGATCAACCCATTGACTTGGCCCTTCACCTGGATCAATTATTTCATTCAGATGGTTGGTTGTTGACTCGAAAAGATCTATATTAACTTGTCCGCTTCATGGAAAAAATTGGTGGCTTTTAAGAAATTTTTATTGCTTTAGGAGAATGAAATATGACTTCCAAAATAATTTTAAAGTAATAGTTCAATTAATTTTTACATACGAATTGTCTTTTATAATTTTTAATAAAAATTATTTTTCTTTTGAATTTACAATAATTGTTAATTCGAGCTGAAGTTATAGGGGAGAGCAGCGGTCGGTTGGAACCGCCCAACGACCGCAACCGTCGGTTGTGCCGATCGGCCTCGTCGGCTAATCGGCTCGGTCGTCGGGGGAATCCTTCCCCTCGAACCGACCGAAAAATCGACTACTCAAGGTGACCCATGAGTCCCCCCCCGCTGCCTCGGCTCTAGTACTGACCCTAGTACTTCCCTCGAGGCCCCGACTCCTGCTGACCCTAATTTCTCCTCCCAACCCGCCGACCTAGCAAATCCCCCTCCAATCTCTCCCGACTCACTTGATTCTCCCGCCGGCGCCCCCTCCCCAGTCTCAACTCTAGACTGCCCCGGCCCCCGACCTGATTCCCCTCGGCCCCCTCCCACGAGTCCCGATTCCGCCCCCCCCCCCACTCAAGTCCAGAAATTTCCTCCCCCCCTCGGTGACTACGAGTCCAGGACTTAATTTCCCTTCACCCTTGCTTTTGCTTATCAGTCTTCCATTCTTCAATTCAAGGTAAAATTGAAAATTTTACCCACGTCAACAAGTCAACTCATTAATTCATTAACCAAAAACCGACCGAAACCGATTTTATACTATGACGGTTCGGTCGGTTATATCCTAAAAAAATTTAGTCGATTTTTCGTCAAAACCGATCGAAAACCGATCGAACCGACCAATGCTCACCCCTATGAAGTTATATTGATTAATGAGTATTGAGTTGGATTTACATTAAGAATTCCGTACGATAAAAATAATAATTAATTATTTCATTTATTTCGAAATATAATCTTGTTTAAATATAAATATTTTTTAAGTTTATTTTACAACTTTCAACGAGGAGTAACAATCATAATTCAATAATAAACTAATTGTTTTGGATGAACTGACTTGTCTTTTTCTTTTGTATATCAGAGCGGAGATATATGATGCAAATTTCACTCAAAAGTAAACACTTTGATCAATAATAGAAATCATTGAATCAGAGCCATGTCTTTTACTATGATATTCTCAAAAGGACTTCTCTTCTTTTTCTTCCAACAGAAAGGGGCTTCAACAATCAGTGCATTTGCTTTTCTCTGAATTTTCTCCGTCCGTGGTCCTGGCCACAAACGCGATGTGAAGAGTGATTGTAACCGCGATGATCGTTATCCTCTTTTCTTTGCTAAATGCATAATTGATTCCATTAAAGCAGAAAATATTTTAAGACATGAACTCAAAGCTTTCTGTTCTCCCTTTCATCGGAGCTTTCTTATCTTTTTCTTTTGTTTGGGTATTGGAACTGCAAGTAGTTCAACTTCACACTTGGTTTTTAGCAACTAGCAACACTTGCTTATTTGGAAACCAGCCTTGGTAATTTGATCCTTTCAATTTTGTTATGAAGAATTCTTTGAGGGAGGCTGGAGCTGAAGCAATGGTCATTGGAAACAATACTGGTTCTGCTACTGCCTTTCTAATAATTCTACTCGTCTCATCGTCATCATGTTTGATAAATGCACAAGTTATCGCCTATCCGTCAGTTGCTCATCATCCAAGTTCTTGGATTAACTCTCCTGTGTTTGACTTTGGCTTCTGGGATTCCGCAGGTGTTACGCCCATCCTTACCAGTGGAATTTTAGTTTGTGGTTTCCACTGCAAAAGTTTACAAGGCAAGTGCCTTTTTGCTGTCTCCATCTTCCACGCCTATACTCTTGATGGCGATCCTAGCATCTCTCCAACAATAGTGTGGTCTGCGAATCGAAACAATCCTGTTAAACTTAGAGCTACACTGCAACTCTCTGAGAAAGGGGATTTGATACTTCGAGATGCTGATGGCAATCCAGTTTGGAACCCCAACACCACGGGGAAATTTGTTTCAGGATTAAAGTTATCTGAAGAGGGAAACCTTGTGCTTTTCGACAGAAACAATGAGACGGTCTGGCAGTCTTTTGATCACCCGACGGACACATTACTTCCAGGGCAGGCATTAGTTCCTGGGCAAAAGCTGACCGCAAATGTGTCAACTTCAAATTCAAGTGCAGGTTTATACTCGTTAGCTCTCACAAATGATAGTTTGATTGCTTTCCTTGAACCAAATCCTCAACAAGTCTATCTTGGACCCTTGAGGGTGAAACACATGAACCAGGGCAATAACAAAGTCCAATATTTGAATGGAAGTTTTGATCGTTTTCTGCTTCCTTCGACATCTGCAGCACAGTTCATTCAACTAGGGAGTGATGGACATTTGAGGGCTTATCAATTGAAAGAATCAAAATGGGAGCAAGTATCTGATCTTTTGATTAACTACACTGGTGCATGTGGTTTCCCCTTGGTGTGTGGAGAATATGGCCTTTGTTCAGCTGGGAATTGCGCTTGTCCAAAAGCAAAGGGCAATGATTCAGAACTATACTTCAGGCAGGTATCTGAAGGGTGTCATGAAAATATACCTGTTTCTTGCAAGCCTTCTGATCTTCATAGTCATAGCTTACTTGAGCTAAAGGACTATGATTACTTCAATTTCATCCCTCATATCAAGAATACAGATAGAGAAAATTGCAAGGAGGCCTGTTTGCAGAATTGTTCATGCAAAGCTGCAATATATCGTCAGCAACTGAATTCATCAAATGGGTATTGTTGTCTTCTGTCTAAAATATTTTCATTCAAAAGAGATGAGGAGAATATTAATGATTATAACAGTTTTTCATATATAAAAGTGCAACATACAGGAAGCACGCCTGCGGCACCTGGGCCCAGCACGCCCTTTGCTACAGAAAAAGGATCAAGACGTAAAGCAGCTGTACTAGGATCAACCCTTGGAGTCCTTTTTACCCTGCTTCTAGTAGTTGGCATCTTCTTCTTGCGAGGGAAAAAAATCGATCTTAAATCTGTTAAGAATGCCTCGCGAGGAAATAAAAAAAAAGAATCAAAAGCCGTTAGGAAGAGATTCACTCGATTCTCTTTTGAAGACTTGAAGGCCATGACACAGGATTTCAGTGCGAAGCTTGGTGAAGGGGGTTTTGGTTCTGTTTTTTATGGAACTCTGCCAAACGGTGCTAAAATAGCAGTGAAGCGTCTTGATGGCGCTGGTCACTTCAGAAAGTCACTTTTAGCTGAAGTTGAGACGTTAGGAAGTGTTCATCATATTAATTTGGTGACACTGATTGGGTTTTGTGCCGAGAAATCCCATTGGCTTCTCGTTTATGAGTACATGCCCAATGGTTCTCTGGATAAATGGATCTTTCCCAGAGACAGAGAACTCCGTCTAAGTTGGAATTTGAGGCAGAAAATCATCCTTGATATAGCCAGAGGACTGGCCTATCTTCACGAGGGTTGGACACAGAAAATTTTACACTTAGACATCAAACCCCAAAACATTCTTTTAGATGAAAATTTTAATGCACAACTTGCGGATTTCGGATTGTCAAAAGTTATTGCCAGGGACCAAGACAAAGCCTTCACAACAATGAGAGGCACACCAGGTTACATGGCTCCTGAATGGTCAAGTGCTGTCATCACGGAGAAAGTAGATGTTTACAGCTTTGGCATTGTGGTCTTGGAGATCTTGTGTGGTAGGAGAAATGTGGATAGATCTCAGCCGGAAGAAGAGATGCACTTACTAAATCTCTTTAGGAAAAAGGCGCAGGAGGGGAAGTTTTTGGATCTGGTTGATAAGATGAGCGAAGACATGCAGCCGAACGAAGCAGAGGTTGTGAAGATGATGGGGATTGCAGCATGGTGTTTGCAAGTTGATTATACTAGAAGGCCTTCCATGACAGATGTATTACGTGTTTTGGAAGGTTTCATGGATGTTAAACCCAATTTAATTTACGATTTTGTCAATCCGCAAGCACCTGCAGCTCCATGCAGCAGAGCGGGTACCATGTCTATAGCATTACCCTCAATATTATCAGGTCCTAGGTAAACCAGATGTTGAATGTTAATCCAGACGAGAATGTAGGAAGTGTGAGAACAGGACTGCCAACATTGTTGTGGCATTAGCGGGTTATGTTTGTATCATTAGACAGTTGTGTTTTGCTTCTGTAAACTTCTTGTGCTTGAATTATTGTCCATTGCGCAGGCAAAATCCCCTGCTGCAGCATGAATTGGATTGTATTATCATCAGTTAAACAACTTGCCTGAGCTGAGAAGCAATCCATTCACATCAGCCAATGCCAGTTGCACTTTGTGTGTGCTAATATTTCCTAAACGGTCTTGTACTCCGTCTGAGACAGACAACTCTTTCAAATCATTTAAGCTTGAGCTTGTCATTTTAAAGTCAAGTTACCAGGAATCCTAGTGATAGATTCAATGCAGTGTGTCTTCACTTAAAGGAGAGAAAATTTTTATTTTAGATCATGATCCAATGACTCGAATTTTAATTTAATAATTAATAATGGATCATCAATTAAAGAAAAACAGAAGTTGATCATAAAACAAACAACATAAAAGCATTGATGCTCTATTTTATATTTGCACCAGAAAAGTTTTAATATCAGTCATTTTTTCCTTTAAAAAAAATTGTGAAAAATTAATACTTCACAAAGTATAGATCAATCAACATAGCTTTTTTTTAGCAATAAAAAAAAAAGAAACATATAATTGGTTTTTAAACTAGATCTGCAAGCCAAAGGCTGAAGAATGTGAAATCACAGATTTGGAGACCTTTTCCAGCTCTGAATTTAAAGCCTATTACATGTTGGATGAACAGAGGAGAGTTATTAGGCATCACCTCGCAGATGATGACGAAGGCATAGCTGAGGCTTTAGATGGATACTAGGCATCCATTTCGGATGATTGCAGATAGCTTCTGTGGTGCCACTGGGTGACAGCTTTGTGGATGTGAATGGGGAGGCCAGCCAAATCACACACCTAAGATTGTGCAATTGTGAGTGTTTTAGCCTTATATTATATGGACGTTTGTTCATTAGCACCGAAAATACCTCTGTAATTGGCATGATTTATTTGCTCACTGAAATGCTGATTCTGTCAAAATATAAATAATAATTAAATATTTGACTATTTTATAACGAATTACCAGTTAAATATAAATTATAGAAATTGACTATCCTACAAAAATGTTTTGTTTTGTTTTTAAATTAAAAAAGAAATTCCAATCTTATTTTATAAATAAAAAAAATCATACATCAATTAATAAATTAAATATTTAAGCACATGATATAAAAGTATTGATACTTTACTTTTATTTACATAGCATAGCAAAAGTTTATACTAGTAAAGTGATACAGCATGAACTCATCTTTGAACTTCAATAAGGAATTTCATATAAATAAGCAAATTTATAAATATTTATCAATATTTGCTTTAATAAAAAAAAAGATAATCCCTTAATTAATATTTTTCTTTAATTAGGAATTTAATATTAACTTGAAAAGGGATAAATAAAAAGTAAAGGATGTACTTATTATTTATTTAATTTTTTTGTTCAAAAAATTGTTAATTGTTAATCACGGCAATTGCGTGATTGAACACTGACTCTGTTATTGTTACCCTTACCCGCTCCCGCTTGTTCATATAGACTCATAAGGCCTACCCCTGAAACGCCCTCATTGATAATATCAATTAGCATCTGAATCCACCTAATATTTCAATCTCATTCCGCTCAGTAACAAATCCAAGCTCCGCCTTGTGCTTTCCTTCAACGGTTCCCGCAGTTGTTTTTGCAAGATTGCTGAAATCCAATTATATCTAAGTCTCAGGTTTGCTTTCTCCTCGTTTCCTTAGAAATCATTTCAGAAGATAATGATGATGATCGATTTCAGCTCGTTTTCTCCTACCTACGCTTCCTCTCCTGCCATTAGATTTCTCGTGTTTCTTCTCGCCCACTTTTCGATAATTCGGAAGCTTTCTCTGTTTCTGGAATTGCTCCGTCGCGGTTATCTTCACTTATCTGATACTTAGGTTTAGGTTTTAATTAGGGTTATTCAAGGATTGCTCATGAAAGTGGGCTTTTGATGATTGGATTTTTCCTGGAATTTCAAGGACCAGAAAATTGAAAGTCGAGGGCTTTGGTATTGGTGAAAAGGGAAAATCTATAACATGGAATTAAATTTTTGTAGTATTTATTCTATTTCGGATATACCTTGAAAAAACATGTTTAGGCCTTAGGGTTTTTTTTTTTTGGTGAGAACGCAAAAAAGAGTATGCTGGAAGAATAATATTCTCTACTTTGTTTCTTGATTTTGGAGATCGGCTGCTATTTTTGGTTGGCTCCTGGTCGATTTCAAAAAATATCCAGCTGTCTGTAATTTTGGACTTACTACTTTTTGATTATGTGCAAATATGAGATTCCCAGAGTTTAGTGTTTGTTTAGGATTTAATTATGGTTATCTATGGCTTGCTGAGCAATTGGATTTTGGTGGAATTCGAGGCTTTGGTCTGTGGGCTTGTGTTCTCTGTATTGGAGATACTTATTTTGTCCTGCAACAGATTGAATGAAATGCACAGGAGACTGCGGACTGTTTGTGAATCATTATTTCTAGTTTGGACCTTCTTCAAAGGAGTTGATTTGATATTTTTTGGATCTTCTTCGCAAGATTGACCTTGCCAAAGCTTGTGGATTTTACCTGATTTGAAATCTGTTCTAAGTTTGGATATAATTTGAAGGAATCAAATTGGTGTTTGGATCATCTTCAGAAGAAACTGTAATTGATTTGTATACATCTTTTGTCTATAGCATGGGAATTAGACGAGCAGCAAGAAGATATGATGATGACAGTGTAGAAAGACTTTCTGTTCGACATAAAGGAGAAGCAGTAAACATCAATGATTACCATAGAAATGCCAAGCCATACCATGCTACATCAGAAGATCTATTAGGAAAGAGCTCCAGTCATCGTCCTAAGAATTCATGTGTTTCGACTATAAAGGCCCGAGAGAAAGAAAATAAGGTTTGCAAGTACTGGATGTCAGGCTACTGTGCCAGAGGCGATAAATGCTGGTATTTGCATTCATGGTATTGTGGGGATGGATTCACGATGTTGGCAAAGCTGGAGGGCCACAAGAAGGTGGTTATTGTCTGTAATTTGGAGTATATACAGAACAAAGAAAAATTTTATGATTTTATCTAATATATCATGTTTTTCTATATTATAGGCTGTTCATGGAATTGCTCTTCCTCTAGAGTCTGAGAAGCTCTATTCTGGCAGTAGTGATGGAACTGTACGGACATGGGACTGCCACTCTGGAAAGTGTGTTCATTTGAGTAATCTTGGTGATGAAGTTGGTTCTTTGATTAGTGAGGGCCCATGGGTGTTCATTGGTATGAAAGGTGTTGTTAAGGTTAGCTAATAGATGATAATTATCTTTGGTTAGATCTAAAATCCTTTTCATGTACTGTTTAGTTTGTGACAGGTTAGACTAATTAGGGGCATCTTGATGATCTTGTAGTTATGGAATATTCAAACAGCGGATGAATTGAGTCTAAAAGGGCCTGTTGGACAAGTATATTCTATGGTTGTTGCTAATACCATGCTTTTTGCTGGGGCACAGGTGATGGCCTGATTCTGATCCATATTTCTTGATCATTCTTTTTCACAGTCTTAGATCTTGAATTTCTTTGGTTTAAGATGAGTTACTTATTCTTTTGGGTGGTTGCAGAATGGTGTTATTTTTGCGTGGAAAGGCAGTTCTGAGGCCAATCCTTTTCAACTAGTTGCATCCATGGAGGCTCATTCCGGTGCTGTATTATGTTTAACTGTTAGAGAAAAAAAGTTATATTCTGGTTCTGTGGATCACACTATAAGGGTGAGCTGATTTGCTAAAACCTGGTGCTTTCTATATTTATGTTTGCAAATTGAAATCAATATTTAAGTCCTTTTGACAGTAAATAAATCATCATTCTTTTAGAACTAAGTGACTTGCTGCACAGCTCCATTGGCTTATGCTATTTAAGCAATATTTAAATTAGTTTGCTATTGCTGTTTTATTATGTACTATTTCTTTCTCTTGACCAGGTCTGGGACATGGACACATTACAGTGCATTAAGACATTGAATGGACATGAGGATGCTGTGATGTCTCTTCTTTACTGTAATGGGTGTTTGTTCTCATGTTCACTGGACTGCACTATAAAAGTTTGGTTTGCTACAGAAGGAGAAAATTGGGAAGTGATCTATACTCATAAGGAAGAAAATGTATGTTCTTTGGTCACACATCCTTCATGTATTTAGATATATAATCTAATTGTGTTTAATGCTTGACTTCTATTTGTTTATTTAGAACCATTACCAGTGTGTTTATTGCTTGACTTTTATATCTGTATTTACAATCATGGTTAGTAATGGATGAAGAGCATCACACTAAACATGTCTGACAGGCACAGTGTTATTGAGGAGCTAGGAACAAGGAAAACAATCACTTCTCATCTAGGTGATTGAATGTTGTTATATTCAGAGTGCTGTGCAATTGATAAACTGCTAGGAGAGGCAAGGAACCTTTGAGGCACGGTAATTATAAACTCAATTTACCAAGTTATGGGAAAGCCTTCCACATTAGCAGGCAAATAATATGAACTTATATTTTTCTCTTGGAAAGAGAGAAGAGGTGGGGTGGGGGTACATGTATTGTCATTGTGTAGGCTTAGCTTGTTAAAATAATGAGTTCTGTATTGTAAGGATTAGCATTTTGTCTGAAGCTCTGAACTTCTGAGGTGGGTCGTGACCCATGAGGCTGAGAGGAGCAATTTGCAGTGGAGACGACTCTAGTTTACCCACCAGAACTAAGAAAAGCATATGGAATGAAATACAAACAGCAACAAGATACCAAAAATTAGTACTATAGATAGTGTTCCTCATTGATTTCAAAATATTGAATGGTTATGATAGCACCATAATTTTGCAAGACAGAGGTGTCCCATTGATTGGCCATATTTTTATCCTATTATGATATTTAAAGAAGTGCTTCTGGTTTACTGCTAGTAAATGATAGGGAAAAATGCTTGAATTTCATGTTGCTTTCATTAATCAATTCAGTTTATAGTCTCCATAAATGCATGGCATGCATTTCTCTGTTATGTTTGTTTAATCTAAGGTTAGACATATGTTTGCAGTAATGGTGAAAATGGATTTGTCATCGAGCATGAGCTAATATGAACTGTTTTTGCATGCAGGGCGTGCTAGCACTTTGTGGCATGAATGATGCAGAAACTAAACCAGTTTTGTTCTGCTCCTGCAATGACAACACTGTTCGCCTGTATGACTTGCCGTCGTGAGTATATTTCTTCGTGTTTCTGTTATGTTGGTTAAAAGCTTTGTTATCTCCACAAGTTCCTTTTGGATACTGGTTAATGAAAATTTGTCTTGTGTGTGTCCTAGGTTTACTGAGAGAGGCAGGTTATATTCAAAACAAGAAGTTAGAGTGATTCAGAGAGGCCCTTTTCCCCTTTTCTTCACAGGGGATGGAAATGGGTTGTTGACAGTTTGGAAGTGGTTGCAGAAGCCTGGAGGAGGGGCCCTTTGAATCTTGATATGTCATGTATTTATGTAAACATCTTGCCCTGCAAACTTTTTCATTTTGGCTGCATAGAGAATATGGATGAAGGGATGTAGAAACTAGTGGAGGCTATTTCTATTCTTGAGCAGAACTCTTCGACTGACTGTAACCAATCATATATCTATTATACATGCACTTGAGGATGTATGAATTTTTTTTTAAAAACTAAAATTTGAATATTTTTTCTTTAGTTATAAAAAAATAAATATATTAATAATATTCATTCACTCAAATGGAATAGGATTGTTTTGTTTTGTCTTTATTTTTTTAGTAGTATGTGGTATTTCTATTGATTGCCATAAATTCCTCTCTTTGTAAATGCAATTGGCTAACCTCTCATAAATGAATTAATACAATCGGATAAACATGCATTGCTCCGAAGAACACAACTTTGTTATAGTATTTGCTGAATAAATGAAATAAAGTTGTAGTAGAAGGTTGCATATGAGTCTTTGCTTTTAAACTTTGAGACATAACAATTAGATCACTATAAAACGGTAAAGCCATACTGAATAGGGTTGTCCATTATCTGGAAAAATAAAAATTTTGATTTACTACAGACAAAACATTTAATTAAAATTTTTAAAAAATTAAAAGTCCAAACTCAAAGAGTTAATTAAACTCAATGAAAGAGTGACTTGTGATGGTGTGCTGAAACATAAAAATGGCCCCATTGTGATTTGGACCGAGAGCTGGTTTGGAGAATTCAGACGAATTAATTAATTAAAAAATGCCACATTAAAATTATTAAAATTACTTCACGGATTCAGATCCAATTGAATTGCCTGAAACGGTTGCTTCGGAAAGAAATTGTTTTGAAAGGTGAGAAGATGAACCAAATCTTACGTGGGTGGTCTGTGCTTGAATAATTATCTTTGATAAGCTGTTATGGTCTACGCAATTTGGGTTTTAGGAATTCTAGTGCTAAGAGTTTGATACTTGATCATACTGGAGCAACCAGTGTGAGAGGGTACAGATTTCACGTCCAGACTCCAGGTCTTGTATCATTGTGCCTACCTGGGTCAATAGACATAGAGGATGTTTCTTCTCTTGCTGTTTCCTCCGTCTTCTTCAGTTTTGGTTTCAAATGTGCACTTAAGAGATACCGGGAGGTCATAAACACTTTTTCAGAAGCTTGGTCACGGTAGATTTTTCTAGAAGAAACGATTTGAAAAGCTCATGTCAATAGTCAAAGTCGAATCAAGGTAGACTTATGGGGTTGGCGGGGAATATGGAAATGGGTCTTTTTCTTTTATTTTTGTTTTTAAACAAGAGATGGTTTTTGTTTTGTTTTTTAAATAAAGCGTAAAGCGTCTTTTTAGTTTTTGGTATAAATACAGAACATAAAATGCAGACTAAAGCAGGCAAGTGAAGTTCCAACATAGGTTTCATTTTCAAATCTCTTCTTTCATTCCGTTGCTGCCTCATTCTCTTGTTCCTGTGAAGGTAATCTGGGTTAAACTTGATCTTCTCTTCTGCAATTCTTTTTCCTGTTTTGAGTTGTTTTGTTGGTTCCTTTTGGTTTTCTGCAATTAGGTTGTTATGGATGGAACGGATGATATTGACCGCATTAGTAGTCTGCCCGAGTCTCTGCTTCTTCATATCCTTTCTTTTCTCCCAGCAAAAGATGCTGTGAGAACAGCTCTTATCGCTCCTAGATTCGGGCATCTTTGGGCTTTTCTCCCTACCCTTTCATTCAATTTTTGTTCATACCAGAACTGTAAAACTAGAGCATATGACCATGGTCCTGAATACAATGAGAATTTCTTGGATTTTCTCTATTATCTCTTGCTTCTTCATCAGAGTAACACTATCGATAAGTTCCATCTCGACCTAGAGCTTAACTTTTGTCATAAAATGGATGAGGGTACATGTTCCAATCCTGATCATCAAGAGTTTGTTGTTAAGGAAAGAGGATGGCAGATGCAGTAACTACTTGGGTTCTTTCTGCAATCAGGAAAAATGTCACAGTTCTTCACCTTGATTTTGTTGGATGTGGTCTCGCTGAGCCTAATGCTAGTTATAGATTACCTAAGTATGTTTTCTCAAGAGGTGAATGTTTAAGGGAACTGAAATTAACCGCTTGTGAGATCAATTCCAGAGGCAGATTCAACTCAGGTCACTTAAAAAGTTGTTGGTAGACCAGGTTCTCTGGATGACAACATAATGGATCGAATCTTATCTGGGTGCTCTGTGCTTGGAGAATTGTCTTTGCTAGATTGTCACGGTCTTAGCAGACTGCCTTTTAGGAATCCTGGTATTAAGAGTTTGGCAGTTAAAATTTGGTATGAGCGTCAAAGGCTTGAAATCTCATGTCCAAATATTGTATCCTTGGACCTATCTGGGGAAATAGATTATTTGGATTTAGTTGATGTATCTTCTATGATACTTTTTGCCGAAGAGAAAAATTTTCTGTATGTCTGGAGGTGAAAACACTTTTTGAGAAGCTACATTTATTTTTGGTTAGCATGACAAATTGATAACTGCATTAGGGAAGCCAAAACGTGGTGCAGATAGCATATGCTGTATGAATACGTTGACCACTCTTATTGTCCTTCAATATATCTTCAACTTTCAAGTATCCCTTGAGGTGTTCTTTTGTGAATGATCTTTATTGACCGCACTCAATTGAAGGCATTTGTGAATGGTCTTTGGGTATGTTCACAAATAAGTAATATCAGGGAATTCATGGTGACATCTCTTTGGGCAAGCATACGTGGTGAAATCTTCAGTTGCTTTACTTGCCAAAAGATGCAACACTTCACTAATGTAAATGCAGGCTTTTTTCTATTATTTTTCTTGGTTAGTTTTCTTTATATATATCTCGTTCTATTTCCAATGAGGTTTACATTGGATCTGGAAAGAACCATCCTGCCACCACCTTGATATGTTTTCACATTTTCTACCTTGCTAGCAACCTAGCAATTAGCACCTAATAATCCTAATAAAGTCCTGTCTGAAATTCATCCTACGACATCCCTTTGCTGTTTCCAGCTCTTGCATCATTGAGTTTGTGGTCACTCTCCTTGGTAAAAGCAAGTGATAGTTGTGGAGATCTTGAGATATATATATATATATATACAAGTTCGGCATTAAGGAGGGTTTCAAGTAACTGTTTTCTCGTTCTGAGTGACAGCAATCTGTCTATGTTCTGCTCCTTCGATGGGGAAACTCTTTAAATCCTGAGATGTGATGAGACGCCTTGGACGCCTTTGCCATGACATTGAGCTGGGCACAAGGAACAAGAGCCTCTGCCGGTGCTACAACCAATGCAGAAGATTATTCAAATTGACTTCAATGGGACGTAAGCAGGCCGCTCCCTTACTAATTACTGGAAGAGGACGATTCCCAGCTTAATAATGAAGTTAATAGCAAGAGCATTACCAATTTCTTCCTGGGGGTTAACGTCAAGTAACTAACAGAATCAAGTAGCTATCTAGAAAATGTTAAGTTTATTCAAAGGGAGCATTTGGAAATTAGACGATTGTGTTCTGATAACTGTAAAACATGCATTTATATGGTTACAGAACTTGATTGCAGTTGGGACCTGTCAACAATGCCAAAATGGGAACTGGGTATCGGCTTATCTGGCTCGCAAAACTGAGTAGGCTTGCTTTGATCACTCTCAAATGTGAAATCACTCGCACGTTTCTTTACTCACCTATCAGTTTCGAATACTGTGTTTGGAATAATTAATCGAGGAAGTTGATACACTCGAGACGCCAGCGACGATATTAACGAGGCTTCGTTTCCTAACCTCCTAGCTACATATGTTTGCCTTCTCCTTGGCTTAATTTATTGAAGTCAAGTCAAGTCCATACCCTATCCAAATTATCCTCCAGAAAAAACTCAGGACCAGCTTCAGATTCACGTGTCTCCGATGTTTTCAGCTCAATCTAGAATGGCCTGTATCACAACACAGAAATAGTGTAAAGCAAAGAGCTAAAGATTTCACTTGAAACAATATGAAAGAGAAGCTGCCTCTCGAAATTGTGGAAAATATATTCACAAGACTACCCGTCAAATCCCTTCTAAGATTCAGGTGCGTTTGCAAATCATGCAACTCTTTCATCAAAAGCTCGACTTTTATAGCTGCCCACCTTTCCCAATCCATCGTTGCTACCAAAAATAGAGCTCTGCTCTTACTTAGTTACGGTCCACAAAGAAACTACGAAATCCACACGACCACAAAAGAAACAGTCATTAAAGTTCAAGACCTGGATTCCTCATTTTCGCACTGCCGACTAATCGGTTGTTGCCATGGATTGATTTGCCTTACAGCCCGCCAACGCTTTGGTGGCTTTGTTTTCATTATATGGAACCCCTTGATTAGAAAATCTGTGACCTTCACTGAACCTGACAACTACTTTGGCTCATGCTTTATTAGTAATGGTTTTGGCTTCGATTCTGGCACCAATGACTATAAAGCGGTGAGTATTGTGCAATTTGCACACAGAGTACCTGTTTCGCCTGTGGTTCGAATTTACTCTTTGAATGCAGGCTCTTGGAAAGACATATCTGAGCGTGCTCCTGCATGTAAGATGATTGAGATCAACTGGACGCAGCCTTTTGTCAAGGGAGCTGTTCATTGGTTGGCCTCTCGTAGGGAAGGCAATAACAGTTTAAGCTACTACCATATGATTTTGTCCTTGGGTATGAATGATGAGGCATTCCATGAGATGATATTACCTCGGAGTTTAGCCCACGGATACAGTCCACAAGAAATACATGTTTCTGCATTTCAGGACTCCATTACACTGCTCCACTTTTTTAACAAGAAATATTTGTCTATTTGGGTGATGAAAGAGTATGGTGTTGCCGAGTCCTGGACTGAAAACTTGGTTGTTGATCTGGAAATTAATATGCCTCACAATGTGTCAAGGTTATTGAGTTTTAGAAGCAATGGTGAGCTGCTGCTGGAAATTGATGACGGAGAGGTTATCTTATATGAACCTGAGACTGAGAGCAAACAGATTTCGTTACTTCGGATTATTGGGGATCAAGATTATCGTTTTCTAGATTCTTACAATGAAAGCCTACGTTTATTGGACATCAATTCAAATGTTGTATCTCCTTCTGTAACCAATGAAGAAGAGCATACAGGTAGCTAGGAAGAAGGGCAGGATCGTGCTCAGCTAGCCTTCTTTTGAATTGCTTCTTGTCTTCAATTAATAGATCGACTTTAATATTTTTGTTAATTAATAGTTAGACTTTTATTTTTGACATTTGAGACTTAAATATTATTATGCATTCTTTTACGTATAAAAATATAATTTTCTTTGCGTTTAAGAACAAATGTTTTTGTACCTAGGTTAAAGCAAACCCCTTAATCTCTAATTGGGCTAGCTAACAGTTAGGTCCTTAGCACTATTATGTTCAAAACTAAGTATAAACCTTGGGCTGAGAGGAATACATTGCAACATATATATGTTTACTAATTCAATTTACACCACCGCACTTCACTAGCATTTCAAGTGTAAGTGGTATCAAAAGAATGTGCATAAAGTGGAATATATGATTCATTTAGATAAGAGCTACTAAAGATGAAAGATACTATTATGAATATATAGATAATAGCTTCTTTTTTTTCATTTTTCAAGCAATTAAGCTTAAAATTTTTGTATCGGCCAAAAAATAACATTTTTGTAGTATATATTTTTAATTTTGAAATATTGTTATTTACTCCCTTTGCCAATTCATATGGTTAATTTGTCACTTACTGATTTTTCATGAAATTTAAGGAGTCCAAATAGAATAAGGAAAATATAGGAAACTTTAAAAGCTAAAATAGGTCCATTGGTTTCATTAAGTACTCATGACAGAAGCTAAAATAGTAAGATGTTGAAAAGTGACATTTTGATTGGGATAATCTTTAAAAGCAAAATTGATAACATGGGTAGGAATATAGAGAGTACTTATTAGGAGTAATGGGATATTAAAAAGTCTTTAATGATTCCATTCGATATAATAATTAGTAAAGGTTTTGCTGAATAATAGTCAAGACTATGGATTATATATTATTTTAATGGTTGGTCAAGCTAATATAGCTTTACTTATTCGCGTAAATAGAACAAGTCCAGAACCTTAGGACTACATAATAAGGAGTTAACATTTTGCTATGTCAGCATACATTTCATTCTGAAAGTTAAATGTATCTTTGAATTGAAATTTCAAGTTAAAGTTCAAATGAATGGTATATATTAGTATGCTCTTCAATTTCAATGTTACCAACTAAATATGAATTTAAATATTTGATTCTAAGGGTATAAAATCTGAGTCATTGATAATTATTTATTAGTGAATTTGATCCCATTGACACCTTTAATTGGTGTAATAGTGAATTGTTTATGACGTATATGAATCCAAAATTATGATAATCAATTCATTTTTATGTCAGTTTGATTCTAATGCTAAGGTTAGTGATGGTTGTTAATTAATTTTTAACATTTATTATTAACAAAAACAAAAGAAATATAACTTTAGTTTAGAGCATTAATTTAAACCTTTTAAAGTTAGCAACTGCAACATAAGTACACACTCATTTTTCTTGGACGAGAATATGCTATGGTTACTAAGGGAAAGACATTACTAAATTATCTTAAAAGCCTAATATTATTCGTTTTACTCGTGAGAATTGTATCTAATTGGTATAAGATTAAGGGGTGTCTTCCTGTGACATGTAAGTCCACCCTCTTCTTCCATGCTAATATCTTCTATTCTCATCCCACAGGGCACTTCCCAATCAAAACAATACAGCAAATTGGCTAGAGTGAACTCAATATTTGTAGCTCCCATGGCTAGACCAGGACAAATTCGTCGACCAGCTCCGAAAGGCACCAACTCAAAGTGTGCGCCTCTGAAATCAATGTCTTTCTCCTCAAATCTTTCAGGGTGAAACTCCTTGGGGTTTTCCCAACTATCAGGGTCTCTACCAATAGCCCAAGCATTAACCATGATTCTTGTTTGAGGAAAAATATCATACCCACCAATTTCACAATGACGCATCGTTTCTCGAGGGATTAACAAGGTAGCTGGTGGGTGCAGTCTGAAAGTTTCTTTCACTACCATTTTTAGGTAGTTAAGATTTGCAACACTTTCTCCATCCACTTTTGCCTTTTTCCCAACGGTGTTTCTGATTTCAATCTGCACTTTCTTCATGACTCTAGGGTTCTTAATTAGTTCTGACATTGCCCACAACATTGTGATAGCACTAGTGTCTATGCCACCAACAAAAGTATCCTGAAAAGAAAAGAAAACGGAATAGTTTTAAGCGACAAAGTTGATTGCTGTCGAGGAAAAAGGCACATAGAAATATGTAATTATGAAATAACATCAGAATCTTAATCAATATTTTGCATAATTAATAAATTGATTGCATCATAAAAATGTGCAAGAGTTGCATCTTGTGCTTTCTAGCTAGTTTTGGTAAATCTGAAAGGCAATTGAATCGTTTGGAAGTCAAATTGAGGAATATTTCTTGCTCACGGGTGTTAGTACAAATGTTTTATCTCTAAATCACATAATTTTAAACTCATTGTCTGACCTCTTTCAAGTCTCCAATTTGTATAGCATGCATCATAATGAATTGACAGAAATAAAAGATATGACAATAGGAAAAGGAAAGCATTGAAACTTACCAGGAGAATTGCCTTGACATGGTCTTTTGTGAGACCAAAACTTTGATCTTTTAACAATTGAACCAAGATATCAACGAAATCTTCATGCTCTGGCTGAGGTCTATTTGGATCAAGGTGTTGGTTGAGCACCATTTCAAAGTAAGCATCAAGTTCTTTAAAGATCCGCTCACGCCTGGTTTTAAGCCCTGTCGAATAGTCTATGAATCGACCTATTGTTGGGAAAAAATCCTCCGCCGAAAAACTGGCCAACATATTCATGGCCTCATCAAGAACATGCTGAAATGCTTCATTCTTAAACTGTTTAGTTGCATATATCTTACCAAAGGCAACCGTGCCAATGATACCATCTCCAAGAGTAAAGATCTTTTCATTGAGATTGATAGGGTTCGGGAATGCTTCAGATAAGGATGTAATCAACTTATCAACCTCAGCCTCCCTGACATACCCAAAAGACTGCACCCTTTTCATGCTTAAAAGCTCAAAAATGAAGAGCTTGCGCATCTCTCTCCAATAATCGCTGTATGGTGCA
The DNA here is from genome assembly GCF_002168275.2 of Theobroma umbraticum. NCBI lineage: Eukaryota > Viridiplantae > Streptophyta > Magnoliopsida > Malvales > Malvaceae > Theobroma > Theobroma umbraticum. The sequence goes on along the minus strand of NW_018397255.1, from coordinate 7,793,682 downwards.
AATGCCACATCTAAATGGTTGTATGATAATCTCCTTGGCCCAGGAGAGAGAGGCCGGCTGCAACAATCAAGGTCGTGAGTTTTCATAACCTCTTGAGCCATTTTAGCTGATGAGATAATAATGGTGGGCGTGCTGCCTAACATCAACAACATGATTGGACCATATTTTTGAGAAATTTTGTGAAGAGAGTGATGAGGCAAATTCCCTAGTTGATGTAGGTTACCTATGATGGGGAGTCTTGGAGGGCCAGGAGGGAGTTTAGCACTTCTGTTTCCTCTCTTGTTTCTTAAAAGTACCATGGTGAGCATTTGGAGGAGGAAGAAGAGAAAAATAATAGGAAACCAGTCTAGATTGAAGATAGCTATCATAGTGATGTTTTGTCTACCTTGTTTAGAAGTTTCATGAACATTTTACTCTTCTTGTGTTTCTTTTATACCTTGCAAGGAGGTTAAGGTTTGCTGAGTACTTGTGCATTTAAGCCAACATTGATAACCGTGTATTTCTGACGACATTGTTCAAATCCATTTACCAATTTCACTAATGTCCCAAATTGCCATAATTGCAGTATAAATGATAATTAATACATACTTTTTCTTATATTTTCACCAAAAAGTGTTATAAAACGTGCACTGGTCAACCACGGTTTGCTCACGTTAAAGTGAAATGATAAAATTGCAAAAGGAATATAATATTAGAAAATTTTTCCTAAATTATTTAAAAAATTTTAAATAGAATTTTTTATTATATTTAATCAAATTATTATGTTGTTATTTTGAGTTAAATAGACACTTGTATTTTTATTTTTAAACTCAATAAATTTTTATAATTAATTATTAACTTAATTAAAATATTACTCGTCATTTTATTTCATGTAATATTAATATTGCGTGTTGACATATTATTATATATAAGGATGTGATATAATGATATAGTTATATGATATTTTTTACTCTTTACATCAATAATTCGTTAATATCATGTGAATATAAAATAACAAGTGATAATATTTTAATTAATGATAATTAGTCAATTATTAATAATAAGAGTTTATTTGATTCAAATTAAAAGTACAAATGCTTGATTGAACATAATAGAACAATAAGAGCTTATTTGAATTTTTTTGAATAGTCTAAATTTTTTTTGAGTATTATGCTAATTTTAAAAAAATAAAAATAATTAAATAGGTTAATGAGTAAACAGTATTAGTAATATCTATTTTAACCCATTTTATGCTAAATGTTACTTATTTTTATCCTTATTCTTATTGTTTACGTTAAAATTAAAAATGTTATCTTTTTAATATCAACATTTTATTTAATTATCTTAATCAGGTTAGGCTCATTACTTTAAAATATTTCAACCTTAAACTATAATTTCAATTTTACATAATTTGTTTAAGGGATATAGATTACTTTAAAATATTTTATAAAATGAAGTAAATTTTGAGTTTTTCTATTTTGCAATAAATGATACAATCCTTTACTTTTATTTATATGCATTTACTTTAAAATTTTAGAAAAACTAATTTCAATTTTAAGATGCATCTTCTTTATTCACGTTAAAATGTAATCAATTTATGCTTAATTTTACTTCCCATTATGTTTAAAATCATTAGAATTTATTTGACATTTATTGCAAGTAAGTAGATATAATTTTATTTGTTTTGTTCAGTTAACAAAGAAGATAAATAATCTATCTTATTTATTTTATACTTGTTTTTATTGATATTTACAAATAAATGTATCGATATTAAAATTTTAGTATAAAAGTCATATCTTACCTATTGTAATAAATATATTTTGTGATTTTACATATTGTTTCTTTGTTTACATACCAAATTATACTACAACAATTATATTAATAAGGTTATAGCTGTACACTATATAGAACAAATTATTTTAAACAATAAAGTTTGACTTGAATAACATTGTAAAAAATTATTGAAGTGAAAATAATAGAAAATATTTTAGAAAAACACGAGTAACATCCAAAATTTTTACCTCCTTTATTAACAAGGATGAGTAAGTGCTGTGATGGAAAACCCTGGAAGGCAACAATAGAAAATAAAAGGAATCGTAACACTGCCTTTTACATTTAACTTTCATTTTAGTTTAATTTACTTTAAATGTAAATAATAACGGGTTACACTAACAATCAAAATCAATGGCTGATACTAATACTTACCTATTTAATGGCTACCATTCAATGACTTCACACGAAGGTCGAATTTTATGAGAAGTTGTTGTTTAATTATCTTAAATAATTATAAAAATAAAATAATATATTAAATTTCTATATGTTTGTTCTTATACAGACTTTCTTAGAATGATTGTTAGACTGGTGGTGCAAAACAAATATCTAGAATTTTATAATCTAATTTGAGCAAAATTTTGAAATTAAAGCGTTCTCCCAAGGGCTTTTACTTCTCTACGGATTTAAGTGATTCAAGACATAAAACCGGGAAACTTACCATTATTCAATTTTCTTTTTTGTTGTTATTTGCCTTCTAGTTTTGAGAGTAAAAAGGTACGTTTGAATATAAAAATAATTTTTCTGAAAATTTATAACAAAATATATAAATTGTAAATGATAATGAAATAATTTTACGACTATTTCAAACTATGGAAACTCATACTGACAAATTGTAAATGATATCTTTATATATTGAATATAATTGCTTTTTGTGGTTAGTATCTTATCAAAAAATGTCTCTTGATATAACTATTATTTATGGAAAATTTGATATTCTTAGTTTTCTTTTGCATTATAAAAAGGATTATATTATATAAACTATTTAGCTTAAAAGAAAATTTTTGGTGTTACTGATTTTAGTATTTCTTCCATCCTTAAATGTTGTATACTCATTTGATGTTCATAGAGATTAAGGTAAATTCTTTGACTTTGATGTATTTTATATTGAAATTTCAATTTTTTATAATACTAATGTTTAATGCTTTCTCTTGTGAAAAATAAAAGATTAAGAAAAACAAATTTTTAACATAAAAAGTAAAGCATTAAATATTTTTTAAAAAAAATTAATTTTGAAACATCTCAAAAGAATGGAAAAAATAAGATGAGAGTAGTTGATTTCACCTGATAATTGCAAAAAAGGAACAAATTTAACAAGGGATTCTGTATTGTAAGAGCATTAACTGCACGAATGAGAAACTATGCAATCTCTGCCCATTCTGGCACTTGCTGAAAGGGTAGTGGATTTCAGGATTATGAAGCAAAATTTTATTTATAAAGCTCTGGAAAAAATTTAAGCAAAATCCAAGGACATTTGCATATGTGAACTACGAACAAAATTCGCAAGTAGAAGAAATAATAGCAAATTTTCTGGTATATATTAATGGGGGAAAAAAAATAGAAAGAATTCCCATATGGGTGCATTATGGAGTAGCAGTGTAGAAGCAGAGGTGGGAGTAACTGCCATAAGTTTTCTTGCCTCGTATTACGAATGCAAAGTAGACATGTCAACAAAACTTCAGCTTGGATTGGGGGCTGCATGGATATGAAGATATGTTAAACAACAGAAGCTACATCCATCAGCAAAAACAACAGAAGCTACAAAACCTCATAAATTCTTAATTTTACTTTCTAACCATTGAAACATCACTTAAAATTACGCAGAAAACTTGGTTATTTTTTAGTTGAAAAGGAAAAAGGCCGAAAGGAGTTCAAAGAAAATGAAGAAAAAAATCACTCCACATCGGTGCACACAAGAGTACTACTTCAATTTTCAATTCCCAAAAGATGTTAATTTAGAAGAGTTAGAAAATATATTGTACAAATAAAAAAGTTTGACAATATGGTTAATTAAAATGACCATTGACAATCACCCCTTTAACTATGAGTGAAAGACAAATAAGATCTGAAAAGTAAAGAAAATCTTGAGTACTTACCCTAGGTCCTCAGCTGAAATGATGGGAAGAGAATTCTTGGTTTCATTTTCTCAAAACCTTGGTCTTCTTCATTGAATGAACCTGCTGCTCCTGCTTTCTTCCCATGCCTGATACACTTTTCTTTGACATCTTGCTGTCAGAGGGTAGTTGAACTTGTTTTAACTTCATCTTGACTGATCTCACCATTGAAGACAACACATGCTTCTCCTTTGATGGCAAAATATCAGACTTCTCCCGCTCAACCTTATTCATCCCAGGATCGTCTGATGGGAACTGAGAATTTGCAGACATCTTCATGTCCTCCACAGCCAATTCTTTCTGTTTACCCTTCTGCAGCTTTTTTGCTATTTGCCGAGCGTAAGTTGCACTCCTGCAACAACCAAATTCCTATGCTTCAGCCAGGCAACACATAACAAATAAAAGACCCAGAAACCCTTAGAATTAAAACTCATTGCAGTTTTATCATGTTGGCAAATTGACAGATTATTTCAGACAAGAAAGTAAGTCATAAACAATTTCCATATGCATTTGAGCCTTGTATGACCTGGTTCTTTTATATTACCTCTTACATCTCTTTTGAAACAAATTTAAATTTGTTTTCTGATAATTAACAATATTCCGTTACCTTTTGAACTGTGGATTGGTGGGATCCAATGCATAGAGAGGCGATGTAAAGAGAGCAGAAAATCGTGGATCATCGTCTACAATTGGTATTTTCTCCTCATCTAGAACTTCTTTTCCCTTTTTCCCTTTAGCCTTTTTAGGCTTCAGATTGTATCCCTTAAGACCAGTGTCAGCTCCCTTGTCATCAGTGAGTAATAACTCAAGTTCTGCTCTGCTTGCTTCAGCTTCCTTCTCCATATCTTCATGTTGCTTTCCTTCTTTCTTACTCCTCTTAACAGAAGGCTCTTCAATGAAGAAGTCATCAGGTTCTTCTGTAGCTTCTATATCAGTCTCATGACTCTCATCTTCAGACGAATCTTTAGATTTATTTTTCTTGCTCTTCTTTTTCTCCCGTCTTTTCCGGAGATGGGCCTCCCAAACTGTTTCCGCTTCCTTATCTTTCTTCTCTAAAATTCGTTTACTTATATCCTCCAGACCAGTACTAAAAGTGACTTCCATATCCTGGCCATTGTCCTCACCATCTCCATCAGAGCTATCACCAGACTGGAGTAAGGCACGGTATATATCTCTTTTTTTATTTTTCTTATCAGATTGACTCTCTGTGGTGTCTTCATTCTCATCATCATCACTTTCGCTCTCATCAGAAGCCAGAAACTCCTTTAATTCCAATTCAGCCAGCTGCATGAAAGCAGATGCAGTATTAAATTAGAAAACAGTGAAGGAATTCCAAACAAAAAGGAGAGACAAGCAAAGATGATATTTCCTTGTTCTTGCCAGGACTGTTTCATTGTTTTCAACATCCTCAATATTTATTGCCTAATGACTACAATCATCATTTTGTCAAAGTAAATAAAAGAAGATAAAATAACACCGAAGGAAATCCAAAGAGTAAGAAAACAAAGACTTTCAATACAATATAAACACAATTATCAGCCCTTATCCACCATTTTAACTGCCAACATTTATAGAACCGAAAGAAAACAACTGACAATCACTTGGACAACAGAACAAATAAGCAATCTTAAATCTCATATTTGGAGAAAATCCTGAAAGCACCTTTTAAAAGAACCTACAAAGCCAACAAAGAAAAAAGTAAGACTGATTTGATGGTAATTTCATTTCATCTCCAAGGGAAATCTTGAAAGCACCTTCTATAAGGTAACTCCTAAACAAACCGAGTAACAGGAACCACATAAAAAACTTTAGGTGACATGTTTATTCAATTCCATCACTATGTCAGGAGAATGGAATACAAAAAACAGAAGCATACACTGTCTTCAACTGAATTTCACAGACAATAGATGAATCATTACAAAGTAGCTCACTTTACAAATTAGACACACTAACCTGTTCAGCATTGAATTTTCGTTTCAAAATTTTCCCACGTTGAGGTTCATCTTCATCCCATGAAAGATGAATTTTACTTTGCTGCAGTGCTTGGGTATGGAAATTTAAACCCTCATAATTTGCAGGTGCCTGAGCAAAGAAGATATTCCCATTTTGCAGTCATTTATAGTTTCACTTAGTTCCTAAGCTACCAAATTAGTTGCCTTTTAAAATAAAAATAACAATAGCATACAGAACTATTTTCTAGTTAAGTTCAATTTGCTTAGATATCTTTCTAAAGGCAAAATATCCTGTAAAACCCTCCAACTCATGCATGATACATAAGCGGGACAATGTAGCAGTCAAACAGATATACCTCCGTAGCAACATCACGAGGTGAATGCTTAAATTCCATTGAGTCAGGAATGAACCTCAAATCAAGCACATTTGATGACCTTTCAAACTCAGCTCCATCACAAGCTTTGTACAAGTAATCTGCTGTCGCACTCGAATCACATTCCACTACTGCATAGTAGTATCTGGAAGGACAATAAATAATGAACATAAATAAAAAGAAAGGTACAACATCATTTCCAAACATACACATGTTCATTTAAAGAGATATAAATTAACTTGAAGCTAAACAAACCAAAGCAACCAACACCTAATGTAGACATATAGCTTAAGAAAATGAAGCTTAAAAAAATATTGTCCAGATTGCACATGTCAATGTTCCAACAATTCATTGGTCAACAAGAGTCACAACAAATGATCAAGAAACAGTAAAAGAAATTAGGAAAGAAAACAGATAACATCGAAACAGTAAAAATGACAATGAAAGGTAATCACCTTAGCCTACTTCTCTCATATGCACGCAATTTCTCATTATCAATTTCTTCATCACCAACTTCATCATTTTCCTCATTTTCATCATCAAACAGCCCTACTGGTCCATGACTTTCTTCCTCTTTCATACACTGAAGTCCAAACTCGGATGGATACACAGCCACTGACATCATTTGTCCATCTTTAGGGAGAAATGAGCTTAACATTACATACAAGTCAACAGCCTATGTATCAAAAAGGGCAAAAAATCAGTCAGAAGTCAAGTTAAATTTTGGTTGTTTTTACTAACAAATTACAACCCTGTATAGCATAACTGATCATAACAAATATGAGAAGATGTAATTCATGGATATGGCTCAGCTCTATAATATCTTATACCATAAGAACTCTGCTACAATTTTAAATTTCTAGCTTTCACCAACAGTAAAGAATATAGACGTGAGAACTGAGAACCCATATTGACTTCAGAAAGTAGCATAATTGATTCTTAATACGAAGGTCACAAAAGTTGCAATGCCCAAGATACGTGCATGACAACCAAAGGCTAACATATTGCGCAATCTTTTCCCCATAAAAAGTATTGCCTGCCCTTTGGTTTCAATGTTGACTAAAAAAGAACAAGGAAACGCCATAATAGGAAGAAAAATTCTTTTGTTGGAAGTATCTTAATTGATCTAAGTTCATGGAGTTTTTTTTAAAAAAAATTTTCTTTTAGTCAATATTTTAATTTGAATGAAATCAACTGAAACAGGTATCATTCATACCATAAGAAATCATATTTTAAATTACAGCTAATTGTAGAAAACAATTCAATATAAAGATGGTATCCATTCAATAGAAATATGACATATCTTTAATTGGATCTACCCTTTGCTGTTCTACAACCTCACCCTCTCATTCCATTGACTTCAACAGTGACATGTTGAATTGAAAGGACGTACATCGCATATGAATGCAGATACCATGATATACAAAAACTTATTGCATAAACAGGACAAATTGCCAAGAACATTCTTTTTGTCAAAGAAACTCTAATTTCACATCATGCTTTAGGTTTGTGACAACCCAAAAATATGCTTTCGCATTCAAATAAATAACTTGAAGGAAAAATTTTAATAGCTATTAATTGGAATACTATATCAACTCGCAATATTTCATTGGCCATCACCATTTAGAGACCAATTTAAGGGTTTAATGGTGGCTAGAAACATCTATTGATTGGTGTTCTATGGACAATTTGACCCATTGCGCTATTATTTTGCTTTTAACAAAAAGAAGAGGAATGATATAATTCAATTGTAAACTCCAACAACATACCTTAACATGCCTCCAATCCATATTAACAACAGCAAGCCTGCGGGTTTCCTTTTCAATCATTGGGACATTTTCTTCCTGGGACGTAATCAGTAAAAACAATTTAAAAATTTCAGTAAAATCCATGAACAACAAGCACTATTGGCATATGACAAAGCTTTTAGAAGCTTATGAAAGAGTTTAACTTTGCAAAGTAGATATTATAAAGCTCAAAACTCTGCTTCTTTAACTCTTCAGTAACACTTTTTCACTTTTGTACTTTTAACCAGAAAACACAAATTACTAAGATTAACACTAATATAAAAACTAAAATGAAGGTATTAAAGATCAAATAGATTCAATTCATGATTCATTTCCTTGTATCTATTTTGAAAGCAACCAAATGAACAAACTAAACGCAATAAATCAACCAATTCAAACCAAAATATCATAAACAAAGATTGGCAAACACTACCTGCATTTCTGGCTCTCCATCCTCGTAAATTATATCAATATCTTCCTCTTCAGTAGTGGAACCAGAATCTGATCCCTCCTCCTCTTCTGACTCCCCATCACTGTCCTTTTCCGAAATTTCACTGCTCTCACTCTCCTCATCAACCTCCTCACTATCATCCCCTCCACTTAAGACATCTTTTTTTCTCTTCTCTTCTTCTTTGTCTTCGAGATGATAATAATGGCGAAGAGAGCTCTGTGAGTTTTCGTTCTTAGGCTTCCCTCGCTTGTCCAAAGGAGCTGAAGATGAAGAAAATCTCTTGTCACTGAACATCCGATTAAAACGGGAGTCAATGACAACCTTCGTCCTGTGCTTTGGAACCTTCTGAAACCGAGGGTCAGAGTGTAGGGAC
>NW_018397255.1:7779807-7784812 GCF_002168275.2 Theobroma umbraticum | reverse complement strand
CGTCCGTGATGATCTTGCCACTGCCACTTCCATTTTTTTTGCTGTTGCTACCTTGCGGCGAGAGTATAGAATCAGGTTTGTTCTTGTTCCTTTTCTTACTCTTGGCCTTCTGGCCTTTGTTTTTGGATCCCATGGATAATTCTATTTCTAGGGTTGCTCCACTCGCTGCTGCTCTAAAAAAAAAGGATTTAAATAAAAACTTAAACAAAAAAATCAGATATGATTGCCCCCAGGCCCAAACATAACATTATATCCATAGCTTAATTCAGAAAAAAGCTTAACATAACTTAATTCCCTTTCAAGTTTCAATCAAGAAAAAGAATCATCAGGCAACATTTAAGTAGTTGAAGTGGGGAACCAAGACACCTCACCTGGGGAATATGCAAAGACTAGGACCGGAACAAGCCGAAACCAAAAGAAACGAGAAAGCCGCCGCTTCCTGCCCGCCTGCCGCGGAGCTAGTCTTCCTTCACCTATCGCCGCTTGGTGACGGAGGAGATGACAAGCGTAAAGTGGCTTGGTGCTGGTGAGGTTCAGCTGGAAAGGATGGAGAAACAAATTTAAAGTTGAAGCCTGACCTAGTGATGCACTGAACTGAGGCCTCAAGGGCAATAGGAAAAGTTGAAGAAGGAAGAGGGCCGGCTGTGTTATTGCGTAACGAAATTTAAAAGAACAACAACAAAAAAACAACTGTAATGCAAATTTCGGGCTGTGTGGGACTGTGGGCTGCTATCTTATGGGTGTGGCCCGTCTGAGAAATAAAAATTCTGTCTGGTTTCATTGGATTTTGGCCCTATTTTGACTCTACAGTCTACGCAAATATGTTAATATGATCTAAAAACATATTATTGGAATACACACATTTGATTCAACAACAAAACTATTTTCTTATTCAATATGTTAAATTCAAATTCTCTTTTTCTTTAAATAAAAAATGTATTACCAACATTATGACATATGGATTATAGTGAATTATAGATATAAAGCTAATTTTATTCATAATCTACCACTTGTTTAAAAGCATTCATATTCTAACAATAATTAACTAAAAAATACTATTGTAATATAATTTTAATTAAATCATATAGTTTAATTAGTTAATAATATTGTATTATAACTTTAATTAAATATTTTGTACAATTATCTTAATAAAAGTTATTTCAATCCAAATAAACATTTTTGCAACTAGTAAAAATCTTCTTTACCAACTTAACATACCAACGCCGAGTACATGAAAAACATAAAGTTTTGTTTAAATGACAAGGAAGTGATCTAAAATCATTAGGTCTCAAGTACAAATCTCATCGTGTGTAGAATTGGTTGTTAATTTATTTGGTTTATTAATTAGTTTTTTATATTGAAAGTAATAGTAATATTATATTTGTTGAAAATTGTATGTTTGCAATATAATTTCAAGTATGATTCTCATTTAAAAAAATAGGATGAAGGAAGATATTCTTGCAAAAAATAAATATTAATGTACAAACAAAAGAGGAAAACAACGGAACATTCTAAATGACTTATCACTTTATATGGTGTAATTATTACTAGTATTTACTAGTTTTTTTTTAAAAAAAAAATTAGTAGGCAAAAACGATAAAATGAACAAAAATCTGAAGAAGAGGAAGGAGAAAGGTAGGATGAGCCTTCTTCAACAACCAGAACATATTCTTCATATATTCATGAGCACCTCAGGCAGCAATGTAACCAACTACACCAACTCATCACAAAACCAGTTCGCAAAAGGGTTTAACATTGTTAAGAGTTTAATTGATTGTAAATAATTGATTCTAATAAAAAGATAAAGACTTGTATGATAGGTCTAATTAAGTACATGAATTTCTATTTTAACTACTATACTAAGATAAGTTAAGGTTGGAGATTATAAATGCTAATAATTATACATCGCAAAAACTATAATTTTTCATTGAAATCTTAAACCATAAGATTTTAATCACAAAACTTCAAATTGTAATTTTTTCGTCATAAATGCGGTGCCAATTTATACCTTAATCAATAACAACTAGACATGTACATGCTTGGGTTGAGCTTATCATTGGACCTCCCTTTTGAAAGTCACGCACGAGTCTGGCGCGACTTACCCATATAATTATTATTTTTATACAAAATTAATAAAATATTATTTTATTATTTCCAAAAAATAAATATTATATTAATATCTTACAAAATTTTAAGTGTATTTTAAAATTAAAATTAAATAAAAATATATATTATTTATTAATAAAAAATATAAACGAGTGGAGCTAAACTGAGGGACTTGAAAATCAATATTCAAACCCGACCTAAAGTCAAGTTGGCCTCGCTTCCTACACCTCAATTCAAAAATGATTTTTGTGTCAGCAAAATAAACATATTTTAAAATTTCAAAACAATTGTTTAGAATAATGTGTATAATCTTACTTACACAAAGCAGAACAGTACGCTAGAATTGATGTCACTTTTTAGTCATCTACTAAATTTTAATCAATTACGGTTTTACTTCTATGGTTTTATTTTATTTTATAATTACTTTCTAAAATGTACAAAGTAAATAATAAAAGTTAATTATTTAACATAATAATATAATAAATTTTTAATCAAATGAACACATCATAAGTATATTAGTTTATATTGCATTTGAAATTTAAATTTAGTTTTAGAATTTTTTATTTCGAAATTTTTTGTTTGTATGAATTTGGAATTTAATATTCAAATTCCTTTTTCTTTTTTTGCATTTCGTCGCTCCGATAATATACCATATTTATTGAAAAGGGAAAAACATAATCTTGGGGATCTTATTGAAGTGTCCGTGTTGTAAGGAGCAGGAACAAAACGCAGCGTTTCCGAGCGGAGCGGCGTCGTTCAAGTTTTACCGGCTGGTACAAGTACTTAGATGATCAATCACGAATGCGAAAAGCAATTGGTCGGTTTTCATTGTGTACCTTTTCTCCCCCAATTTTCCAGAAGTGATTTTCGTGTTGGCGAAAATGGAAGCATTGGGCAGTAATGGCGCCTTTTGGGGGTGGAACCTCCCAGATCTAAGAAGCAAGAAGAAGCGGTTTCAATCAAAGTCGAAGTCCTCCGACTCAACGGCGGAGGCAACCGGCGCTGGCGGTTACCGTTTCCCGTTGAAGCAAGCTGTAACGGCCGCCTCACTCGCTCTAACGGGTGACACTATTGCCCAACTCAGCGACCGCTGGAGAAAACAAAAACAGTCCCTCTCTGGTTCCAGTGATACAAGTAAGGTCAGTTTCTCTCTAAATTTTGCCACTTACGCATCTGGATTTTTTTTTCTTGGTGGTGAACTTTCATATTTTTTGGATCGGTAGATTTAGCATTTTACGTTATTGAGGCTTTGTGATTGTCAATATTACTAGTCATGGTTTTTTGAATTCAAAGTTTTGCTCTGTTTGGTTGCTAAGAAAAATGTTGGAAAGTATTGTCTGGGTTCAGTCAACATTTGAAATCAGGGGGAATCGAATTTTCATGCCTATTAAACTTATAATCATCGCAATTTTTTAGGGAAACTGTATCAGTGTAGTTGTTTGAATTGCCAGGTTTGTCATCCCTATGTGTGTCGACTAATGAAGTATATCTATGAAATGGAGTTGTTATGATGAGTTTTGGGAAGTGGGTTGGTATTAGTGCAAAAGATATTGGTGTTAGAGTATGCTGGCAGCAGCCTAAAGGTATTTAGAACGCATGCAGCTTGCTGAGGTTCTAATGCCCATGCCTTAATTTGGCACTTGTCCTTTTGTGGTTCATTTTAAGTATTAAATTTATATTTCTTTACTTTTTGTTTGAAAATCATATTTCTTTATGTTGAAGTTGCAGGTTCTTATTTTATTCTCTGTTTTCTTGAGTTTAATTGTTAGCTATATTCATAATTTTATAAATTTCTGGAAATTGTAGAGTTTGAGTTGAGGATCTTACTCTAGGTGTTTTTAATGCTACTGGGTTTTGTTTTAAGTTATCTGTAAGCATTTGTTAAGTCCTTAATCAACCAGGGATGCAAGGAGTCTATATAAATCAAAGGACTTTTTCTATTGAGATATATATTATTATCAAGTAATTTCTAGCATTATTGCTCTTGTGATTGTATGATGCAACTTGGATGTGACTTCTTAGGAACCCTAAGTGTGAACTTGGAGATTTCTTCTCTTCTTCTCTTTAGGTTACTTGATTTATTCTGTTTTCCTCAAGAACTCAGATCAGAAAATTGACTTAAACCCTAATTACAAGCTGCCTTACATCACCTGGAGTTGAGAAGTTAGCCCATTTGTCTAAACTTAGGTGTTGTTTGATAAAATGAAAAACTTCAACAAAAAGAATCAAGTACTGAATTTATAGTTTTGAAAAATTTAAGTATTGAATTTTTAATGTATAAATCGGTTGATAATCTACTGAAAAATTATATACTAAATAGATTTTTGTTGATATTTTTCTAAGCATTTTACATTAGTAAAAGTTAAAATGAAAAATAAATAGTTGAAAAGGAAAAAAAATATAATGTTCATGTAATTAAATGACAAATTTTTTTCTTAAATAAGAATGGCTGAATACATTAAGTAGATTTAACTACTTAATATTTTCCACACTTTTTCATTGAAAATTTTCCATTTAAGTTGGTTCTAAAATGAGTTATGAATTGCATTAAAAAAAATTCAATCATTGATAATTTTCATTTTCAATGGCTTATCAAAGACACCCATAGTTTTGGTACTGGTAGGTGACAATGTGTGGCAGTTTAGATGATCAGTTTCAATTTCAATGAAATGACTGGCTTGAAGTATTTAGCAGATCCTTGGTGATTTGGACTTTAGATGGCTCAAATTGCTGAAAGTGGATCTTCCTAGCTCATTCCAAACAGTTAGGAATGTTGTTTTGGAGCATTGGACTGCATATTCATGTGACATCCTATAAGTGGGAGGGAGTGGGGGTGGGGGAGTATTGATTGCATTTATCACCAATGAATCATCTTCTCTTTGTGTGTGTGTATGTTTTT
>NW_018397255.1:7762673-7779797 GCF_002168275.2 Theobroma umbraticum | reverse complement strand
TTTTTTTAAATTTTCTTATTTTTGACAAAACTCGTGCATCTTGTTCAGATGCTTGTCTATTATAATGACTTGAGTATTGCTATTGCATTTGACAGTTTTAATTTGTATTTAACATAGTGTCCATCGTAGGATGTCATGTCAAGCATCGTTTCACACCATGATTGGCTTCGTGCCTTGCGGATGACTTCTTATGGGTTTCTTTTCTATGGCCCTGGTTCATATGCATGGTATAAGTATCTGGATCATTATTTGCCACATCAGACAGCACAAAACCTAATGCTGAAGGTATATTTCTTTTGATTTGATTGTTTAGCTTTCATATGGATTCAAAAGGTTAGAAAGCAACTCAATTAGGACAAAACGTTATGATATTTAGTTCTTGCAGGTTTTATTAAACCAGATAGTGCTTGGTCCTTGTGTGATTGCTGTTGTCTTTGCATGGAACAATTTATGGCTAGGGAAGCTCTCACAGCTCCCAAATAAATATCAGAAGGATGCTCTCCCGACACTATTTTATGGTAAAACCTCTTTTGAAGCAAAATGCATATTGGCCTGATAAAAATATCTTGCTTTCGTGTAATTTGATTTTTATCTTTGATTCTTATGCAGGATTTAGGTTTTGGATCCCTGTCAGCGTGTTGAACTTTTGGTAAATCTTTCTTTATAAGTATTATCTATTTATTCTGGTTGGCACTGAATCATGGTGGGGGAAATTTGTTTAGTATGTGAACAACTCCAATGTCAAAACAAGAAGTTTTGATTTTCATATTTCTTATGCTATTTTATTTTACAAATAGCTTTTAGATCATGGATTATTGGGATATTGAGTTGTTGGTATTGGATTTTCACCTTTTTGTTTTCTCTCTTCTTTTCAACCTCTAATTCTGATTCTCCATTTCGTCCTCCTTTCTGCGTATTTCTGTGTTTCTTTCCCTCTAACCTATTTCTTTCTCTTTCATCTTACTTGTGTTCTATTGACTTCTTATAAATCTTATGTTTTCATTGGTTATTTTGACATTCCATTTTTGATAATATATCTTTGGCGCAAACCCCAAACATTGTCTGAAAATAGCTAGTGCCTAGTTGTTAAGTGATTGGGTGCTTTTATTGTGTTATTTTAACATGCTTGTGCAATCTATTTGGTGGGTCGACAGGGTGGTCCCTCTTCAAGCCCGTGTAGCTTTCATGTCGACAGGATCCATTTTTTGGAACTTTTTCTTGTCATCAACCATGAGCAAGTAGATTCAACTGCACCAAGGATTGATAAATTATGTGGTCAGCTAATGAGATTCAAGCCTGAGGTATTTTTAATTTCTATTCCCAGTTTACATGCATTGAGCTTATTGGTATTCCATGGTTTACTTCTATTTTTGTTTATATAATAACTTATTGCTAACCTGAAATCTGGCAGAATTCTAGTCAAAAGAGATGTGGGGAATAGAAGTCATAATTTTTGCCATAAATTCAAAATGTGACTTGGTTCACTGATTGCCATGCACGTCTGAGATATCGAAGTAGTATGAATTTAACTACTTAGCAAGTACAAAACTGAAGATACTTAATTTGTTGTGAACACAGAATCATGTGATTTAATGGCTATTTTGTGCCTTTGCTGTTATGCTCTCTTGTTCTCAATATTATTTTTTCTTTAAATGTTTCTTGAGAATGGATTACTCTGATTTCAGCATTGGAAAGGAATTTTTGTCCCTATTCTTCCCATAGAACTGGAAATGATTTTAATTGTTTTAGGTATTGTTCAGATTAATCTCATAGTTTTTATTTTGCTACATTTGAATGAGTCCAAGGGGGAAGGAGGGATCTGAACTTGTTTCATCATAAATATTTTCTGACAAATTTTGCTGAAAAGACCAGATTCTGCTGAACAAGGGCATAGGTTTGTAACTAATATTGTTAATGATGTTATACCGTTCTGTTCTGCCTTTCTAATAATTTTAGTTGTTTAAGAATTGACACTGAAATTTCTGAGAATCTTTTCCATACCTACATGGCTTTATTTATGAACAATTACCTTCATTATTGCCCTTTCGCTATCACGCAAGAAGAATACCATATCACCAATGATGCTAACCTTACCTCACTTGCCTTACCTGAAGTGTGGAAAATAAAATTATACATGCCCAGACATGTATCAAAAACCAATTCTAATCACGCCACCGGATGACCTAAAGAACACGTGGTTATGGAGAGGCATATGAATATCTTTGCTTTAGATACTTCATGTATGATTGCTTTATGGAGAACCTGGTTGATTTTTCCGAAGCAAAAGCCCTTTCTCTGACCGAAAAAGTATGCTAATTGTTTGATATAGAACTCCTTGCATTTTAAGACCCTGGTTCTAAATTTTTACAGTAGAGTTATAATTGGGATATATTAAGATGTTATTTGGCGTAGCTTTTTGTTTTTCCTTTTTTAACATTCCACGTACTGTTGATTTATTTAGCCCTTTTTTGTACTACATTGTATGTGTTTGACTCTTGAATCTGAGTCAGTTAAAACTTGGGGGTCAAAGGTGCCCTTGAAAGCTTTGATACCAGTTAGCCACTGGATGTTGATTTAGCAAAAAAACATTGTAAGATTTGGATATCTATACCTCTATATTGAACGAAGCCCTGAAAGGCTTCTCAGAGGTGGACAAGTGGTACCCTGTCTGTATCATTTATTTGAATGTCTTTGGAAATTTTCTTCTCATCTTGGAAGGATAGGACAATCAGCATTCAGCAACGCGATCCAGATCATTAATTTAGGTGCCAAACCAAACGAATTAACAAGTCTAGAGAGTTGTAATAGAACATGAATTTCCTCCGAAAAATTGAAGTTGGATCGTATGAGATTTTGGGAAAAAAAACTGTAGCTTTTGTAAAAGCTGCAAATGCGCTTTGGGGACTAAAAGCAGAATTTGGATAAAATAGTTGGGAATCAAGAACTGTTGAAAGACTTTAGCCTTTTCAGAACTTTCCTTAGGACTAACCCTCCCCATTATTTAGGTGAAATAAAGTCCAATATTAACTAATAAGTAATTGTAGCACAAATAATTGCAACTTCTTACATCAGTATTCTTACATGTGCATATAATTTCATCTCTCTAGGCATAAATGAAGGTAATGTGAAGGACTTCTTAATTACTTGTCCAACCTTGCCTCCTGTGTTTTGTTCTGTGGGCTAGAATGTTGAAAGCTTATAAAAATACTGTAGCATAGCAAAAGATAGGGTTATATTAATGAGCATAACTAAATGAGTTTATTTAAGATAGGTTTATATTAATGAGCATAACTAAATGAGTCTATAAATAAACTAACAAATATTAGTAAAAATGAAGAAAACCTACAAGTTTCATTTCTCGTTTCATTTCTCGTTTCATTTGCAGAAAAGCAGATTACATGGAAATCAAACCAAACAAGAAAGAGATCAGCAGAAAGGTACACAGTGACTAAGATTTCATGAAAGGCCTAGTCATTGGAAGCTTCAGTGAGCAATGAGCTCTCCCAATTCTATCAAGGAGAATGGCTTGGAAAGTGGAGGCCATTGAGTTGCAAGTGCAGAAGAAATATTTTGCATGGTTGGCCGATTTTGTGGATTAGCATGCAAACATGCAAATGCTAGTTGTACAGTATAGACCACACCTTCTGCAAAATGACTTCTTGGAGGTCGGAGGCGTTGGTCTAGCACATCACTCAGCAATGTGTGCGGAGTGATCGGCGATGAGGATGAGGATGACGCCAATGATGATGACGACGATGAAAATAGGGCCAAGATGAGATCCCCAGGATGGTTGCCTCTCATTATTTCAAGCGTTAGCACGCCAAAGCTGTAAACGTCACATTTCTCATTCACTTTTGTCGTGTAAGCCAGCTCTGCAAAGTAATAACTCTCTTAAACATGAAGATTTAAAGAATGATTTCTATTAAAAAATATGTGTATAAATCAATTATACATATAAAGAGAAATGGAGAGAAAGATGCATACCCGGAGCTATATATCCCAAGGTTCCTGCAACTGCAAAGGAGGTTAAGCTGGAAGAATTAGGCTTTAAAAATCTAGCTGTGCCAAAATCAGAGACATGAGCTTCAAATTCTGAATCCAGGAGAACGTTGTTGCTAGAAATGTCGCGGTGAATTATGGGAGGTGAGCAATCATGGTGCATATAGGACAGAGCATTGGCCACCCCTTTAACAACATTCAGCCTCTTGACCCAATCCAATTCCATTGCTTGGTTCTCATCGTTTAGCATCACTCGCAAGCTTCCCTTTTCAATAAACTCATAAACCAAGAAAGAGTGTTTTACATGTGGACAAAAGCCATGTAGCTTCACAATATTTCGATGTCGTATATTTGTCAAGGCAACAACCTCTCTTTCAAAAGCGTTCACGTTGGTCAGCTCACCACTTTTTGAGAGGTGAAGCTTTTTCACAGCAACCACCTGACCGGATGATAACACAGCTTTGTAAACGTTTCCGTGTCCTCCTGTCCCAATGCAATAATTGGAGTTGAATTCATCCGTTGCTTTGATGATATCTTGATAGAATCTTTTCCCAAAATCGCCCAACATTTCAATCATATGCTCGCAGTTCTCCTCTGACGTCTTATTTTTATTTTTACGTCTTCGGCACAGAGCGAAGAGACCTGTGATCAAGATAAGCAACAAAAGTGGGCTACCCAAAAGGGGTATCATTAGCGAAATGAGGCCTTTTCTGCTTGAAATAGGAACACAGGTCTTCAAACATGTAGTGTTGCCGCACAACCCTTGATTCCTTTGAAGTGCAAAACATGAAGCCTCACAAAAAGCTTTGATGTTTGGAATAGGACCTTCCAATTGATTGAAGGACACATTTACAGTTATCAAGCCCGACAAACCATTTTCAAAAGTTGATGGAATGGAACCAAAGAGCATGTTGTGCGAAAGATTTATGGTTTCCAACATCCGCAAGTTTCCAAGCTGTGGCGGCATCTCTCCAGTCAACAAATTTTGACTCAGATCAATATTTTCTAGAGCGTGTAAATCACCAATTTCTAAAGGAATGGTTCCAGCAAACCTGTTCAAGCTCAGATTCAAGAATTGAAGTTTTAAACAGTTTCTAATCTCCTTGGAAAGTGATCCACTTAAGTTGTTTGCTGCTAGATTTAGAGTTTGGAGATCATGTAGCATTCCGATTACAGGAAAAATGTTCCCCAATATCTGGTTATTTTCCAGCGAAAGATCCATCAGCAATGTCAACCTTCCCAATTCCTTTGGAATTTCACCAGTGAGATGATTGAAAGAAAGGTCAAGTCTCTGTAATTTTGCTATCTTTCCAAGATCGGGTGGTATCTTACCAGAAATATTGTTGTTGGCGATTTTCATGGCTATCAAATTACGACATTCCCCCCATTTCCATGTAAGCTCACCGTACAATTGATTACCACTCAAATCAATATAATACAGCTTGGGGTATATGCCGAAGTTTTCTGATATGTTTCCGGTTAGTTGATTACCTTCGAGCCTGACTCTAAATAAGCTGGTGCAATTTCTTAAACTTTTGGGGATCGAACCTGTGAACCTGTTGTCTGAAGCAGTGAGGTTTTCAAGCAATTTACCTCGACAGATATTCTGTGGTAAAGAGCCAATGAAATTGTTGTACTGTAACACTAAGGCTTTCAAATTTGTTAAGTTCTCCATCTCTTGAGGTAATGAACCCGACAATTTGTTGCTCAAAAGTTTAAGAAAAGACAAATTACTTAAATTTCCTATAGAACGGGGAAGAGCACCAGTTAGTTGATTTTCCGACAAGGAAAGTGTTTGTAGAGATCTTAACAACCCAATTTCTTCGGGAATGGAACCAAAGAGTTTGTTGTTGAAAAGGTGAAGAATGGTTAAGTTTGTCAAATTTTCCTATGAAAACTGGGATAGAACCCTTGAAATTGTTGTCAGACAAATCAAGGTCTGAAAGAGATTTTAACAACCCAATTCATGCGGAATGAGACCAGAGAGTTTATTTTTGCTAAGGTAAAGAACAGATAAATTTATCAAATTTCCTATTGGAGTTGGAATTGAACCTGTGAAATTGTTGTAAGATAATCTAAGGTCTGAAAGAGATTTTAACAACCCAATTTCTTGAGGAATGGAACCAGAGAGTTTGTTGTTGTAAAAGTAAAGAATGGTTAAGTTTGTCAAATTTCCTATGGAAACTGGGATAGAACCCTTGAAATTGCTGTCAGACAATTGAAGGTCTGAAAGAGATTTTAACAACCCAATTTCTTGAGGAATGGAACCAGAGAGTTTGTTGTTGTAAAGAAAAAGAATGGATAAGTTTGTCAAATTTCCTATTGAAGCTGGGATTGAACCTGTGAAACTATTGTTAGACAATGCAAGCTTAGAAAGAGATTTTAACAACCCAATTTCTTGAGGAATGGAACCAGAGAGTTTGTTGTTGTAAAGGTAAAGAATGGTTAAGTTTGTCAAATTTCCTATGGAAACTGGGATAGAACCCTTGAAATTGTTGTCAGACAAATCAAGGTCTGAAAGAGATTTTAACAACCCAATTTCTTGAGGAATGGAACCAAGAGATTTTTGTTGTTGTAAAGAAAAGAATGGTAAGTTTGTCAAATTTCCTATGAACTGGGATGAAACTTGAAATTGTTAGACAATAAGGCTGAAAGAGATTTTAACAACCCAATTTCTTGAGGAATGGAACCAGAGAGTTGTTTGTTGTAAAGGTAAAGAATGGTTAAGTTTGTCAAATTTCCTATGGAATTGGGATAGAACCCTTGAAATTGTTGTCAGACAATTGAAGGTCTGAAAGAGATTTTAACAACCCAATTTCTTGAGGAATGGACCAGAGAGTTTATTATTGTTAAGATAAAGAATGGATAAGTTACCAAATTTCCTATTGAAGTGGATGGACCTGTGAAATTATTGTAAGATAACTAAGATCAGAAAGTGATTTAACAATCCAATTTCATGCGGAATGAGACCAGAGAGTTTATTTTTGCTAAGGTAAAGAACAGATAAATTTATCAAATTTCCTATTGGAGTTGGAATTGAACCTGTGAAATTGTTGTAAGACAATCTAAGATCAGAAAGAGATCTTAACAACCCAATTTCTTGAGGAATGGAACCAGAGAGTTTGTTGCTATAAAGGTAAGAAAGATAAGTTTTTAAATTTCCTATGAAGGAATACTTCCATAGAGTGATTACTGCTAAGATCAATATGAGTAAGGTTGGAAAAAGGAGAAGTTCAAACCTTCTAGGTGGCGTTCAACCCTGAGGAGGAAAGGTTTAGATGAGTGATGCTCCCAAACGAACAACAACGAATCCCTACCCAAGTGCAGGCCCTGGTTCCGACCCAAGAAGACAAGGTGGCTTGACTTTGCTTGTCAAGACTGGCCTTCCATAGTAGAAGTGCCTCTACTTCCGTCACTCCTACAGGAGCTGTTGCAGATATTGAAGAAGCAATGAAGTGGAAAGAAGAAACTAAAACTAGGTTGAGGAAGAACAGGACTTTAAGTGGCAAGGGCATCCTAACTGTTATGGGTTTTTGTTGATATGGGCTGTGTATTGGCGGATGAACAATTAGACATTTATAAATAGGGATTTTTTTTGGCTGGAAGGCATTGAGAATAATTGATAGAATCTTTAAAGTGACATATTCAGATGTGGGCTGTTCGTGGAATAGTACGTGGCTACTCCTTTGCACCTACTTGGGAAAGCTTTAAATCAGAAACTTTCTACAATGCTTAGAAGTTGGACATATATTGATGTGTGTGCTTGTCAACTATCTGGTTAAAACATGCGTATTCAATTATTTGTTTTCCACTTTCTCAAAATTTGTTAGCATAAAACTGTATGATCCACTCAAACCGTATAATTCTAGGTAATTTAAAAACCATTTCCTTTTCATTTTCATTTGTCTTTCTCCGGATCCTTCTAGGAATCGATCATTTTATTCTTTAGTATTGATACACACTTCGTTTTCTCTCTATGGATCATACTTGATTCACTAGTATTTCCCGTTGAGTTACAGCTTACTTTTGTTGGTTTATTTCTTGTTTGCTACTTTTAGCTAAAGTTCATACCGATTTTTCTTTCGTAAAATTTACCTTTATTTATTAAGAAAAAAAATCTATAAATAATATTGATATGTATCTTATCCTTATCTTCTTTAAGTTTTGGGACAAGATTTAGAGAAAATTCTTTAAATCAAGTTCATGAAGATTCTTTTAAAAATGATTAAATAAAAAAATTAAAAGCAAAAATTCAAACTGATTATTACAAAAAACAACGGCCTGATAAAAAAAAAAAACAACAGAAGACCTCAGCAGAAGGAAAGACGCCCATGAGCAAAAATAGGGAAAGTCAGACCATCGTTGGCACTCCTGCTCCTATCTCAACAAGACAAAACAAAATAAAAAATAACACTTGCAAGAAATGGACAAGATGCTCTTTAATCACCGAGATAGAGGACTTGGTATTTTATTTAAGTATGTATTTTTATTAAATATTATAACAGAGATTTTACCGTTCAATAAATGGTGATAAAATTTTATATGCAGACAATGTTTTCATTTAACTTTTTATATATTATTGCTTTTCTCATTAAATTTTATGGATTATTGATTTTTATTTCAAAATTAATTTTTATTTATTTTCTTTAGAAATAACTACAATAAAATTGAGATTTAATTACACTTCTTTAACTAATATATCTTTTTGTGTAATGAAATCTAAAAAGTGTAGCTATTTAAATTTTTAATTTTACTTTTTTTATATTTAGGAGTAATATAAAAATGTACATCTTAATTAGTGTATGCAATCTTTATAATAATATTTTATTTGCAATGCTGTAAAAAATTTATATAGTGCATGTATTCATATCAGCAAAAATATTCTAAAAAGTATAAAAAAATGTTATTAAAAATATTTTTAATAATACTTTTTGAAAATATGCTGTCGTAAACCAAATTTGTTGGAGTGAGAAATCCTAACATAGTTGACTTAAAAACTTTATCTAAGTTTTATCCAAATTTTTGGAGGTATCACATAGAAACTTTGTGACAAATTATCCTTTATATTTGTTTATTTCTTTCTCTGCTAAAATTACTTTATATTTCAGAGAATTTGATTTCAACTGCAAAGAAATGTTGAACAATTACTCATGTCCTGTGCTTGTGAGTTATTTTCGTCCATTATCATCAACAATTAAAATAGGCCAAATGGATTGAAAGAGGTTAATTTTACAAAATCATCTTGGCCTGCTGGCTGTTATATGTAAGAAGGGATAAGTTGCATTTGGGTAAAATCAATTATTTTTACACCGTTTTATAATTTTGTATAAAATTAATATTTAAATAATTGAATTTAACAATTTACTTGTACTTGACATACGCTTAAAAATTCAAATTAATCTGATGTTCAAATTAAAATTTCATTATTAACAAATAAAGATTAAAATTTAACAATTTATTTATACTTGTCATACATCAAAAAGTTAAAATATATTCAACATGCACCTTTTTTGGGCATGTTAAAGGATCTGAATAGTTTTTTTAAAAAAATAATAGTATATGGAGTATAATCTTTTTTTATCTACAGAAATTTATTAAACATATCTATTTTATAATATAATATGAGATAAAAAAATCTATGTGAATAACTTATCCAACTTATGAGCATAAATATAATACGAAATAAAAAAAATCTATGTAAATAAAAGAAACAAATTGCTTCGGCTTTTTCACCATAATGTACCGGAACTGGTGCTTATAGAGATGAACCAATCAATATAGAGAGAAAAGGAAAGAATTTTATAATTTTAAATTAAAAGAATTAGATCTTATGTGCACTTTTGTGAACCAATTTCAAGATAGAACAAAACCTTTATTTAAGAAAAAAAAAAGCTAACATAGTTAGAATTCGTTGACCATAAAATATATAGGTGTATCTGAGAGTGGAATGAAAGGACCAAAATTGCATAACGAGAAATGGATCAAGTAAAGAAAGAAAAATAAAAAGGAAAACAAAGTTGAAAAAAATAGTAAAACTTTTTTATTGCAAAAAGAAATTTGATTTCAGATCTGAATTTCTAATTCCAAAAATTAAAAAAAATATAAATGGAAATGAAATGCAAGTGAAAAGAGTGAGAGAAAAGAATTTGAGAGTTTTAAGAAAGAGAAGACAAAGGTATTAATAATTATGAGAAAATGACGATAAATTGTTGAAAGCATGTAGCCAAATACTACATGGAGAAGACTTGAGCTTGTAAGTCTTCGACTGTGATTGTAGTTAGACGACAACTATGTTTAGAAGACATTTAATAAGACAAGATAATTAGATGAAACGTCATGATCATACATTAAATGTTATATTTAAAAAATATATAAATCTCCTTCATTACTATTGATTTATTATTCGTAGACTCGTGTATCGTATAAAAGGGGTTAGTCCCGTTCTTAGTATGTATAACTTACTCAATTAACCTCTTTGTCTCAACTAGACATGAAATCAGGCAACCAACAACTGCCCTCTCCGTAACGTTCGACGTGACAATTGTGATGTGATCCTCTTTCAAGAGCTTAATATATATTCACTTGTTGGTGTTGGAAGAAAGGAGAGCTAAATGCTCATATGCTCAAGTCATTTCATTTTCGCAATTGTCTTCTATCTTTCCGAAGACTTGACTTTGTCTGATGAAGAGCAAGGAGAAATGAAAATCATTAAAAAAAAATAATTTAATTATGATTAATTTTTTATGACTTTCTTCTATTTTATAATTTAAACATTCAATTTGTTTTTCTTTCTTTCCATATTTTCTAATTAATTTGTTTTTTGTAAGAGAATAAGAGAATGGACGGAATTTTTTAAAAAAAAAACAGTAATAATTACATTTGGAAATTTGCCCCATTTCACGTTTCGAAAACTTAATCTTTTTATACAAGCAAAGAGAGCCAAAATAAACTTTCATTCAATTAAAATTAATTATTTTGTGTACAATTTATTCTACTTGCCTCTTTATTCTCCACTTTTTCTCCCCAATAGGAATAAGAAAATATTATTTCGTACCATTTTCGTTTTCTTTTATCTACTTTTTTACTTTTACTTTTTTTTTTTGTGCTTTTCTTCCTCCGAACGTATGCAATATAGCAAAAGTATAACAGTGTATATTTTTAAAAGCAGAAGGTGCAGTCGCAACGAAAAATGGCATAACAATTTGTAGGGTAATGAGAATTAATTATTATATTTTGTGACTGGTTTAGGAGGATGGGGTGGAGAAAGAAAGGAAGGGCCGAAGAGGGAATAGACACTGGACAGAGACAAGCGTAGAAGAATTAATATAGTACAAAACGAAACGTGTCTATTTCTGTGAACCTAACTTGACGGTGAGGTTAAATTAATTGTGCTGTCCTATTTCAAGACTTGACTTGAGCATGGGTTCGGGCTGCCTTCGTTTGAAATATTTGTTCACTAGTTTTCAGTAGCTATCCTCGGACCCCTTAAGGACAGCTCATGTCCATTAGACAAGAAAAAAGGGACCATTGCGTGTTTAATACTTCCATAAATATCGCCAGTAAATACGTAAAATGAATTAAATGCCTGATCGTGCACTTTTTTTTTCTTTTTAAACTTAAACATAATTCCACAATCGTGATAAATATAGACATTAAACCCTCCAAAAATTTAACATATTTTAAGGTTTTTAAAGTCCACAAATATCATATCATAAACGTCATCATTTAAGGTTTTCTTTTTATTTTATGGAGTTATTGTCAAATTTTAAGTTGATTGAAGATTTCTAACTCTTATTTTGATTCAATATTTATTGAAAAAATAACATTATTTATCAATGTAATACAAATATCAAGTGTATATATTTATCTATACAAGATATATGCATATATTCTATCTATTTATATTAAAAAGTATATTTTTCAAAAATGTAAATAGTGAATAACATTTATATACTAATAATTTATTAAGTCATCCTTAATTAATTATTTTTTTATTAAATTAAAGTGCTGACTAATTTTTATTTTATTTCCTTGCTAACAATTGAATTTCTTATTAAAGTAAAAGTTTCTTAATTAATATATTATTATAAAATTAAATGTTAACTATTTTTTATCTATTTATTTCTTTATTAACATTGAAGTTTTTATTGAAGTAAATTGTTCCTAATAAAATTTAAAATTTTGCTATATCAAGAATTAGAAGCTTAATTCCATTGAATCATTTAATAATTTAAATAATTGTGATATTTACATGGCTTGTAAGCTTCAATAACTAAGATGTTTGTTCAACAAAAACCACATGTATGTTCAATTAAGCATTACGTGTTATATTTTGTTCATAATTTAATGGTGAGTTCATAAATAAATAGATTTGAACATATTGAAAAAGTCAAAAGTGAAAAAATAATTATTCTATGATAACCAAAGAAAATGAAACACCTCAAAAAATTCTCAAACAAATGGTACAATTTACTCTTAGAGATTTTATTAGTCATAATTATAATCTTCATATATCCGAATATTTAATTCATTAATTAGTGCATGATCCTTTACTTAAAAAATAAGATTTGAATCCCCTTTCTCTTAAATACCGAGCTAGACAAGATGCTCTTTAAACACTGAGCTCGATGACTTGGTATTTTATTTAAGTATGTATTTTTATTAAATATTATAACAGAGATTTTACCGTTCAATAAAATGGTGATAAAATTTTATATGCAGACAATATTTTTATTTAACTTTTTATATATTATTAATTTTTTTCATTAAATTTTATCAATTATAGGTTTTTATTTTCAAAATTAATTTTTATTTGATTTTCTTAAGAGATAGCTACAACAAAATTGAGATTTAATTACACTTCTTTAACTAATATATCTTTTTGTGTAATGAAATCTAAAAAGTGTAGCTATTTAAATTTCTAATTTCACTTTTTTCATATTTAGTAGCAATATAAAAATGTACGTCTTAATTAGTGTATGCACTCTTTATAGTAATATTTTATTTATAATGCTGCTAAAAATTTATATAATGCATGTGTTCATATCAGCAAAAATATTATAAAAAGTATAAAAAAATGTTATTAAAAATATTTTTAATAACACTTTGAAAATATGCTGTGGTAAACCAAATTTGTAGTGAGAAATCTGACCCAAAAATTTTATCTAAGTTTTATCCAAATTTTGGAGGTATCACATAGAAACTTTGTAGCAAATTATCCTTTATATTTGTTTATTTCTTTCTCTGCTAAAAGTACTTTATATTTCAGATAATTTGATTTCAACTGCAAAGAAATGTTGAACAATTACTCATGTCCTAATAGAAGACTTGACTTGAGGATCTATTTCTCACTATATAGGTTTCCTTTTTGATCATTGAAGAGACACAAGAAAATGGGTCCGTTTCCGTGCTTGTGAGTTATTTTCGTCCATTATCATCAAAAATTAAAATAGGCCAAATGAATTGAAAGAGGTTAATTTTACAAAATCATCTTAGCCTGCTGGCTGTTATATGTGAGAAGGGATAAGTTGCATTTGGGTAAAATCAATTATTTTTACACCGATTTATAATTTTGTATACACTTAATATTTAAATAATTGAATTTAACAATTTACTTGTACTTGTCATAGGCTTAAAAATTCAAATTAAAATTTGATTATTAACAAATGTACTGGAACTGGTGCTTATAGAGATGAACCAAAGAATATAAAGAAAAACGGAAAGAATTTTATAATTTTAAATTAAAAGAATTAGATCTTACGTGCACTTTTGTGAACCAATTTCAAGATAGACCAAAACCTTTATTGAAGAAAAAAAAAAGCCAAAATATTTAGAATTCGTTGACCATAAAATATATAGGTGTCGCTGAGGGTGGAATGAAAGGACCCAAATTGCATACTGAGAAATGGGTCAAGTAAAGAAAGAAAAATAAAAAGGAAAACAAAGTTGAAAACATAGTAAAACTTTTTTATTGCAAAAAGAAGTTTGATTTCAGATCCGAATTTCTAATTCCAAAAATTAGAAAAAAAAATGTAAATGGAAATGAAATGCAAGTGAAAAGAGAGAGAGAAAAGAATTTGAGATTTTTAAGAAAGAGAAGACAAAGGTATTAATAATTATGGGAAAATGGAGGTGAATTGATGGAAGCATATACCCGAATACTAGATGGAGAAGACTTGAGCTTCAAAGTCTTCGACTGTGATTGTAGTTAGACGACAATTGCGTTTATAAGACAATTAATAGGACAAGATAGTTAGATGAAATATCATGATCTACGTTAAATGTTATGTCAAAAATATGCATAAATCTCCGTCATTACCATTGACTTATTATTCGTAGACTCATGTATCGTATTAAAGTGGTTAGCCCCGTTCTTGATACGTATAACTTACTCAATTAACCTCTTTTTCCCGAGTAGACTAGGAATCAGGCAACCAACAACTGCCCTCCCCGTAACGTTCTACATGACAATTGTGATGTGATCCTCTTTCAAGACCTTCATATATATTCATTTGTTGGTGTTGGAAGAAAGGAGAGTTAAATGCTCATCTGCTCAAGTTTTTTCATTTCTGCAATTTTCTTTTGTCCTTTCCGAAAGACTTGACTTTGTCCAATGAAGAGCAAGGAGAAATGAAAATCATTAAAAAAATAATAATTTAACTATGATTAATTTTTTATGATTTTTGTCTATTTTATAATTTAAACATCCGAATTGTTTTTCTTTCTTTCCATACTTCCTAATTACTTTATTTTTTTAAGAGAATAAGAGAACGGAAGGAATTAAAAAAAAAACTACTGCATTTCACACTCAGAAAATTTAATCTTCTTATAAATGCAAAGGAAGCCAAAATAAACATTCATTCAATTAAAATTAATTATTTTATGTACAAATTATTCTATTTGCCTCTTTATGCTTCACTTTTTCTACCTAATATGAATAAGAAAAGATTATTTCCTTCCATTTTCGTTTTCTTTTATCTTTTTTTTTCTTTTTCATTTTTTTTGGTACTTTTCTTCCTCCGAACGTATGTAATATAGCAAAAGTATAATAGAGTATATTTTTAAAGGCAGGAGATGCAGTAGCAACCAAAAATGGCATAACAATTTGTAGGGTAATGAGAATTAATTATATTTTGTGACTGGTTTGCGAGGATAGGGTGGAGAAAGGAAGGAAGAGCCGACGAAGGAATAGACACTGGACAGAGACAAGCGTAGAAGAATTAATGTAGTACAAAAGGAAACAGGTGTCCTATTTCAAGACTTGACTTGAGCATGGGTTCGGGCTACCTTCATTTGGAATATTTGTTCGCTAGTTTTCAGTTCCTATCCTCGGACCCCTTGAGGATAGGTCATTTCCATTAGACAAGAAAAAAAGGGACCATTGCGTGTTTGATACTTCCATAATTGTCTCTAATAAATACGTAAAATGAATTAATATCGCGACCATACATTTTTTTTCTTTCAAATTTGAAGATAATGTCCACAATCGTGACAAATATAGACATTATACTCTTTAAAAATTCACTTCAAACATGACGTATTTTAAGGTTTTTAAAGTCCACAATCATGATATACATGTCATCATTAAGGATTTTTTTTTTTTTAGCAATGTCAAATTTTAAATTGATCGAAGATTTCTAACTCTTATTTTGATTCAATAAAATTTCAATTGTAAAATACTTATTGAAAAATATAATGTTATTTATCAATGTAATGTAAATATTGAGTACATATATATATATACAAGATTTATGCATATATTCTGTCTATTTATATTAAAAAGTATATTTTTCAAAAGTGTAAATAGTGAATGACATATATATACTAATAATTTATTAAATCATCCTTAATTAATGATTTTTATTAAATTAAAGTATTGACTAAATTTTATTTTATTTCCTTTTTAACAATTGAAGTTTTAATTAAACTAAATTTTTCTTAAGTAATATTTTATTATTAAATTTAATATTAACTTTTTTTTAATTGAAGGAAGAGAGAATTCAAATTTTGTTTTTTAACCGGGAAGATCATGAACCAACCAATAATCAATTGTTCAGGTGCTATTTATTTATTTCTTTATTAACATTGAAGTATTTATTGAAGTAAATTGTTCCTAATAAAATTTAAAATTTTGCTATATCAAGAATTAGAAGTTTTATTCCATTGAATCATTAAATAATTTAAATAATTGTGATATTTACATGGATGGTAAGCTTTAATAACTAGGATCTTTGTTCAATAAAAACCACATGTATGTTCAATTTAGTGTTGTGTGTTATATTTTGTTCATATTTTAATGGTGAGTTACTAAATAATTAGATTTGAACAAATTTAAAAAGTCATAAATGAAAAAATAATTTTTTTAATGTAATGAAAGAAATTAAAACACCATAAAAATTTGACAAAATAATGGTACAATTTACTCCTAGAGATTCTAATAGTCAAGGGCGGAAGGTCATGTGTTAGCCCTCCAAATTTTTGAGAATTTTTAATTAGTGTATATATATATATATTTAGTTGTTATTAAAAATAGTATATTTATGAGGTTGTGGCCACTCTAAAATTTTTGAAAATTTTTATTTATTTTATATTTTTTTACCCCTCAAAATAATTTTTTTATTTAATAATTTATATAAATAAAAAATAATAAAATAACACTACAAATTCTACTCAACTTTACCCTAATTCTTAATTAAGGTTCTCCTCGCTTCTTTCTCTTCTTTTTCTCTTCATCTTCTATTTTGACATTTGGTTTTTACTTTACGTACTCTCTTCTATGTAACTCACCATTGAAACACACTTCATTCTTTAAAAGAGATTTATAAGCTTGGATAAAGACCACTCACTACTATTGTATGAAATGAAGATGAGGTAAAGTTTTCTTTTATCTTCTTCTTTTTATTTATATTATTTAATTATTTATATATTTAACTATTATACAAAATTCTAGGAAATTCGAACCTTGCGCTTTAGGTAAGAGATTCGAACCTTGCGCTTTAGGTAAGAGATTCGAACCCTACTCTTTGGACAAGGGATTTGAACTTTGCTCTTTTGACAAGGGATTATGTACTAACTAATGAGTCAAATGCTCGAGAGCAGGGACGGAGTTAGTCAATTTTTATTGGG
>NW_018397255.1:7762439-7762649 GCF_002168275.2 Theobroma umbraticum | reverse complement strand
AAGTTAAAAATTTTTAAAACTAATATATTGAACTTAACCATTAATAATC
Source organism: Theobroma umbraticum (assembly GCF_002168275.2). Taxonomy (NCBI): domain Eukaryota; kingdom Viridiplantae; phylum Streptophyta; class Magnoliopsida; order Malvales; family Malvaceae; genus Theobroma; species Theobroma umbraticum. The sequence goes on along the minus strand of NW_018397255.1, from coordinate 7,762,600 downwards.
AAAAGGTTTATAATAGACAATAATTTTATATAACATATAAATTAAAAAACAAAAAGAAAAAAACTTATAATTAAAAAACAAAAAGAAAAAAACTTATAATAGTGCTTTAAAAAAATTTTGCTCGACAATGGCAATATCCTTTTTAATATAAACAACTAAAT
>NW_018397255.1:7755571-7762429 GCF_002168275.2 Theobroma umbraticum | reverse complement strand
AAACTTATCATCCATTTTGTTTCGAAGTTTTACCTTTCTCAATATAAACGACTAAAAAATTAATGTAGTCAACATCTAATATTCTTTTTTATTATATTTAAGTATATAATACTAAATATTAAACTATAATGCATAAAATATAAATAGTTAAATACGATATACATAATTAATAATTTCTTCTTATACTCAATATAATTTCCTTTCAACTAAATATAAAACGTAAAGCACATTAAACAAAATAATTTTTTCTTATATAATTAGGATTAATAAAAATAATATATTAGTGAAATTTTAAACGTTAACCAATAATGCAACATTAGAACTTATATTTAAAAATTATATATACAATAATTTTTTAATTTTTTAAAATTAAAATAATTAAAAATAAAATTAAGATAACAAAAAATAAAAAACTATGACACGTAAGAGATATAACCTATATAAAAAAAATATGGTTGATGATTCATAGAAATTTAAAAGAGAAAATCTATAGAAACTTAAAATATATGAGCAAATAGAATAGAATTGAAATAAATAAATAAATATAAATAATAATATAAATAAATTAAATAAAAATTTTATCTTTTTATAATTCCATAATATAAAGACAGAAAAGAAAAGAGACAAATATGGATGGAGAAATTTAAAAATTAAAAAAAAATTAAGAATTTGACTGAAATTGAATGAGTTAGTAAGATCATTTTATTATTTTTTAATTATATTAATTATTTAATAAAAAATATTTTAAAAATCATTAAAAATATAAAATATATAAAAAATTTCAAAAATTTTGAGGGAGCCATGAAGGGACACTCCCCCCCTACTCGAGTGCATTTTAAGTTTAAATATAAATAAAATAAGAATATTAGATGTTGACTGCATTAATTTTTTTAAAGTTTGATTAAAGTATAAGGAAATTGAAAACAATTTGACAAATTCTTTAAAAAAAAATATGCAAATCTTTCAGATAATTCTCTTACACTTAAGTCATTAAGCCTAATGAAAATTGTGAAAAGAAAACTTCAAAACTAAGTGGATAATGAGTTTCTTGTAGATAATTTAGTTGTTTATATTAAAAAAGACATTACCAACTTTTTCAGCACAAAATTAATAATGGATGAATTTGAATCTTAAAACATCGTTGAACACAACTTCCCTAAAAGAATATTGTAAGTCTTTGTTTTCTTATTCACTTTGATTTATTTGTTCTATAAAATTGTCTATTATAAATAATTTGTTTGTTTGTTAAATTCAACGTATTAGTTTTAAAAATTTTTAGTTCTTATTCCTCCTCGTCTTTGACCCTTCAACAAAAATTGGCTAACTCTAGCCCGGCTAATAGTCATAATTTTAATCTTCATGATTTGTTTTCAATTACTTGCACAAGAATTCTTTAAATAGTAGCTATAAATCAGTTTCTTTAAATAGTACTTAAAGTCAAGATAAGAATAAGTTCAAGCATTTATATCAGGTATAAATCTAAGTGTAGAGATTAAAATATTATTTGTAATTAAAATGTTAATTCTTACGGCACATGAGCAGTTTATTGGAGAGATCTAATATTAAAATCACTACATACCTCTATGTAGATATCGGATATATCCATATTCCATGTATTAATTTTTTGGGCACCCAAATCAATAGTTAGTTAAGCCCAACTAGAACACAATCATACTATACCAGCTTCGTAGATAAAACTACAATAATTTTTCCTATTGATTAGTTTATTGTATGTGGATTAATGTTTATATACACAGTTGAAATATCCATATGGATTCTACAAGATTAAATGAGACACTAGGAATAAATTATTAGTCTCCAATGGAACCCTGTTGACAAACTAATTGCAACCCATCAAACATACCATTGGTCACAGGACAAATATTGGAGATTTCTATGCAATGCAGGGTGATGAAATGTCATTGGCCAGGGAAAACACCAAAAAAGAACTAAAAACATCAAGGGCTGCCTTACGTACTCGTTAAATTTTAACTTCATAAACCCTTAATTTCAAGTGTCTTGTCACTATGTTCCAAGGAAATGGCCGTTTGTATTCCTTTGTCTAAAGTAAGAACATGATTCAGAATGGATACATCTACAAATTAAAATGGGAAAGCTAAAAGAAACTTTAACTGCAACAGTCCATAGTGTGGTTTCCTTCGAAAGGAAGATATCATAAACTTCTGGCAAAAAGGTATATATTCTGGTCTCATTGTACAGTAAAAAACATCTGGCCATTTTATGAAACATATGCAAAAACAAATTTTGGAATTGTTAAGAGATTGCCAAATTTGTATGCAGAAACATCCACAAATGTTAAGGTAACGCATCAGAAAAATAAAAAAAAAATTGAAACGAATTCTGAAACAATTAAAAAGATCACGTGGGTATGGAGAGGCATATGATTATCTTGCTTCATACTTCATGTATCACTGCTTTGTTTAGAACCTGGTTGATTTTTCGAAGCAAAAGCCATTTTTCTGACCGAAAGGGCATGCTAATGGTTTGATATAAAAATCCGATACAAAATTTTCACGGTAGAATAATAATTGGGATATGCTCATCCCAAAAAGCAGCAATCTTTTAATATTAAGATGTTTTTTAGCTTAGCCTTTTTCTTCTCCTTTATTATCATTCCAAGTACTGGTGATTTATTAAGTGTTTTTTTTTTTTTTGACTTTATGATGTGTGTTTGACTCTTGAATCTAAGTCAATTACAATATGGGAGTAAACGGTCGCTTGATACCTATTAGCTAGTTGTAGACACCTATATCCATGGTACCCAAATAAAAAATAATAATAAAAAATAATAATTAAAATAAATAAATCACTTTTCTTGGGGTCCATAGTCATGCCTGCACAGAGCCTTCAATGCTCCTTGTGCAGCTCGACTAGAGAGAGGGGAGACGTTCGGCTAGAGAGAGAAAGTAAAAAAGGAAAATGAAGAGAGAAGAAGAAAAGAAAGAATAAATAGCTAGGTTCGGAGAGACAAAACGACGTTGTTTCGGAGTTTTAGGGAATGAGAGGCAAAAACGGCGTAGGTTTAGGAGGACTTTAAGTTGCCACACAAGCACCAAACAAGGTTGGTTGACGTGGGCTGCTCTTAGCCCAAGCAAGGTACGGGCTCCTTTGGGCTTTGATGGTTGAGTTATTTTATTGGGTTAAATTATATTAACTATTATGTTTGTTGGGCCATTGAATCTATTATGTTAGCTTAAATTAGTTTATCATGTTTAAAAATTTATTTTTTGTTTTATTTAATGTTAGTAAGTAAAATAATATTAACAACAACAATAATAATAATAATAATAATTGAGAATATATGTATCTATATTTAGTTTAGAGTAAGAATATTAAATAGAAGAAAAATAGAAAAACTATAGGTAAAATAATAATAATAGATAAATATAGTTACAAAAATAATAAAACATCTAGGAAGCAACTTTATAGATTTAGGTAGATAATATATATATATATATATATATGTAAAAGGAAAAAAGAGAAAAGAAAGATCTAAAAATTAACTTTTAGATAAATGAAGAATGATATGATAAATATAGAAAGAGATAATATTTAGTTACACGAAAACTGCATTTAGGTAGATAAAAAAAAGAAGTATATAAAGTAAAAAATATTTAGTTGTAAAAAATGGGTATAGAAGAAAATAGAATAAAAGAGAGCGAAGTAATATTTAGGTTAATAATTAAGAAAATGGAATTTATATCTATGTAAAAAATGCATGTGTATATTTAATATTATTAATGGAGAGAATATTAAATTATACCGATGATGGGATGTCCGTTTGGAGCATGAGAAGTAGTAATTTCGAATAAATTTTCTTAGGTTAAGGATTTTTATTAAGACCCTACAGTATGATGGGAGGGTTTTAATTTTGAATTTAGATGTTTGTAATTCTAAATAAATGAAAAACATATTAATTTAATTACTAATCAAACAAAAATATAATAAAAATAATACAATAATAATGACAATAATAAATACAAGAAGGAATAAATGAAATGTATTGTTTTAAAATATATAGGGCTATGAAAAATAATGATATTCATAATGATAAATAAATAGTAAAAATAAAATTTTCAAAAATAGTAAACTCATAATAACAATGAATATAACTAAAATACAAAAAGCAAATGTATATAATCATAAAAAAATAGACTTATGGGAAAAGAAAAAAAATAGTCAGTCAAAAGAAAATAGGTTAGGCAATTTAAAAATAAATAAATAAAAAAATTGAGTGATAAGAAATATATGCATAAGTAATAGTAATTCTAAAATAAAATATTTGATTAAAGAAATATCTTTTAGGTATAAGGAAAATATACATAGCAAAACAGATAAATACTTAAATATATAAAAATATGTAATAAAATAAAATTAGATAAAAATAAAATATTTATTCATGATATATATATATATATATATATATATAAAGATCAATAATTTTTAAAGAAATAACAAAAGAGTTAAGGGAAAGTTTAGAATGAATATTGAAATTTATAGATACATCACACCTCATTATTGCATTGTTAAATGTCATGGTATGTAGACGTATTGTGTGCACAAGTTAAAACTCCAATGATGGGACTTTTTGAAAGAGCTTGTGAAGACGAGTTCCTTCGAAAAATTTTCTAAGTGAAATGATATCTTCAAGTCTCATTAGTATGATGAGAGGGCTCGAAAAATATTTTTAATAAGAGGCTTTTGCTCAAAATAGGTTTGCATTCACGAAAAATATAATTTTTACATGCAAACGATTAACCCGATGATGAGATTTACTCGTTAAACTTGTGAAGGTAAGTTTCTCGGATATTTTCTTAGGTGAGAGAATATTCTCGGATCCCACCAGTGTGATGGGCGGATTTAAAAAGTACATTCACTAAATGGTTTTTGTTTGGCATTATCCAGATTTTATGCTATGCATTTCACAATTGCATCATGTGCACGTCACACTCGTAAAATTGAATAAAATATTTAATTTGCTAGTAAAGTAAAGAATAAAGTAAATAAATAATAATTAGAAAAACATAAGAATAAAATCAATGGTTTAGGATATAATAGGATAATATATGATTAAATGGTACTGTTCGTGGAGCAGGCATTACAATGGTGCTAATCCTTTCTTGTTTGTAATCATACTCTCAAACTCCACTCTAAAAATTCACAAATCAGTTTGTTTTTTCTTAGATGGACCTAAAATCGATTTAAGACACCGTTGAATAAAGTAACTTTAATAGGTGACCAATCACACTTAAATTAAAAAAAAAATTAGTGACGACTTTTTAAATTTTTCATGTCTAACGGTCAGGCTCTCGAACCGGCACGTTACGACACCAGTGAATGCGGATTTAGCTTAAAACAAATATACATTGATCTCTGATTAGTATTGTAAACAAGATTTGGATATATCTTTTATTTGAATGTCTAAGGAAATTTTCTCGTCATATTGGAAGTATAGGACAATTAACAATGCGATCCAGATCACTAGTCTAGGTGCTAAAGAAAACGAATTAATGAGTCTATAGAACAAGAATTTACTCCAAAAAATTGAAGTTGGATCAGATAAGATTTTGAAAAAAACAAAAACTGGAAATGAGTTTTGGGGACTAAAAGTAGAAGTTGGATGAAAACAGAGCTTCGAGGGAACAGTGAGGAATCCAGAACTGTTGGAAGACTATAGCCTTTTCAGAACTTTCCTTAGGATTAACCCACCCCATTATTTAGGAGAAATAAAGTTCAATAATAACTAATAAGTATTTGCAGCACAAATAATGGCAACTTCTTACATCAGTATTCTTACATATGCGCATATCTCTCCATGCATAAATGAAGGTAATGTGAAGGACTTCTTAATTACTTCTCCAACATTCCCTCTGTTTTTCTCTATAAGTGCGAATGTTGAAAGCTCATAAAAATACTATAGCATAGCAGAAGATAGCGAGTATATTAATGAGCATAACTAAATAATTCTATAAATTAAACAGACAAAGTTTAGTAAAAAAGAAGAAAACCTACAAGTTTCAATTCTCATTTCATATGCGGAAAAGCAAATTACATGGAAATTAAACCAAACAAGAAAGAAATGAGCATAAAAGATACACAGTGACTAAGATTTTATGAAAAGCTTAGTCATTGGGAGCTTCAATGAACAATGAGCTCTCCCAATTCTATCAAGGAGAATGGCTTGGAAAGTGGAGGCCATTGAGTTGTAAGTGCGGAAGAAATACTTTGCATGGTTGGTCGATTTTGTGGATTAGCATGCAAACATGCGAATGCTAGTTGCATAGTAGAGACCACACCTTCGGCAACTCGACTTCTTGGAGGTCGGAGGCGTTGGTCTACCACATCACTTAGCAATGTATGGCGAGTGATCAGCGATGAGGACGAGGATGACGCCAGTGATGATGATGAGGATGAAAACAGAGCCAAGATGAGATCACCAGGATGGTTGCCTCTCATTACTTCTAGTGTTAGCACTCCAAAGCTATAAACGTCACATTTCTCATCCACTTTCATTGTGTAAGCCAGCTCTGTAACAACATGGTTCATATATTGTTTTGAAAATATTGGTTAAAACCTTATCATGTAATTGCTTTTATAGCTTATTTTCTATTAACAAAATAATAACTCTCTTAAACTCGAAGATTTAAAGAATGATTCTTTTTAAAAAATAAAAATATATACGGGTATAATCAATAATACACATTAAGGGAATTGGAGAGAAAGATGCATACCCGGAGCCATATATCCCAAGGTTCCTGCAACGGAGGTTAAGTTGGAAGAATTAGACTTTAAAAATCTGGCCGTGCCAAAATCAGAGACATGAGCTTCAAATTCTGA